>NC_134543.1:123664474-124024474 GCF_050624435.1 Tenrec ecaudatus
TAGAAAAAGGACAGGTTCCTAACCTTACGTGCATGTGGTGCAGTGATAGTGTATGGCTCTTCTATCCACAGTCTCAGTACCTCCAGCAAATGACTGAGTGGGAACAAGCAAATAAGGTGTCAAGGACTCTGCAGATGTCACTGAGCAGTTTAAGTCATTCTGCTTGCTGGATATAAAGTGAGCCATCTACAACGCAGGTACAGAAAATCTCCTGACTTTCAAGAATGCAGAACCACCAGAGCAGAGCACGTCCCAAACCCCTGCACGTGGAAGCAGCAGCAGAAGACAGAAATGTGGGCCTCTTTGCCCACAGCAAGAGAAAGCTGAGTGTACTTGCAGGCAAGAAGCTAGCTCACAGAGTGGGGCACTCTTTGGGCAAATAGGGGCACTAAAGGAGCTTTATAACGGTTTCCCAAGGAGGGCAAAGTCCAAGGGGCAACAAGGTTGAGAGATCAAGGAATCAGAAGAAGATGTGCCTGTTGGCACAGCTAGGAAAAGGCGATATAAACAAAAGAACTGTATTCCTAATGCCTCCTACTCATGACTTGTTCTAATGTGTCCACTTCCCCAATAAACACTGATATTTGTAAGTACTGTGTGTGAGTTTTGTGTGGCAATGCAATGGATGATCAAATCCAGCAGATAACTAGATTTCCATGAGAGAGACTTGGAGACAGAATTCGGTAAAATGGATGGCAGTAGAGGAGCATGTCTGACCTCGGTCTCATAGAAATTGGCAATGAACTGTGTAGAACTGGATTGTCCTTCCCCTCTGTGCAGGTAGAAGAAGTCAGATATCACTTCCATGCCATTCCCCACCTTTTTTATATATGAAAAATTCAACTCTGCCTGCTAGGGGTGATTTAGAAGTACATATTATCAAGAAATTTAACCATTTAATCCTTATTTTTTTACTTCCCTTTTTAAGACAGTACTCTATTTTATTATTAAACCTCCATTAATTTAAACTTCCTTTCTTGATGCAATTCAAATCTAGAAGTATGAGCAGAAAACTAAGACTTCTCTTGAAAATTCCAGCCTAGCAATGCCCGGTAGCCACACTACGTGCTAAATAAATGAACAGCAAGTTCAGACGCAGCGCACCTTGATGTCGCTCTCTCAATGCCTTCTCTGAGATCATCGAGCGTGCACGTCTTAAGTTTAAGGCTGACGTTCATGGAACCATCTTTAAACATTCTCCCTGCTGAGGCCATAAGATGCAGTCTGAGTTCACCAATCCGTAAACGGTCATTATGAAATGAAAGCGTGGAACCCTGTGGGACGTTTTTCAAGAAAGAGAGTCAATATTATTTAAACTCTACTTGCCTCCTTTGACATATATTTCTTAATTTACATATTAAAGGCAAGCAAACTGAACAAAATTTTAAAGTTTGTGTGCTAATGGAACTGAGAAATAAGATACATGTGTCTCTGTGCATATGGACAAATAAAAACATGTGGCACATGTATGCTGACATTCAACAAGAGATGATAGGCAAAACGGATCTGCTTTACACTTCTATGTAAGTAAAAGCAATAAAAAATAGGGATTTTTTCAATTAAGTAATCAATCTAATAAATATCTCAGGAGCTCTTCAGTACAAAACAATGCGATAGGCACTAAAGAGTGTATGAGAAAGGTTAAGGCACGGTAGGTCATCTGAGTCAGCTTGGACCTAATTGAGGAGAAAAAAGAAATATCTTAAAAGTACATCATAAAGCGGTGTCATCAAATACTGTGTGATCAAATACTATGTGACATATCGTCATTACTTACTCTTATTTACATCCTTCCACCTTCCTGAAAGGATCTTAAATGGTTAGCTGAGAAGTATACATAGTAAAATCTCAGAGAGGGAGAAGAGTTCTTTGAAAACGGGGAAAAATCTAGGGCTTCAAATTAGTCCTGCCTGGTTGAGCTATGGCCCACAAAGTGAAACCAAAATAAACCCGAATTTGTAAAATGTGCACATACTAAGACAATCATCAGAATGGCAAAAATTACAGGCCAAAACCTGCAATAAACTTAATCTCCCTCTTAGCATGAGTTGTGTGCGGTGCTGCCCTGCTCAGAGACTACAGCTGACGGTACCACTCTGAATGTGGGTGCACTCCAAAGTCCTGGCAACAATTCAGACTTCTACTTCACACTGGTGGAAGGGTTTACCATGGAGTCAACAGAAACAATATCAATGATGAGTTATCATAAACTTGGAGAGCCCATGCTTCTTAAGTAGAGAGACAGACAATAGAATTATATAAAATTTTAAACCAAGAGTCCTAATTTTATATACAGTCATGTGCCGCGTAACATCCACTCAGGCAATGTCTAACTGCATGTTTATAATGCACATCGAAACACTTACTATTACTGTGTTATATTGAAAAATGTTTTAGTGTATCTGGAAGTGTTTAATGTTTTTTATACTTAGAACAATACACTGTACACTAAGATAAATATTTAACTGAGAGACAAACCACATATATTTAAACTATTCTGACTTACATACAAATTTAATTTAAAAATACACTTAGGAATAGAAATGCATTCGTTATCCAGGGACTGCCTATACATAATACAGTGTTAGGACAACATCCAAATCACATAGCATCCTATTCTATAGAACATACTGTCAACATTAAGCAATATGAGTGTACATATGAGTTTGGTAACAAACAGTCCTATCAAAAAATGGTATTATGAAACTGAATAATTAAGATCAAGCACGAAGGAATTACTTCTAACTGAACAAATTTCCTACATACCTGGTTGATATCATTATTATAAAGGATGATGGAGAGGGACTCAAAGTGAAAGTCAAATTGCAGCGTGACGCTGTGTTCCAGAGGCATCTTCGAGTGGGTCAGGTCTTGTTCTGATGGTTCAAACACGAGTGTGATCATTAAAATGTACATCGGAGAGGCTGAGAAAACAGCGTCTTGCTCTGAGTTTATCATCATGCTGCCTGTTGTCAGGTGCCTTCGAGCACGCTCTGACCCTCAGCCACGCTCTGTAGAGCCCAGGACACACTGGCCGGTCCAGCACCATTCCCACAACTGAGCCCTCGCTGTCAGTCTGCCTAGGGCTCTCTAAACCCTATCCTTTAGATTCTAGTATGAGACAACTGAGAGGAACAGAAATGGTCTATTCCACATACATTTAGTACAGGGGAAAGTGGCAGAGGTAGCCAATCCATAGAAAAATACAACATAAAAAGAGGAGTCAGGTCAGCATTGAAAAAGGAAAGCACTCCCAAGGAAGGCTGCGTGGCATCATTTACACTGATCGACTCTAACTGAAGACACAGCATCGTTGAAGACCATGAAACTGGAGCTCAGACGGCTAGCCAGTAACAGATCCTCTGTCATCCTAATTGTCTGTGTCACTTCTGTCACTCACCACTAGCTTTATAGGAAGAGCAGAACACAGCTCCATGGTGGTCATGCAGCGCTCAAACAGAGACTGAAGGGCAGCTTTGGAATTCGGCGGAAAGATTTCAAGAAGTCATTTCCCTCACCATTAATCGGAAATTTTGTAAACATGTAGAAATACTCTTCTTCCCAAGCCTCTTTTAAAAAGCGATTGTAGATTCTATTTAGAACATTGGTCATGATATGGGAAATACACTATAGACTCTCTATGACTTGGAATTGCCTTGATGACAGCAAGCAGGGGATTCTTACTAGTGATCATGCAGTTAATAACGAGTACATCATTTTTACCACACAAGTCTGTCTTTAAGTTGGAAAATGTTTTTTTTCCCTTTTCCTCTTTCCCTGAAGCTCATTTCCATTCCAGGACTCAGCAGCCTCAGCGCTCTCATATGCACTCTGATGTTTCCCAACTACTACATTGCCCTAGAGCCCCCACCAGGCCCAAGTGTTTGACAAAGGCAGAGTAAAATCAGAGTAGCAATCACATGACGCTTGCCCCTACCCACAGAAGCAGCCTGCGTATCTTGCATGTGCCTGGATGGCGGTACAAACCTGGCCTCTGGAGAACAAGCTAATCTCACCAAGTTCATGTGGCACTCACACCGTCCCCTTGACCCAAAACCTTATTCTGCAAATTGTTCTAGTTATTTGTTCACATGATTTAAAAACACACCTCGCCTACCCCTTACCCTACAAGAGTATCTTTCTTCCTCATGGAGCAGTTGTCCAAGACTGATACTAATATCCTTTTCACTCTTAACATTTTGAGACTTTACTACACTGTTGCTCAGTTGGCATTATCCCTCCAAGCAAACTACCTCGTGCCTGATGAGACAGACTCAGCATTCACAATTAATGACACGCAGGCAGCCTTTCCCAGTGTAGAGCACAACAGGTGTGCCTCCGTCTCCAGACAGCATCAAGAGGCAAATTAGTCTGGGCTCCAGATTCCTCTCATACACTTAACAGCTCAAAGAAAATTAAGTGCAAATATTAACATTAAGAAAAACCAAACCCATGACCATCAAATGCATGCTCACTCATAGTGACCTCCAGTGACCCTATAGGACAGGGCAAAACTGTTCCAGGTCGTTTCTTAGGACAAATCTTCCAACAGAGCAGACGGCCTATGGTTCTCCCACAAAGCAGTTGCTGGTTGTGGGATTATGAAGAGATGTTCCCCCAGCTTTCTCTCCCCCAGAGATATGCCAAACCTTAGAGGCTGTTTGCCAGCACATGGTGGGAGGTCAGATGCTTAGATATCCACTCTGAAGGCATTAAGCCACAATCTAGTCCCACCGCAGGCAGGTGGGGCCCACTCCCTGCTGTTAAGGACAATGGGCTACTTCTCCCTGAAGGCTCCACTGTAGGTGGGGTTCACACCCTACTGATAATGGTTTCCATGGAGAGCCAGAGAACAGGTCAAACCTGCTCAACAATATCCAAAGTTAGGCTGCCATCCTGAATCTAGGATCCGCCCATCTTGTCACATGTATACCCCCAATCCCTCCTCTTCCTATTGCTTGTATATCCCTAGATCAGCCCCCCTCCCATTACTGTATTACCTAGTACAACCCCTTCCTGTGATGTATGTCTTTACCTGTAATTAGTGGGCTTGCACGCCCTAAAGATATATAAGCCTTGGTTAGTAATAAAGAGGCTGTCGCTCTCCCTCTCCTCTCTCCCCTGGTCCTCGCTCCCCTTTCCCCTTCCCCTTGTCCTCCTTTCCCTCTCTCTCTCCTGCCCTCACCACCAAGAAGAGCTGAGGAGAGCATGCTACTATGAAAAGTGTCTGACTCCATCAGTTCAATCTCTCTTCTATCTCTCCTTATTCTCGATGATTTTATTATCTATCTATCTATCTATCTATCTATCTATCTATCTATCTATCTATCTATCTATCTATCTATCAACTGTACAACTGCGCCTATCCAACCTGTGATTAGTTGTGGGGGGCTGGCCTTCCCCAACACTGGGTTTCAGCAGCCAACATTCAGTTAGTCGCTTAACCAACTGCACTACCAGGGATCCTTATTAACACTCTTCTCCATACCTGAAGGACGATTGTTCATTGATTTTTACCTTTGAGGAGGTCAGATCCGCTTGGAACATCTTTTCTCACTCTTAGAAGCTCCTGGGTAGATTGTGTAGTGCTTGGCTGTGAAGAAGCTTCTCCAAGATTTTCCAGCAAAATTTTCATTAAAACTGCTAAGTCATCTTCACTGAGAGCAATCTAGAAATCATCATCACTTTGTTAATGTAACACAGAAAAAATGCAGAATATGATGTCCTGATTTATGGCTCCTCAACTTAACTGTTCATCTAGTTAAAAAGGAGACCATAAATACTGCATTTCACCTTTTATAGGATGAGACATGCCTTTGGCATAAACACGCTTCAGCCTCCACTCACATCATAGTCCCTGCTCCTGTCATTCGAACACTCTCCCCGCCTTTGTGGTTACTCTCTCTGTTCTTAGACCTATGCCTACCTCCCTCTCATCTCCATTCTACTTCTTTGTCCTCACCAGCTCTTTCTGCCCATTACTTACATCCCACTAAACTCAATAAAACTCAATACAAGAAGAGTGCTATCTGTTTCTGATCATCACCAAGAAATAAAAGATGGTTTCGGAATCGGTAGGTCTTCTTTCTCAGTACAAATACATTTGATTGACACTAAGCCTTGCTTAACCTACCAAGAGTAAAGTCTTCAAAAACAATAACATCTACACAGACTTTAAAAAAATTGAAACACACTCCAGGACGACAGAATCTTTTTTATCTCCTACCTTTATAAAAGAGATCAATGGTAGGGGGACGGGAAGAGCCCAGCACTTTGTCAAGTGCAGTAGTGGTGCAGTTTCGCAGCCTCCCTAACGTAAGTCCCCTAATCTGTACTGGGACAGCCCCGCCTTCCTCGCACAGGTTTTCTCCAGACGCCTCTTCTGGATGTCTCCGTGGCTGCGAGCTGCCAACCTCTTAGCCAATAGTCAAGTATTTAATAATGTGCACCATCCAATAATGACTGTCCTAAAACTTAGTTTTACAAATATATCACTAAAGTGATATTTTTAAAAGTACAGGAGAGTAGGCCATCTCATTTCCAGTTACCAGTATACCCTCTCAATGTGCCGCCGTTCATGATGTATATACTATAGCTTCACTTTCAGTGAAGAAGTCTATTCAGCATCTTTCATCAAGCTCTTCCAGGCTCTTACCTGCATAGGTTTTAGTTTTCCTTTGATCTCCATCCCTGGGATCTGCACATACCACGATGCTGCTAAATTCCGTTGTATGCATAAAAGCATGTTGACTGGTTTTAAAATTTCAATGTCATATTGTGTCGAGTCAGCCTGCAAAACAGTTCTAAAAGAAAAATAAGAACTTATTTTATGTTTTTTACATTTTAAAATGAAGAAAATATTATGCATTAGATTCTATATAGCACTTTGTTAAACACTGAAAGCTATCGAAATCCTTTAAACCATACTTCTTTTCACAAATCAATCTGAAGAAATAAAGCATGTGTACTTGCAGAGGAATTTAAAACAAAGCCTCAGAAACACTGACTTCAAAGACACAAATGCCATAAATTAAAACTACCATTTGAGTTACTTTCTTAGAAAAGATGGTTTGTTGTAGCAACTTGTAGGTCAAGGTTATGCAGACAAGTGCTCCATCTCCTGAAACTGGAGGAGAAAAAGGGCAAGTCTACTTAGTCTTTGGTATGTTCTTGGCTTTCTCCAAACTTAAGAGGATAAACTCACCAAACCTATAAGTTAAATAAGAATAAGGTAATCATCACATCTAGCTTGCCTGCCAACAATTATCTGGACTGGCAATTAATGTTAAGTATCTATTTTTGCCATTCCAATGTGTCAGTACATTTGGATCTTTTAACTGAGATGACTTACTGAAAATTCCCAAATGCAATCACTTATAAAAAAAACAACAAATAAGACATTGCATTTTATGATATTTCAGCCCATTGACCAAAAATAAAAGAAACAGATTGTACATAGTTATGAAACAACTGAACTCAGCATTGTAAATTATAATTTTATAATATGGAATTTTTCTGAAATGGAAAAACCACACTATTAATTTTAATAAGACAAAATGCAGATTCTATGAAATACACTACTTCTAAGTACTGGCTAAAAAACAATGTTCAAGGTTTCATAATAATTAGAAGAAATAGGGAATAAGAATCACGAACCACAAGATAAGTTTACCCCTGATGAGAATTCTATAAAGATTATATCTTGACTTAAACAATACGCAATTGGATTATGTGTGCATACCTGGACAGCTTCAACTGAGTGAGCTGTATGTTCATTTTATCAATGACTGGGGGAAGTGAAGAAGTTTCCACAGAGACCAAGCAAAATTTATTTTCAATCCTGATTAAGCCCAGGTCAGCTATCACAGCATTAGGTGACACTGAAGACTGAGGAAGGATAATAACTGGGGCTTTCAAATTGATATCCATCAGAAGGCGGAAACTCTTCTGAGCCAAGTCTTTCATGCCAGAAGCAGCTTTTTCTGCAGCCTGGGCTGTGGCTGCGCTCAGAGCTTCTTTGGCAGTTTGGAAATTGTTGAGGAAGTTCTGTTGGAAGAGATCGATAAAAGAGTTTTCATAAAAAGCAGACTTATTTCTAGAAGGAAAAAATGTTTAAAGCAAAGAATATAAAAGACATGTTATTCCTAATAAATGATGGCGAGGGTCAAGTCTAGAAAGATACATTCTGAGCTACTAACAGCAGTTTGTCTACAATGGGAGACTCCTTCACCTTTTATTTTATATACGGCAGATCTGTTTGTTTCTAACATTTTTTCAAATCTCTTTGATTAGTGAATGTTGGGCATTTTAAATGTAAATTTAAATGAAAAGGATGAAGAAGGAGCACTTTAATTCTCGCAGACCAGGTAAAATTTGTGATTCTGATTATAAGAAAAAAGTCTATTCTTGGAAACGAAGGATATGGACCTTATTTATAAAATTTCATGGTTTTGTTTGCTTCACTGTTTGTCTTTAAGTATATTCAAGTTGAGTAAAGGCAGTTAAGTCTCCTTGATCCTGCAATCCTTGAAAAAAGTCAAAACTTCTTTGTGTAGACTGTGGTTACCCTTCCACAAAACTTCAGCTAAAAGCAGTAACATTTCCCCGGTGAAAACAGATTATTTTTAGAAGCAATATTTTGATGTCCCTGCATTAACAACACAAGGCAATGTAATTCTCTTACTCCCAAATATTACTTTCCAGAAAGTGAAATATGACGGTCGAAGTGGAGAACCATACTCTGGACCCTTTGTTGAATGTGCCCTACTAGCGAGAGGCACAGGCAGACGGATATCCTTCAGCCTGCCATTAGAAATCCCTGGGAATCCCTCCGCCTGTCCCGCCCCCGGGACCTTGCTGATGAAGTTATGATCAAGGCTATGTAAGTTACAATGTTAGTTCTCAAATGACTGCTGTGCACCTTTTAAAAATGCTCTCAGCTACAAACGCTTAAGGTTATTTCATTAAACAAACAACACTGAAAAGTTCTAAACTAACAAATCTAGAACACATTTTTAAAATATAAAACCTTGAAAAGAAAGTTAAAGGACAGTTTATAAGCACCAAACAATTTTTTTCATTCATTTGGCTATCCATCATATAGATTGTTCTTAAGAATAATATTCAGGACCAGGGGTGTGAGGGGCGATACTGGGATTGCGGAGGGTGAGTGGGTTGGAAGGGGGAACTGATTACAAGTATCCACATGTGACCTCCTTCCTGGGGGACGGACAACAGAAGAGGAGGGTGAAAGGAGACACCGGATAGGGCAAGATTTGACAAAATAATAATTTATAAATTATCAAGGGCTCATGAGGGAGGGGGGAGCGGGGAGGGAGGGAAAAAAAGAGGACCTGATGCAAAGGACTTAAGTGGAGAGCAAATGCTTTGAGAATAATTGGGGCAGGGAATGTGTGGATGTGCTTTATACAATTGATGTATGTATATGTATGGATTGTGGTAAGAGTTGTATGAGCCCCTAATAAAAATGTAAAAAAAAACCCAAAACAAAAGGATAATGTTCTGTTCAGCATTTGGATATTTAGCCCATAGCCCTATTAGTAACAATGTTCTTATTAAGATCAGATGCATACACAACAATATTTAGGACCCAATGATAAATAAAAAACATTACCCAAAAAAATAAACTTACCAAAAGTGACATGAAGAACTTATGAACGTAAACAATTTGAATGCAACCCACTTTGAGACTGAGTTTGCCATCTACTTTAGACATGTCAGCATAGGCCGTTCCTTCGGTGGTGCCGGGATAGAGAGTCATTTGGAATCTAAAAACTTCATCTCCCAAAATAGAGACAGCCTGAAATTAGAAGTGGTTATTACCACTGTAGTCTAGACGTGGTCCTTTGTTACAAAGTCCTTGATCTACAAAGAAGCAACATTCAAATTCAACACGTTTTTGACTAGAAAACATTAACTTGCCAGCAACTGTCTCCTGTTCCATTTTTTTCTAAGTTCTCCCTATGGAAAATGTTAATTACTCAATTGGCCAGAAATTGCTTCCACTGTGCACGAAGGCACCTAGGTTTGTATGCGCTGTAAAAGCAAAACAGGACCATTCTCAGCTCCACTCCCTAACAAAGTGCCTAACACAGGCACAGAAATCCATTTTCTACTGAAAAACTACATCGGCATATCAAATCATAGGGGGAAATTAAGTTCAATATAGACACGTGTTTTAATCACCTTTTTATGAATGGAGAGTGAATCAACATCTGTTACTATGATATCCTTCAGCCTGGCGAACACAGCAGTCTGCTTGGATGTTGTAGATACAGAGGCATCCATTCCTATGGAAAACATAGTATTTACAAACTTTTCACTCAACCTAAGCGGTATTTAAGTTCAGTAGTGTGCTCCCAAAATAAAGGATGAAAAAAATTATTCACCAATGACCATACCTTCCCAAGCAAATACTCTGTAATGTTGTTTTAAAGAAGCTGATTGTGTTTAGCCCTCTTTAAACTGTTAACTATGGACAAAGCACTTTTCTAAACAAATTTAAGTAAGTATAATAAGTCTGAACTAGCCTTATGGACAATAATTATCATCTCCATTTCTCAGAGGAAAGATCTAAGACACAAACAGGCTAATTAATTTGCTCAAGGTCAGTCAGCAACCATGAGAGTATGAATTTGGATCTCAGCAAGCTCGTTCCAGAAGTCATAGTACCATCTGAATTATTATACTACGCTGCCTTATTCTGACATCAAGCTGGTGATGAAGAAAGCTTATAGAACGAATAAATAGAAGGGGGGCAAGATCTCCCTGGGGGGTTAAAAACTTCTTTAAGAGATTCCTCTTCCTGATGCACAGAAGACAGAGAAGTAAGGCTATAAGGATAAGGTAATAAGGATATTACCAGGATACGCATTTCTCAGTTTAAGGTATATTATTCTGGAAATGAACCCGAATATGAAATTAAGCCCTCCATTTGTTCTCAAAATTTTCAAATGCATAAGGAACAACTCATGTCAGCATTGACTCATAACTAATTTACTTCTAACAGTTAGATCTCATCTTTGAGCGCTAAACGACTTCACTGTAAGTAGACAATGAAACAGAACAAGGATTTTCCAACATGTGCTCTCATTTTCCTGGATGTACAAGAGGTATACATAAAGAATATGTATGGCTACATCAAGGGGTGATTACTTACCCTGTATTCTAATCGCTGCAATGTTACACTTCTGATCACACACAAAGATATTAAATGCATTTAACTCAGCAATGATCTTTAAATCACACACATCACTTTGAGAAATGCTGCTGGACACTGGAAAGCAATGGAAACCTTGTGATCAGCAAAGTGCAATGATAATATAACACATAATCCCAAAATAACTCAGGAACAGAAGAGCCAAGAGGACTTCCAATACCACAATATATAATTAATATAAATTGTGAATCAATTTTCAAATACCAATCAAAAGCAAACTCAGTGTGGCCCCTCTAAATTAAGAATAAACGCCACTCGTAACAGACTATTAAAAGTAAAAATTGCAAAGAAGTTTGTTCAGAGAGAAAACAAAAAAACTTTGTATAATAATTCAACTAGTCAAAAATCCTGATCCTGAAATCTTATATTATGTATGGGCATAAAAATAATCCATAAAAATTAAAATGGTAATGAATAGTCAATAAAAGATACGTTATAGAATACATGTTATCGAGCTAATTTCCCTAGGTAATATACTACAATTTTGCTCTAAAGAATTCATTAAAAACATTTTATAAGGAAGGAACATAAAAGGCTAAAGTTTAAAGATTATAAAAATGCCCCCAAACAATAGATATTTTATAATGTGCGTCTGTGTGTGTGCGCGAGCGAGCACAATGGCACAGCTCCTGAGAGTTTATACCTACCATGTATACTCGTGTGTAAGCCGAGTTTTTCAGCACAAAAAAATGTGCTGAAAAACTGGGGTTTGGCTTATGCACGGGTCAGTGGTAGTATTAGTAATGCTATGGCTGGCAGTGAAGACTGCACTTTGTATGAAAATGACAGCAGTGATGGTGATGACGGCGATCTCAGTGAGGACAGCGTCTATGATGACCTCACACCAGCTGAAGCTCTGCATTGGGATACGGATGATGATGAGGAATCCAGTTTTGAAGAATTTTAACTCTTTACATTTTAGCTTGGTTGCTGATTGAGCTCAGGGAATAGCACTCTTAAGGTATCATTGGTGAAACCTTATTGCTTGTATTGAACCTATTTTCCACTTACTGTGCTGGTTTACTAATGTTCAATGACTTGTTGTCCTTTTATTTATGTTTTTTATTTAAAATAAATATTTAAATATATTACCCCACTGATGTCTCAATTTTTAGTAAGTTTATTTTCATTTGTTTTGATTATTGAAACTCACCAATAGCTTCTGCATTTTCCACCCTAGGCTTATACTAGAGCCAATCAGTTTTTCTGGTTTCCCAGGTAATAATTCGGTGCCTCGGCTTATACTCGGGTCGGCTTATATTCGAGTATATGTGGTATATACCAATCACAATGGGATTAGCTTCCTTAATCTACTTTATTCCAGGTTCTGATTGATAATTAAGATACATCTTCCAAGATATTGGTCTTACTTGAGGGAACCAAAGCTTTCCTCTAACACTGAGACAGTATGGGGATACTGATCCATAGACACCAAGAGGGTGACAGGTTATTTTCATCCTTCAGCTTTAATGCAGCACGAATTAAGCCATAAAAACCAACTGAGCGGCATAACGAGAACACTGTTTCTGTCGATTAATATTATTCATAGTTTGGTGTAGAGCTTAAACATTCCATTCAATCATATTGTTTAGGTACCATATACATAAATTATGAGGAAAACACAGTTTTTCCCAAAGCCAAGGATGAAAACACATTTCTAAGGCTACTAAGGAGGCTAATATAACAAATACATCAAAGACAAAAAAAAAAGGTAAAATTCTTTTACTCTATACCTAAGTTGTTGCTTTATCCCAATGTTAACAGAGGAAAATGAGAACCCTGTGTCAGGTTTAATAATAATGATAGTTCTACATCATTTTGAGGATTACAGAAATATAAGTGTAATTCTAATTGTTTCTGGTCTGAAAATCAAATTACTGCATGTAAGGTATTCGATCCTTCCCATGATTTAAAAGAAAAATAAGTAAAATATTTGGCTTAACAAAAATAGGTGCATGTTCTTCAATCACTCCAGATATTTAATATGTAGTACTACTTTGTGACATAAGTCACATGTCTGACACTCAATACAGTTTGGCACAGAAACCACCGTGAGTCTTCTACCATGGGCTCTCTCCTCGTGCCCTCCAAAGCATGCAACCATGTGCTGAGCACCAGAGAGACGAACTTGACAGCTTGCCATGGGCCTTTGTTACCAGGTATGATTACACTCCTCTTTAAGTTTATTCCTTTTTCACTTTCACTGAATTCAAGAATGCAAAGTATGAGTACATACAGTTTTACTTTATGTAAAAGCTAAATGGTGATAGTAAATACGTATGCATGATTAATAATAAACAATTATTTGTTAAATGCTCTACTAAATTCCCCTATAAACCCACAGAGATAAAATTTACTTTCCTTTGAATCTAGGCTAATCGGTCTTAACTTCTGCCACTATAAGTTAAAGTTATCAAATATCTATATTAGCTTGAAAATGAAAGTTATTACGTGGTTATTAAAGCGCAAATAGAGTGTATAATAAAAAGACCCAGAGGTTAATACCAGCTTTCAGTGTCAGGCTCCTGGACTCCCCTACAAGTGGTTTCAGCTCGGACTCCTTCTCAGAGCAGGAAGGCTCAGCAGATGGAACAGCAGATGATAGAAAATCCATAATGGAGAGCAGCGCTTCCAAATGAAGTACTACGTCTAAGGATGAAAATGAAACCTAAGGTAGCGAACAATTAGAGAAGCAGATTTCAGACATGATCATGGTTTTGTGCTAAGCTCCATCCTATATAAGTAGCACATGAATAGTTCAGATAAAGGTCTTTGGGGGTCTCCACCCCGACCCCCAGCCCCCAAAGGCAAAAGTTCACCATATACTCTATATCTTTACCAGCCAATAAGGTAAGACACTGGCAGCCCCATCCAGGGACGACACTTACAGAATATAAGGCTAATTCTAACCCTCACTGAGCTTGATGAGAGTCATCAGGCTTTAAGCCATAGTTCAGATAGTTCCATAATAGATAGATGTGCAGATAAACTATATCAGACCATGCCTCACCCTGTCCTGAACCTTATTCACAGTCTAATCCTGAAGCTGAGTTGGATTTTGCCTGCTTTCATCCACGCTGTGTCAAATGACCACAATGCACTAAAGTGAAACCAATTCTCTTAACGAGTGCGCTGCCTGTGGACTCAAGTCATCAGCAATGCACCTCTGGGAAACAGATCATTCTGAAGGGTTCAAACCAAAGAAGAGCTCATTTCAACTCTACTTTTAAATTAGACCTATTATCATAACCATCATCATTATATTTTCAGAACTCACGAGCTGGAAACTGCTAAACGTACATTGAATCATGAACACAAAGCACAATATGATGACATGCAAAAGATTACCTTCAGTTTCTGTTTGGTATTGTCATGAGTGGTGCTAAATTCTGGTCCATCACTGTCGGCCTAATAATAGTAAAGAATTACAAAAAGGTGTTGCAAAGTTCACATACTGAAAATATTCCTATTATTTATTTATAGACTATTATAAAACTATAAATGTAACATATATCTGGAAGGAAAATAAAAACATATAAAGAAATTGACCTTACCTAAACATTTTTCACATTCTACAAATATAAAAACTAAAATTCTATGTGCTACTGGGGAGGAAATCTAAAACATAAGGAAAAATGCTAACCTACCTAGCTTACGTTAACTGTGAGTGGGGATTATAATAGAATCTTACATCAATCCCCTTGATTCAACTATGAAGAGTAACTCAAGGGGCCTGACAGGACCCCAGCTTGTCAGATGCTGTCCTCTTTCCTCACAACCACACAGCTCTAGGGAAAGTACAGTATGAACTGCGAGAGGGAGAGACAGACATGAAAGGAGCACTCGTGGTACTACGGGTAGGTACTTAACTGCTCACCAGAAGGCTGGAGCGTGAAGTCCCAGCTGGTTGAAAGTGTGGTCATTTGCTTCCATAAAGACTGCAGACTTGGAAACGCTACCAAGTAAGTAGCTCTACTCTAGCTCATGGGGCCAGTCTGAGCCAGGAAGGTCTCAACAGCAAGGGGAACACACACAACTCCCTCTGTGCATCAGGGTATTTACAATCTGAGTGTTGGAAGCAGGTACCTTTGTCAGCAACATTTTCAGAAGGGGCTCCTCGGTGACATTGGAAGAGTTAATAATATGCAGAGGCCCTCCGTTAGCATCTGGAAGAGAAAGGTACTGCTGAGTCATCAAGGCTTTTACACGTGTTAAATGTCTTAAAACTGGGCAAGCCATCTACACAAATATATCTATTTGTCAGCACTCATAAAACTCTACATTTAAAGAATGAATTTTACTATACGCAAAACAACTCAATAAACCTTTGATGAAAATAAATGCAAAAACAAAAACATGAGCTAATTGAAACTGCTGTACCTTCTGCCACTACTGATATTAGAGAACATCATAACATGTAAAAGCTATACAATACAAACTAAAGAGTATTCTCAATTTACGTATGCTTCACCCAGAGATCCCAAAGACTTCCAATGCACTGTAAACACCCACAGTAACTTTAAAGATTGGCTTGATATAATTTGGAAAGTAAAGTTAAACGGTTAATACTACCCACTTAACCCAGGATATAATATTTGAGGGAAAGAGCGAGAGAGTACAAACAGAGGCTACCTTTGTCTCCATACTGCATATACTTCTACATCTCTGTTTTGCTTTCTCTCTCAAGTACCCCCCAAAAATGGAAAAGAGCTCCGTGGGCAGAGCTTACTTAGTATGCATTTTTCCCGCTAGGTGAGCATTGAGCAACTCCGAGGTAGTGCACCCACTGAGGTGGGTCGCTTGGAAAGGTTCTCTCTGGTCACAGTGAATTTTTTTGTGAAAGCAATTTCACTCAAATCTCATTTTTTGTGATGTCTGATTTAAGAGAACAGCATGTGGCTGTGAGACTTTTTTTTCCTGCTCAGGAAAAATGCTACAGAAACTGTTGTGCTGCTGAAGACAGCTTACCAGGACAGCACTATTGGAAAAATTCAAGTGTACAAGTGATTTGCTCATTTCAAAAAAGGTAAAATGTCGGTTGATGATAAACCTCGTTCTGGAAGTCTGTCAACTTCCTGAACAGATAAAAATGTCAAATGTTGAGTCATGGTGCACTTGGATGGTTCCACCAGGTCCAACTGTTAATCAAACCTTCTAGTTAGAGGTTCTGAAAAGATTATGTAACAGTGTGCAACAAAGAAGGCCTGATTGGTGGCAGATGGGGCACTGGTTTTGCCACCACGACAATGCACCTGCCCACACAGCCATCTGAGTGCGCCAGTGTTTGACAAAAAACTGCATGCCTCTCTTGCCCCACACACCTTACATACCTGTCCTTGCTCCATGTGAAATCTTTTTGTTTCTGAGAATCGAGAGGGACATGAAAGGACAGCAATTTGATGACAGAAGAGGTGAAGAAAAAAAACAAAAACAAGGGAGGTGCTGTCAGCCATCCAAATAGATGAGCTTGGAAAATGTTTCTAAGAATGGAATCGCAGATTTGATGAATGCATTAAACATAAGGGAAAGTACTTTGAAGGTGAGAGGTTGTTTTGAATTTTTAAAAATGTAAATAAAAAGCTTAGAAAAACAAAATCCTTTTTTTGGGGGGAGTACCCCTCATATATATTAAAAACACATACTCTAAAAATAAATAACAGGCAAACAAAAAGTTTTCTTTCTTAATAAAGTAACTCAATTTTTCAAACCGAATCCCTGGGCTCTGCTGTTGAGTGTTCCACTTGGCTTGAAATTTCTTACACACCAGTTTTTATAGCACAGTTCAAGGAGATTTGTGCTTTTTGATAAATATTGGATTGTTAGATGTTGACATTGAATACATGTGCTTCATTCTGTAGATCTGTTTGACGTCATTTAATTGGAAACAACCATACTAAAGCTGACCTAACTAAATATTTACAGTGACCGCAGTAAATATGCCTCATGCTGACTAAAAGGCAGGAAACATCTGCCTGTTGGCCAATGGGCACCACTACTCACACTCACTGCCGTCAGTCAACTGCAACTCACAGCAGCCCTGCAGGGAAGGGTTTCTGAGACCGACTCTGTACCAGGGGGAAAGCCTCATCTTTCTCCCTTTTAGGGGCGGGTGGTTTCAAATTGTGGACATTACAGTTGGCAGTACAAGGCATAACCACAACACCACCAGGTCTCCCTGTAATGGGCACAGAGTCTACCATGTACTTACCAGTGAAATCAAAACAACGCATGGTGATTTTTTTAAGATAAGCTTTCACAGTCATATCAAAGGTTTTAACTCGAGCTTCCATTCCAAGCTGAAGCACATTGAGTTCATGTAAAGGCCTTCCTTTCTTTTCTGCTTTTTTCATCAACGTGAGGACAACCTAGGAAAAGTCCCAGAATTACCACAAACTTCGCTAACATTCTCTCACTAATACACAAGAAGCTAAATCGACATTTTCTTAGCCATCTAGCATGCTAGAGCCACGCGATGCAAAGATGTGTATATACTTCGATGTGTGCCTGCAAATGCTGGCAGGTGCTATTTCCCTTGCAAGGCATTTTTACGTGTCTAGGTTTTTCAATCATCACTATAACATTATAGTGGTTTTAAAAGGCAAAGTAAATGGAGAGGCCCAGCTTTCAAGACTGCTTCTTTGATGAATGGCCTTCTGTAAGTAGGTCTGTGAGACAAACAGCGAATTGTGTACTGAGCCACAGGCCAGGCTTCTCAGCGCGGGCACTACTGGTGTTTGGGCTGTAAAACTCTGTAGTGAGGGCTGCCACGGGCACTGTGGGATGTTTAGCAGCACCCAAACTTCTACCTATCAGTTGCCAACAGTAACTCCTCACACGCAGGAAGATTAACAAAGTCTACCAATACGCCAAATCCCCCTCAGGTAGGGAAAATTATTTCCCTCTGTCTCCCCATCACTGTCCTCCAGAAACAATTAATTGATATCATGTGCTACAGGTTATATTAGAAAGGATTTTTAAAATGTTAAAGAAAGGACTTATGGATTTTCCATGTGCATGCCTAATTTACAACATATTAATAAAAATGTTTCATATATAAGCTTAAAATAGTAATTCTGATACTAATCAAGAAAACAGTTTAAGATGGAAGCAATTTGTTTAAAGCATGCCCTTTCATTTCTTCAAAGTAGAATCCATTTGTGTTACACATTTTACCATTTTTAACCCAGAGAAAGGCCATAATTTCCATAGAACTATTCAACGAGGAACCTGATTTGGGGGGAGGTTCCATTATCTGTTAAAACCTCCCCCTACTACAGCTTCATAATGCTCTCCTTGCTCCTACCTTATGCTAGCCCCGCTCCTTTGTCAGTTTTTCACTGAAAATGTCTTGCTTTCTTTGACAATTTAAAGGAGAGCACTTCAAACATTGTGCTGATTTGTTTTCTTGTTTCAGTGCAATCTGAGCCATTGATTTTCTATGTCTGTTCATGTAACAGAAACAATGAGCACACACTGAATGTGTGGGTAAAGAAGAGGAAAGAATGCATTCAATCATTCTAGAGTATCTTCATAGAAAGAATGGACTCCTTATACATTTTAAAAATAGAGAGGAACCCTTTTACTGTTTTAAGTGTAATTACAATTTGCAGAGAATTTTTTTACCACTACTTCCATTTTTGTCTTTTTAAAATAAGAAGTCCAAAGCCCACATTTCAACTGTCCTAAAATAATTCAAAAGCATGTTATAGAACATGTCACAATTCTTAAAAAGTACTGTCTCTCCCAAATATAATTCAACTTTAACAAACTGAAATTTTTAAATAGCACTGCTTCCAGTAAACAGTCTATGTAAAAATTTGCCCATATCAACAAGGTGTATCTTAATGGATACACCTTAGCTGGGCCTTTTCATTTACTTTACCTGTCAAACCACTATAATAACGTAGTGATGCTCCAAAAATCTAATTCCAAGTATCCACTGTTAGTCCACTTCATAAAAACAATAAAATTCACACACCTCTTTGATTTCAAAGTTCAACAGCATACTAATGGTGTCTATAGAGTTGAATTCTTCCACTCCAGCTGGGAAAGTGCCTTGTGGAGCATGTACATTCTGTTGTGATGTAGAGATCTCAATATCTTTATTTTCACCTAAAATGTTTTAAAGAAATGAATTCATTCCTATTCATACATTCCTTTCAAGAACAATTTATTGAGGATTTACAGGAATATTGAGTGCCTGGCACAGACACTGATAATTCTCAAACCAAGTTAGACAAACCTCCTGTCCTTAGAAAATGCATGGTTACGTAGAACAGATACATATATATATAAAATAGAAACAAACAAAAGGAGCAGGCCACACCTATTGATGTTAACTAAATAAATGCTAATGGGAATAAATAAAGTTTCATAATAACAAAATTTTAAGATACTAGTCACTTAGCAAATTGGCCACATTTTAAAATGATAGTGTATTTACTGTGTTAGAAAAATAAGTTGATAAGCATAAAATTAGCATCAAGTCTTTAGAGAGTAAATTACAAGATCTGGCAGTTTTTATATTTCAATCCTATTTAATCCAGCAGTCCTGGTAGTTATCCTGTCATCCTACATACACGGATACTCGGTACAACATGGTCAGTCATTACAAAGCATGAGGCAGACCAATACTTATTGACTGGAATGAACATCACAGTATATTGCCTAATGTAAAAATGCATACATATGTGTGTGTGTGTATATGTGTGTCTCACTCACTCACTGCCTTCAAGTCAATCACAACTCACAGTGACCCTGGGGTAGGGTAGAACTGCCCCTGTGAATTTTCAAGACTGTAACGATTCACAGGAGCAGAAAACCCCAGAACTGCTGACCTTGTAGTTAGCAGCCCAACAGGACTCCTGTATATGTATACTTACTATATATTTGATAACTATGATATATGTCCAATGTATATATACAATGCAAAAAATGAAAAAAATGTGTTGTGTGCACACATGTGTGAATGAAAGAATACACATATCTTTTAAAATGTGCCTTATTATTTTGTCTTAAAATTAAAATAATCATTGTAAGTAATTTAAATTCTCTTAGTATTTTCATTTTGGAATTACTGTTTCAGTTTCTTCAGGAGAGGAAAAATGTATCGGCCATTTTCATTTTTTGTAGCTATTTTAATACTAAGGCTTACTAAAAGCAGATCAAAGATGTTCTAACAAGCTACTGCCAAGTGAAATTATCTTTTTGTATACATAAACTAAAAAATAAGTCCAAAGCTCAATCATGGATTTGAAATCTTTCCTTATGGCCACCTCCCAACTCATGCAACTTGGGACTACTTAGTCTAAAAACATAACCTAATCTCGAAAGAATAAATCTCTTCTATGGTTTCACGTAGCAGCAGTGTTAGTCTTCCAATCATAACTGTATGCATGAACTTGTTTCATGACCTTTTACCTTCTACTGTACTAACTAGGAAACTAACGAGACCCATGTCTATGATGTTACCAACTGTCACCCTCTTACCTGTCTCCTGTCTTCTTGGTCTCCTGTCATCTAAGGCATCAGTAGTCTCACCAAGATTTTCTGCTAGTATTTTAAATAAAAGAGTAAGATCTTCTTCATTTAGACTAACCTGTGAAATATTGTGTTAAAAGAAAAATACATCTTAATAAATCATTTTAATGCAGAAAATATTCTCAATAAAAACTACACAATAAGACTAACATTGCCTAAGTAGTTATAAACTCATTAACCATTCATGTATTTCACTACTGCTTTTAATAGGACAGATTTGAAACTAGGGATTTTGAAACTATAAATCATTATGGGAACAACCTACCTCCTCTTCTCCAGCTGGGAGGCCAGTAGATGCGAGCTACTGACCTTACAGTTAGCAGGATGGTACGCGGGATAAAATTAAAAACCTACTGCCATGTCAAAAATGCCTATTTCAATGCTATCATTATCTTATAGCAGGTAGTTAGTTATCTTATAGAGGTAGTTAGATATGAGCAAACCAATGATGTGTATATAATACATATCATGAGTATATATATGAGTATCGTATGCGTATATGAGTATATAGATGAGTAGATATGATATATGAGTAGATATGAGTAAACCATTGATGTGTATATAATATATATCATGTGTGGTATATGGACTTACGGACTTGATCTGGACTGAGCTGGGATGTTTTCTTAATATACAATTACTCTTTGATGTAAAACTTTCTCTTCCACATACATGAGTGTCCCTGGATTTCTCTCTCTAGTCAACCCAGACTAACGTATTATGGTACCTGGGGAGTGGGGTTCTAGAGAAACTGTTCATGAAAATGGAGAGTGGATGCTTTTTGACCTCTGCATTGGGGTAGTTTTTTCTTTGGTTAGCCAGAGGTCAGATACGGACATTCAGCTAACTGGGTTGCTTTCTGGAAAGAATATGGGCAGTGAATGTTTTTGTTCTTTTCTCTGGCTGTTGTCTTTGTTTATGCCTGTTTAAAATAGCAAAAATGAATGTGACTAAAGGAAGGTGACCAGCTTTTACACCATTGACGGGGGGCGGGCTGTGGGGGTGGACGGGAGCTGGATTACAGATCTGGTGTATATGGAGCAACAAAAATTTTCATAGAATGCAAAAGTAGTACTGTAATATATATTTTTAATTACAATGTAAGTACAATTTACAAATATAATACAGTAAAATTATGTATAGTATTTTATTCTTTGGCATATTTCTCGTTTGAGTGAATTTTTTTTAGTAGATTGCTGTCATTGTTTAAAAGGTCATGAAATTTTTCACAAGAATTTGTTAAATTCTATTTCACACATAAAATGGCTTTCAAAGTCTCGACACTTAATTGTGATTTTTCTGATGTCCACACTTTATTTACTGCAGAAAAAAACGCGTTCAGTCGCAGCATTAGTTCCTGGTAAGGACAGCGTGAATTCCACAATTTTTAGTGCATTATTGTATGGAACATGGTTTGTTTCAAAATGATGAAATGTTTCTAATCATTTGTTTGTTCTCTATTGTGATTTTTGCTGATACCCAAGAGTTAACCTTTTCCTTATAAATATATTTTTAATAATGATACCTCATTAAAAAGATCATTTTTGGAAATATTACTATATGGAAAATTTTGAATAATATGATCGAATGATTTTTGAACATCATTCCAATTAAGTTCTTGTATTAATGTAACCCAATGAAAATGTTCAATATCATTGTAATGTACCATCCACTCTTCTAAATAATCGATGCAGTTACTATAGAACTTTTTTAAGTGATTCATGATATCTGCACGATTTACTGCACCTTGTTCTTCTAGCTGGCTTATACTATTAAGGACAGTTAAAGGAAGAAAATTATTTTCTAACCGCTCTCGACATGACACTGCAATTTTAAATTATTAACTTCATTTGCTACTTTGATTACCGAAATTTTGTCACCTTCAATAAGTTTTATAGCATTTTTCAAAAGAGCTGCTTGATTGTATACCAACTCTAGCCAAATTTGTGAAGATTCTTTTTCAAAAACTCTTCTAAAATTCTAAGTTATTTATCCTGTGATAGAAAGAAGGATTTCAAAGGATCATATATTTTCAAAATTCTTCTGACAGCTGGCAAGAGCTAACCAGCATGTTTTACTGTATCCAAGTATTTTCTGATATTCGACTTCTGCAGTTTCACAAAATTCTTTACGCATTTCAATGCGCACAGTGTATATATAGAAATAAGAATATATTTTAATAACAATATTTCCACATCTACGGGCAACAAATCAGCAGTTGTTTGAACGGCGTTATGTATTATGTATATACCCTTCCCGTTCTCCCTTGTTCCCTAGCTTGTCGTGCATTCTTTCCAAAATCAGGACTTTTTTAAAATGCCGCATCGTGATGCAAGACAAATTGTTAAAAATTGGGACTGTCCGGGTAAAAGTGGGACATCTGGTCACCTTAGACGAAAATGTTGCGTTCAGGGGACAAAATCGCCCCTTGAATTTCTCAGAGACCATGTTGCTCAGTCAAAATGGCGGACAGAAGATCAAAATGGTGACAAGAGGCCCCGCCCTGGCTTAATGCAGTCAGAGGCCTAAATCCATATTGTGTATCAATGGAATAGTTTAGATAAGGATTAGATAAGTTTAGATAAGGATAGAATTTTATTCTTTTAGGATTGAGTTTAAGATCTGGCTCTATTAGGCTTTTACTATTTTCTTCTGCCTATTGTTATTGATATCATGATTAATAGAAAGGATTATTGGAAAGTATAGAGAATTTGTGAGATCACTGTCTTCAGCCATCAATGCATCTTTAAATGGGTTAGGACACACCTACAAGAGCAGCTCTGAAAAGATAAACCCCACCCAGTGCTTTCTAATGCAGAGGAAATTTGTACTCAAGAGACTTGCCTAAGGGGCTGTTGACTGAGCAGACTGGGAAGAACAGAAAAGGAACCCTGTGGCTTTTTAAGTGTTGAACTCATGGTTTGTGACTGAGTCTGGAAAATCTAGAGCCATGAAGGAACTCTCCTCTCTAGGACTAAATGTCAATGGGAGCCTGTGGGCAGCCTGCTTTGACTGTAGTTTTATACTGTGAGGCACTTATATGATTTTGCAATAGTAAAATTAATAGTTAAAAATCCTTGTTTTAAGAATTATGCATGGCTAAAGAGTTGTGTAAAGGTGTCAAGTTGACAAGGGATAGTCTGTGATAGTTACACAGTGTCATGGCAACTTGATAAATAAGAATGAAGGGGTGAAGTCTAGCCTGTCAATCAGGTTACAGGCTGATCCCTCCTTGTGGGTGTGACCTTCTCATGAGGATTCTGGGAACTCTCTCTCTCTGCTTCACCTTCCGGTTGACAAACCACATGGAGGCATGCTGATGACAACCAGAGCCCTGGAGATGCCTCCACTGCCCCTGCATTCACAAGAGCCTTCACCCACTGACCTGTGATCTTCCTGCATTCGGCATCATTGCATGTGCTGCATGAGTCTGAAGAGGAATGTATATGGACTAGTATCGGACATGTGGGCTAATATCAGACTTAGGGACTTGATCTGGACTGGGCTGGGATGTTTTCTTATATACAATTACTCTTTGATATAAAGTTCTCTCTTACACATACATGGGTGAAATATACTTCTTCTCACTTGTTGTTAAAGGAGCCCTGATGGAATAGATTACACAATAGGCTACTAACTACCTTGTCAGCAGTCTGAATCCATCAGCTTCTCTGAGCAAGAAAGATGAGGCTTTCTACAATCATAAAGATTTACAGGCTTACAAACCCAGGGGGGCAGTTCTACACTTCCCTACAGGATCGTAATAAGTTATGATCAACTCGATTGTATAGATGATTCCAATTCATAGCAAACCCCTACAGAAGAGAATAAAATACTGCCCATGACCACATCATCCACACAGTTGTTGTTATAATTAATTGAGCCAACCGTGGCAGCCAGGTGTCAATTCATCTCTAGGGTCTTCTTTTGCATCACACCTTTCCCAAGCATGATGTCATTTGCAGGGTTGGTCCCACTGGGCTGCATGTTAATAATGTACATAAAAAGAAGTCTCACAATGCTCACTTCTTTGTGTGTGTGTGTGTGTGTGCGTGCGTGTGTGTGTGTGTGTGTGTACATAGGGTGCTTTATTCTCCACAGAGCAATACATGCTAAGGCGGGTTGGGCTTGAGCCGAGGTCCCCAAATGTACAGAACTGAATAAAGTGGGTCTCTGAGAAGTCTTGATTTGCCTTGGTGTGGAAAGAGATGGAGCAGATGGAGATGGACGTGAAAACCAGGGATGTGTTTGTTCAGTCCTGGCCCGGAATGCAGGGCCCTGGAGGCAGCTCTTGCTGTTGTGATCACTTCCAGGCCAGGGCCGTCTGCCGGGCTTGCAGAGCCTTCTGTACCACATCTTCCCAGTGAGCGTCCGAGATCTCCTGAGCCCAGGCGGGCACCCCTGGCGCAGGCAGACTTATCCCGGCCATTGTCCTTTTCACCAGTTCTATGTGTTCTGGGTCCATGGGGATGGAGCTGTGACTGCTCAATCCTGTGGCTCCCTCCTCTTCATCCTCACTCTCTGGCGGAAGGTCTGGCAGATGCAGCCCCAGGGCCTGGATCCGCTCATGGATGTCAGCAACTGCGTCCTCACCATCTCCCACAGGTGCCATCTCTGTTTCCTCTGGTTCAGAATCTTGGTTGAGAGGTGGGTAGGAGTAGCCAGCGGGGCCTGCCCCCACTTCCTCAGGCTCTTCCTCGTGCTCCTCGTTGCTCCAATCCCCGTGCTCCTCACTGCTCCAATCCTTGGTGCCTTCTGCCGGGCCCACGTGAGGCCCCAGTTCCTCAGTATGATTCCGGAAGATGCGTTCTGGGCCCATGGTGTCTCTCCCTAGAACGACTGCTGCCATCCGGGGCAGGGGCCGCTGTGAGCCCCCGGTGGCACCTGCACTTTCAATGCTCACTTCTAAGAGACATTCTGTCTATACTTCTTCTAAAACATGTGTTCATTCTTCTGCTTTCTGGGATATTATTCACTGTTCTTTGACAGCACCATAGTTTATAGGCATCTACTTTTCTTTAGTCTTTCTTATTCTTTGTCCAGTCTTCACATGCATGTGAAACAATTAAAAATACTATGGCTTGGGTCAGGCACACCTGTGGATCTCAAAGTGACATCTTTGCTTTTTAATATTTAAAAGATTTTTTTGGCAGATTTGAACATGCAATATATCATTTGACTTCTTGGCTGCTGTATCCAAGGGCACCAATTGTAGATTCAAGTAAAATGAAATACTTAGATACATATTTTCAAGCATTCCATTTCATTTTTACAACTTCAAATTTTCCTAGATTCATATTTCATACATTCCATGTTCCAATTACTCATGCATGTTTCAACTGTTTCTTCTCACTTTGTGTCATGACACATGAGTGAATGAAGGCTGTGAAGGCCTTACTCCACCTTGGCCACTACCAAAGACTCTAACGTGAAGAGAGCTCGTGGAAGTTGGATTTTAGGTCAACTTGAATTTGGGTGGAAGTTGGGGGGTGGACTCCAATATGTCCATCATATCATACATAGCTTAAGGATGCCTCCTTGGAGGTGTGGCCTTTTCATAAAGGAGAACCTGGGAACTTCACCCTCTCAGTGCCCCTCCACCTCCCTGCTTGCTGAAGCTCTGCATCTGCCTCCCAGGGCAACCCCATGTGGGCTGCCCAAAGCAGAGAGCTGTCATCGATCTGCGATCTTTCTCTCACCCTTTGATTGGTGCAACTCTGCACCCACTGGCTGTCGATCTTTTTGTATCCCTCGGCACCTCTCTGCTTTGCTGGCCTGCAACCACATGAGTCTGAAGTGGGACACAGCTAGCCTCAAACTTCTGAACTTCAGTTGGACTGGGCTGGGATAGCTTCCTGGTATGAATTACTTCTTGATTTAAAGTTCTTTCTTGTACATAGATGAGTGTCACTGGTTTCTTCCTCCAGACAATACAGCCTAACACACAGTCTTTCCTAGTTGTATTTTGAGACTCTTCCAACATTAGGGGCTCATCTTCTGGCATCATATCAAACAATGGTCTGCTGCTACATTTTTCTATTAATACTTTTTAGCAGTTAATCATAAGTTCCTTCTTCCTAGTATGTCTTAGTTTTGAAGCTCTGAAAAAACCTGCCTATCTGTGTGTCCCCCTGCTGTGCTCTGTGGGCCACCATCTCCCAGGATCACAGCAACAAGCAAACACCTCAATCGGGCAAATAAACAGACAAGTAGTGGATAATATACTAATAAGCATTTCACATACAAATTTCTGTTATTATGTTCTTAGGGCAAGTTATAAAAAGTTAAGTTACACTTAATTGAAGATTATAAATTCTACTTAAAATAATACAGAATCATACACCCTGAAAAGTTTTTCTTACAATAGTTAAAAACATCTACATGTGGATTTATAATAAGAGAATCTTTCATCTAAAACTTTTAAAATGTAGTTTTTAATCACACATGTACTTACATTCATTGAATCAAGTTGTCCTTTAATTTCTACAACAGGTAACTTGTGGTACCAAGAGGCGGCTAGATTCCGATTGATAGAAAAGTCCAAGTTAATTGGGTGCAATAGCTGAATATCAGGATAGGAGATGCCTGGCTGGATCACTGTCCTATTAAAAGATATCATGGATACATATGCATCTATTGGATAAAATACCATATATCATAAATGAACACAAAGTCAAATACTGATGCTATCAATGCCGATGTGAAATTGTATTGAGAGCTTTCAAATGTGAATTCACAATTAAGCAAGCAGTGCTTCGTTCTGCTGTGCACAGGGTCGTCAAGTGTCAGACTGACTGGATGGTGCCCAACAGAGCAACAGCAGCAACAATAAAATTCAACAGCCGGCACAACTAAAACACGAAATACACTGGAACCTCAAAAAAGGTCATGGAGAAATTCTAGTAGCTTCTAAACCCCATTTTCCCATGAAATGTTGAAACCCTTTTACATATTATACATCATTAGAAAATCTTTAAATAGTGAGTAGGAAATATTTAAATAGTGACAAATTGAATATATTTTTTAAGAAATTCATATTGTTGAAGAAATGGGAGAAGTCATCAAATATAGTTGTTCAAGGACTTATGTATATTTTGGCTCAGATATTTTAAAAAACAACAAGGTAAACCGTTAAGAGTGAAGGGGTATTGCGTTCTAATTATTACTTCTTGACTCTGGATAATTATCTCTTGGAGTGGGTTATGATGATTTTAGAAATAAATGTGCACAAAATGAGCTCATGCATCATCTGGAATGGGCAACTGAGAATACATCATCACTTATACAATAGTCTCTCCCTAAATGCATAATCTCAATTATATCCTGTGGAAAGGATCAGATGAATCTGAGCATTCAAACTCTCAAAACTCTCTTCATAATGAAAGACAAGGCAAGAATGAAGAACTACTTTGGGATAACTAGTGATGCAAGAGCTAGATGAGGCTTCCTACTCCTATAAAGAGTGACAGTCTCCCAAAACCACCAGGGCAGTTTTACTCTGTCCGATAGGGTCACCATGAGTCACAGAGTTGACTGACTGGCAGGAAGTCTGTTTTTCATATCAGTGCAAACAAAAATTCCCCTCAGTAATTTCAGGATACAGCTAAGTACCATATGTGGCCTAGATCAGAGAGGAAAATTACTTTTAAAATCCCCAAAATTATTGCTTAGGAGGCTGGGAGTATCTGAATATGAAGTACACATACTCAATAATGTATTATGTCAGCGCTCAGACTCATTAAATTCTCTTAGAACTCCCATTTTAGAATAATCTTTTCAACATCTTTGGGAGAAAAGCCATCCATCACTTTCATTTCTTGCAGCCATTTACCACGGTGTCTTACTAAAATCAGATCCAGGATGCTGCTACCGCAGCCTAGGGCCAAATCAAAGATGTGAAACTATTTAGAGGTTAGTTGTCAAGATGCCTATTCCCAAATGGTTTATCAAACATGTTTTAAATGACAATGGCATATAGATAGGGCGAAAAGCAAAAGTACAAGCTGGTGAATGCAGGTGAAGAGCAGATAGGTGTTGATGGTGCTCTTCCAACTGTTCTGTAGGTTTGAACATTTGAAAATGAAAAGTTGATTTTAAAACTGTTCTGTGTAGTAGATGTCGTTTAGGTACGCTTTCAAAGGCCATGAAGTTTCCTAGGAAACAGCAGCGTAGTACTGTAGCTAGAATGACTGAAAGGGGATACCTGGAGAGTTTCAGCTTTGTGAGCCGCACAGCCATCCTGTCAATCACTGGTGGATTTAAACCGCCTTCACCAGAAACCAGACTGAAGTGATTCTGAACTCTGATTAACCCCAGATCTACCACCACTGCATTGGCAGACATGGAAGACTGGGGGATGATTATAACGGGAGCTTTTAAATCAATGTTGAGGGAAACACGGAAGCTCCTCTGGGCCAGATCTTTCACACTGGTGGCGGCCTTTTCTGCTGCTTGGGCCGTGGCAGCACTCAGCGCTTCTTTGGCTGCCTGAAAATTGTTCATGAAGTTCTGCGGATGGAAAGCATGAAAGGAAAACAGGTCAGACACATTAAGAACAATATCTTCTTTTTTACCTACGCTGGTTTGTTTCCCAATAGAGAACTTTTGGTCAAACCTATTTTGTGGGTGTTTAGCTAGGAATTACTGCTCATCCACCTGCATTGATGAACTATGTGACTAAGGCTAAGGCTATCAGACTGTGAAACAAAGAAAAACAGTTTCCAGTCACTTTTATACTTGAGTCTCATTTGGCTTTATCATGGTCTAGTAAAACCTATTAACCCCAGTTCTATGCAAAAACCATAAAATGACTCACATTTCAGTGTCCTACATTAAACACAAGTTACTAACCTTTCTAGTGTTGTTATTGTTAGGTGTCTTCAAATAAACTGACCCACAGGCTCCCTGTGTACAACGGAACAGAACACTACCCTGTGCAGCAGCGTTCTCCCAATCTCTCCTGTGGTGGATCCACGCTTGCAGCCTCTGTGTCAATCTCCCTCTGAAGGTCTTCTCTGTTGCTGACCTTCCACTTTACTAAGCATGATGACCTGTTCCAGGAACGGGTCCCCTCTTGATAACACGTCCAAAGTATATGAGACAAAGTCTCACCGTCCGCACGTCCCACAAGCATGCTGGTCATACGATTCCCATACAGACTGTCTGTTCTTCTGGCAGTCCGTGTTTACTATCCCTCGCCAGCACCATGCTTCAACTGCACCAGTGCTTTCCTGTTGTTTGCAATTCACTGTCTAGTTCTCAAATGCACAGGAGGCCACTGCAAATCTCACGGCTGAGTCAGGGCCTGTACTCCTCAGACTGTCTTCTCAGCTCATCGACACTTTAGACACATTTTGCAGATTTGTCCAATACAATGTTGAGATGGCCTAAGGACTTACTATGGCCCTGCTATCTATAATACCTCTTGCAATACATTATAAACACGAACCTTGATTCCTGTGGTTAAAATCCCATCCTCAGTGGAGTTCTCTATTATGTGAATGGACATATTCAGATGGGATGTACATTGAGTCTCCACCTTAGTAAAAGGTGTGATTCAAGTCACCAACCTTTGTCACCCTGGGGGCATGGTCTACAGAAGGTGACAACCCGACCTCTAGTGAAGGGACCCTTTATTGTACCCTCCCCTCCCTGACCGAGCATGCTCAGAAACAAGGAGTCCTTCTGTGCCTGTCATTTTTGCTTCTGCCTCTGGCTGCTGCATCTGCCTTGCCTCTACTTGACATCTATTCCTTAGGGGCTTATTTGTGATCTATCACCTGGCCTCATTTTATCAACTTCCAGGACTTTCTTGATCAGGAAGAGCCTTCAGACAAATATTTGAACTTTGAATTTTTTTTATTTTGGACCAACCAGCACCCAAAACCACAGGTGCCCTTCTTGGGAATAGTTCTTGAGTTTTGTGAGACTTTGCAGCACATTTCATAACCCTGAGACATGTGGAAATATACTACGAGGAGGCATGGGAGTTGATATCAGGGCTGATAATAGAGTGGAATGTCATTTTAAAAGAGCTACGCATTTTAGGAGACTTTAAATCTTCATTTCATTGAATCTAGTCTTGTATTAATTTTTTAAAGAAATTATTTTTGCAAATATATATTTTGATTTCTTGGCACGGATGGTAGATCTGAGCAAAACAAAATTCTTGACAATTTCAATATTTTCTGTTTATCATGATGTTAAATGGTTCTCTAGTTGTGAGGATTTTTGTTTTATGTTGAGAACCACACTGAATGGCTACAATCCATACTAAGAGTTATAGCTTTTAATCTTCATCGGTAACTACTGATGCCACAGTCTTCTTCATATAGTCCTTTCCCAAATCATTAGTTCGGCAGACAATTTAAATAAGTATGGTGAAAGAATACAGTCTTCGCACTGATGTTAAACTACTCACTATATCTTTGTTCTATTCAAGCAACCGCTTCTTGGTCTGTGTAGAGATTCTGCGTGAGCATTAAATGTTCTGAAATTCCCATTCTTCCCAAAGTTATCCATGTGTTGAACTTTATATTTACAAATATTATATATAATCAGAACAATGCTGAGGTAGTTAGTTTATTGTACTAATCTGGCCAATAAACACATGTGGGTTCATTGAAGGGTGGAGGGATAAATGGTTCGGTGAGCCTTGCCTTTCGAGTTCTTGGGTCTCTTGCTTTCTGATGGTCGGACCAGGGTGCAGCTGCCTTAGCCAGTTCCCTGCTTCAGTCAGCAAGGCTCACTTCCTGCAAGACATCCCTGAGGAGAAGCCACATGGACCTACCCCGATGCAGCCCTGGGTGTTGGAGCAGCCGTGTGGAGACCCCTGCCAATGCTGAGATGCTTACCCCTGCCAATGCTGAGATGCTTGCTTACATATTCACTGACTCGGCTTTCCTCCTGAAGTCAGCATCACAGTGTGTGTTTTGTGAGATGATGGAAGACTTACGGATTGGTTTTGGACTTGTGGGTTTGGACAGCACTGGGTTGGGATGTTTTCTTGATGTGCACTTACCCTTTATGTATAAAACTCTCTCTTATACATATCACTTTCTGTGGATTTGTTTCTCTAAAGTACCGAGGCTGAAACAAATGCTCAACTTAAAATCCAAGGTATGAAGATCTTCAACCAAAAATATTAAGCTATTTAAGTATTCCCAAGTTGAAACTCCAATATATAAATAGTAATTTTACCAGAAGTGACATCAGGAATTTATGAAGATACACAATCTGAATACAGCCAACATTCAGTGACACCACACCATCTACTTTGGACATGTCAGCATAGGAATCCCCCTCAGTAGCATCTGGGTACAAATCCAAGTTGAAACGGAAAACTTCATTTCCCATTATTGAGACAGCCTGAAAAACAGAGATCTGAATGTACCTCGTCCAAGAAAACAGTGACAACATAAAACCCCACTTAGAAAAGAAGCTTGCATCCTAAGCCTTCCAAGATACAATCTTCATAGAAACATTTTTCCATCAAAATATATTTAATTAACATATATTAAAGTTAAAAATAAGTTATGTGTTACAACAAACTAACATTTAATTGCCCCCCCAAAACCCCCTCAAATAAATAGTTACTGTCACCTACTTTTTTATGAACTGTCTTAGGATCAACATCTGTGACTATAATATTTTCCAGTCTGGCAAATAGTGATTGTTTTCTTGATTGAAGAGAAAGAAAGGAATCAAGGCCTGGGGGTGGAAATCATATCGTTATAATTTCTATAGATCTACCAAGGAGCCCTTGTGGTGTAGTGGGTTACGCACTGGACTGCTAACCACAAGGTAAGCAGTTCAAAACCACGAGTCAAATTCAGACTTGTAAATGCACTGTCTGTTTAGAAAAGGGCATAAGGGGGAGTGGTAGGCTTACAAGTTCTCCAAGAATTTCATTACACATATTCTTTACCTTACCATATCACAATGAGCTGGTAGGACAAAGCCAGAGGAAAAGTTAGGTGAATTTTAGAGGCTTCTGCCTAAAGCTTCACAGGCTTTTTTCTTCATGACAAGGTTGCTTTGAATTCATGTCAAGATAAAGCATCTTCAAAGAATTTTACCTGAATTGGGGACTGGCAACCTAACCCATTATTTGTATCCCTATTTTGATATTAATACTCACTCTCAGCTCTGGGACAATTCTCAGAAAGGTTTAAAACACCATTGTGAACAGGTCAATTTGATGGTTACATTCTGACCGCCCTTCTGTGTCCCTCCCCACCCGAAAGCAAGCAAGCAGCCCCCTCTGTCCGTCTTTCATAGCTCACAATCATCCATTTGGAAATTCGTTAGAAATGAGAAGAAAAACCTTGTCTTTTACCTACATTTTGATAATGTAGCAACTTTTACCTTGAATCTTGATTTCAGCAATATTGCTCTTTTCATCACAGACAGTGACACAGAACGCATTCAACTTGGCAAACAGGCGGAAGTCAATGACGCCACTATCTTTAGTGGGTAGAATCACTAGAAATTAAAAACACATTCTAGCACAGACAGGTCTTAGTCATCTACAATCTATTGAGGAATCATGCTTCTATTCAATGTACCACAATTTTGTTAAAACTATAAATCTTCTAAAGTTCAAAAATTTTTTGAACTTTAAAGAATTTCTAGAGTTTGCATTTTTATTTTACCTTTAACATTTAAGTGCCAGGACAAAACCTAAAGTGAATGAGGACCTCAAAACAGAGAGGCTAAATGATGTGCCTATCACCACATCGTTTAAGTTACAGAGTCAGGACTTGAACTGGGTTCTTTCAGACCCGAAGCCTGGGATTGTGATCAGAGCGATCCCACCTCTACAACCCACCCTCACCCTTCTGGGTCTCCTCTGATGCCTACATTGGAAGGGAAGATTGACCCCACTGATGTTATCACTTCAGAAACTACTGGAAGGAGCGGAAGAGCTGTGTAAAAAAGGTCTTCTCTTTCTTCTTAGTTAAGGGCTCCCCAGTACCATCATCAAGGAAAACACTAGGATTTTTTTTCCTAACATAATTCCATGGAGGACATTTTCCCCACATATCAAGCACCCATGAAAGATTTTACTTAGGGAAAAAAAAAACCACGGAAATCACTGAAGCAGATAACCTCACCGACTTCTCACCTCGCTATGGAATTCTAAAACTCCTACTAACAAGAAACAAAAGAGAGCTTTAGATACCCTTTTGCGGAGTTGAAGTTTTCTGTTGCTTTTCAGTTAACCTTTGTGTCTCCTTGACATCCCCCATTTTCTGATGGTCTGATGGAATCATGTTTGTCAGGTACGTGAGCGAAGAGAGAAGAGCTGGTGTTTGCAGCAACAAATTTAGAGAAGAAAAGGCCACCTAAAGCGGTTTGGAAAAGAGCATGTCTTAGTTATTCGTCTCGACCACGAATCCAGAAGGCTCCCAGCTAAGCCAGCATCCCAGGCCTCCACCACTCTGACAGAGCTTCCAAGGTAAAGGCTGATTTACAACCCAGGTTCCTTGGAGGAAGCGGCTATTGAGAATCAACGCCACACTCTTCGAGAGTACACTAGGGTATCAGAGTTACCCAAGTACTTACTTTCTCAAGAATACTGTTGAGGAACCAATCATTTACTCTGAGTCACGTCAGCATTCAATACATACGTGGTTTCTGGGCTCTTCAATGACTATTTACTATGACTATAAAATGCATAAGCTAGAACATGAAACTCCAGAATCACTGTGTCATTAGAATCTCTAGAAATCATATAACAAATGTGGCATTCATGATATCAGCATATGCAAATTGAAGTCACGAGGAAGTTTTTGGTCATTAAACAATCTTCTGAAATCTCAATGATTGTCCTATCACTTAAGAAGAAACACAGAGCACATTAACTCATGAAGGCAAAGAAAAAACTTGACTCCGGAAAGCTAAGATAGCAACACAAATTGTTTGTAACAATGTGCAGCTTTCTAATAGCAACTTAGTAGATTACATGGACACCTTTGCTTATGTGTAAGAAAATGTTCTTCATTTCCTGAAAATACGGAAGAACCTAAAAATGATTTGAAAGGTCACAATATCACAATTAATGTAATTATTTTTCCATTACCCCCCCCCCCCGAGATTATTTATATGAGTGCACTGATGTGAAACGCATCTCACGCATTGTTCTTTTAGGGGAACCCACAGCCACAGTTTGCTTCCTGTCCTCGCTGCTGCTACCTGAGGGGTGCCCCAAGTGCTGCAGCGTGTCTCCTTGTACATCGCACGTTCACTCCTGCATCAAACAATGCGATCTAGTGTGCTTTCTTTGATGCTAGTTGGTTCTTTGTAAATCTAAAAATTCCATTTTGGGGAAATACAGCAAGTCAAAATAATACTAAGCTGGATCTTGTAATAACTGAAATTTAAGATAAACATATAACATATGAAGTATTTATGAGGTTAATCTATAACTTATTTCCTCAAAGGATCCAGTCAATATGCCTCAAAGTAGATTAAAACTTTGAATGTAGTTCATGACTTTCCAATAAAATACATTCTTTTAATAGAATTTTTTAACCCCACCCTCACCCTTTTTTGGGGGTAGATGGCTTAAAAGAACAATGATCATTCATTGTCACTCAGTGTCAGGAATTCAGGAGCAGCTTAAAAACGTAGATCTGGCTTGGGAATCTCATCTTATTAGTTTTAATAAGTCAATGGCTGGAACTAGGGTTATTATTAAGATGTCTTCTTTCACATCATTAATAGAATTTCTTACCTTAACTGTTTGTTCGGTGTTTTCAAAAGTAGTTTGGAAACTAGGTCCATTCTTATCAGCCTGCAAAATGAAATAAAAGTCTTAAAGAAGGATACAAAGATTAAAATAAGTAAATCACTGAAGCTCTCTGGTTAACTTATCTTTAATTACAAAGGAATTTGTATGTATGAGGGCTTCCACTATCATTACTTCAAAGTTACATCGAAATCATTTATTTGTTGTAACACAGCAGCTTCTCCTCCTCTTTAACATTTAGAAGTGCATGCTACCACTTACTTCTGGGAAACCAAAGCTAGGGATAGGAATTATAAACGCTCAAGGTTGAAATTGACCTGAAAGGTCATCTAGTCCATTACTGCAGGATTCTGGTTGCTGTACACAGATTGTGTTCATTTACTACCGAAAGGTTTGTATTTCAAACCCACCTAAAGAAGTCCCACAATTGGCTAAAACAAGAAAACCCTACAGCAGTTCTAGTCTGTAGCAAATGGTGTTACTGTAAGTCACAACCAAACTGAAGGCATGGTTTGATTTTATTGCTATTGTAATTGTTTATCAGTCACCTAATACTTGAGAAGTTTCTAACTGGGCTGGTTTCCCAACCTACGTGCTCCTACAATGGTTTGTGCATTTCTCTGTTAGAAGAAAGCAAATCATATTGCATTTTAACTATTTATCATTTCCTTGGGGACAGGGAAAAGTTCCAGAATGGAGATATTCCAAGTGCCTGACAAGAGTACCTAGCATATACAGACACTCAGTGAATAGTTTTTGAACCATTAAAACAAACCAACCAAATCTTGCATGAAGCTACATGCATCAGCTGCATCATTGTGACCCATGGCATATTTTTAAGCTCTATTTTCAATACTGGCAGTTTTCTCCTCACAACTCAATTGGAAAATATCCCTTTCGATGTCGTAATAACCAGTCAAGTGTAACCAAGTAAGCAACTACCGTCATGAAGGTCACGGGACTGTGCCCTCTCAGTACCCTATCAGAAGCTAGGAATACTCATTAGAAGATACTGCATGCCAACCTCTCATCTTGGCGAGAGGGAAAGTGGTTTAGTAATCGCTCCAGATTAAAACAGTATTTTTTTTAGCCTTATGTCCAGAGCCTTTGATAATCTACTATCTTTTTTGTTCCTTCAAAGGCAATGGTTTGGAGTGTACAATGCAAATGGCCACATTCTACAGCCCTTACCTTAACATACTCCACCTTTAAAAGATCTAATCCGGGTTTGTCAGAAGAGCTGATCAAGTGAAGGGGCTTCCTTCTGGATCCTAAATTAAAGGAAAAAGAAAAGAATTGGAAGTAAACTTTTCATTTTCATTTTGGACTTTTCTATTTATTTTATCTTCTAAAAAAAGGGTTAATAAAGTTTCAAAAGGGTATATCCTCAGATTTTCATGGTCATTGTACTTAGTGTCATTGGTAGTGAAGAAATCAATCCAAATCGTCCCCTTTGGCACATAAATTAGCTTTAAACACATGGTTGTTTTCATTTGATTTCACATGTGTGTTCAAAGATAACCATGACTCCTCTAGATAGTTTAAGGCCACGTGTACATCTGCAAAGCAACAGAAAGACTACACGTGTTTACGCATCAAGATATGTGAATACTACACTTCAGCTTCATCCAAACCAGAAGCTATGTAACTTGAATATTCTCAATTGTACAACAAGGGGGTTAGAGTTTAAAAAGCTTGCAAGTCTGTTAAGCACTAAAATGCTTAGAAATAAATTATTTGCATTAAATAAATTTAAATAGCTGTCCTTTGTTTAGACAGTAAGAAAGAAGGCTTTTCTAGGAGGAAAAAATTTTGGCAGAAACTGGTGACTTACTTTAAATTTTAATGTAAACCAACCAAACGCACTGCCAGTCAGTTGATTCCAACTCCCAGCCACCCCGCAGGAAGGACAGAATGGCCTGTGGGTTTCCCAGACTATAACCCTTTATGGAGGAAGAAGCCTCGCATTTGCACTAAACCTCTTCTATAAACCAGCACCCACTGCCATGGAGCCAACTACAATTCATAATGACCCTTTCAGACGTTCTATGTAATTCTATCTAGACAACCTCCAGAGAGACAAGATTTATTTACCATTTTATCTCTCTTTTACTATTTTCCTGTTTCTGAGACATAACAGAATTCCTCTTGACCTCCAAGGTCATCATCCTTCAAAGAAATAAAAAGCCTCCGAAAACCAAACTCACTGCCATCAAGTCCCTCCACTCACAGCGCTCCATAGGGCAGAGTAAGGCGGCTCCTTTGGGTTTCCTGTGCTGTCTGTCGTAATTTATCCCTCAATGTAGTCATGCAAATTCTACATTGTTAATTACTAATAAGTAAAACTTCATTGTTCTTCTAAACTGAGGCTTACTTCTGCAGTTAACAGAAGTAACAAAACATATATCTTTATATTTGATTAAGACCTTAAGCAAACACTAAGCAACTTTAGTTACTAGAGATTCATTCATCTCTCCATTTCTCAGATCTAATGAGCACACGAGATGTACAAACACTGAAACGAACAAGCCATTAGCACTTTTAAAGCGCAGTACATTTTATGTTCACTGTCTTTTATAACCTAGAGCTTCTTGTGATGTACTAACATAACACTACCACACCTGCAAACATTATCATAAAAATAAAAGTATTTCAGATACTACAAAGGGCTATTATTTCTACCTTTTATAGCAATTAATTCAATGTTGTATGGCTATTACCTTGAATTTCATGGTAATCCAAGCTGATTTTCTTTAAATAAGATACTGCAGTTAAGTCAAAAGTTCTCACTGTAGCTTCAGTTCCTAACTGAGTGACACTGAATACTAGAATTGTATCTTCCTGTTTCTGTTGTTTGGTGAATTCCAAAATCACCTAAAAGAATTGGCACAGCCAATTAAAAGTTGACAAGTATTCTGAATTATACATAAAACAACAAAAACAAAGCATCTCATCACATGTATCTCCAGGAAAATAGCACAAAGTTTGTTGATGATTTGCTACTACCATTAAGTTTTTTAAGATGCTTAGAAGTTATTATCTTTACCTTCAATTCTACTATTGAAAATATATCATCTATATAAAAATCATGATAAAATTTATTATCTATTATTGACATAATTCAATTTAGTAAAAGCAATAGCAATTTATTCTTCCTTAATATATATATATATATTCATATATGTATTTTTAAAGCTATATTCTCAAAACAAAACTCCTATCTGGTAAATAAAAAAGAAAGTAATCTGAAAATACAAGGATATACACTATCTTTACTGCTGCTTATATTTACAGTGGAATGAAAACCAATATATTTTAGCAAAAAAATAAAATAAAACATAAGAAAAGGCTTCAAAAAGTTTATAAAAACATGGAATTTTTCCACAAAATTTTTTTAATTCCCTCATGTGATTTTAAATTTAGATAAAATTTAAAAGTTCTTTGATATTTCCATCAAGAAGTGAGGGTCTTTATTGCCTCACTTTAAATTTCAATAGACATCTGACATGTCAATCAACAGAGTACAGAAGAAGAGATGCTACAATGATTTCTGATGTCCAAAAAAGCCATGACATTTACACACAGAGATAACATGAAAATAGTAAGATCGTACGTTCAAAAACTCATCACAGAAATAATGTGTAAAAATATTTTCATATAAATCAGGGAGTTAAATATAAGCCATGAAAGAGGGAGCAATACATATTGGTAAATATTTTTGTAATGGAGGAGCACTTTCTAATGTGCCACTGGAACTAAAATATAAAGAAAAGTGTGATGATTGATATATTTTACTATTAAAAAACCCAAACCAGTACCATCAGGTCAATTCTGAGTCCCAGGGACTCGACAGAAGAGAGTAGAAAAGCTCCTATGATTTCTGAAGCTGTAAATCTGTACGAGAGCAGACAGCTTATCTTTCTCCCCTGGAGCAGCAGGTGCGTTTGAACTGTCAACATCCTGCAGCTAGTAGCCCAATGCTTAACCCACAATGTTGCCAGGGCTCCTTCAATTTTACCATAGAAACAATTAAAACTTTAAAAGTCACTCTGGAGGATAAAAATTTTTATAAATATAAATGAATTCATATACATGTCACATGTTGCTTGATACGTGATTTGTATATTATGGGAACAAGACTAAATCCTGAGCAATAGCATTCACCAATTTTCCACCTTCCTGTTGTTTAATATAGCCTTTTGTTTCACTTCCAAACTGATATTTCTCCTTTGCCTGCTGCTGTTGTTATAACTAATGCTAGTTTTGCTTGGAGCCATGCAGCACTTCACAGTGATATTTTCAAGAGAAAATTAAGTGGATAGCAAAGGTGACAATCTGTAAAAGATATAAGCTGCTCTGTGTGAGCTAAAGGACATACTGTCAGCTTTTTATTTGTAAGTAAGAAAATTTCACATTAAAATACTGGTAATTAGTACAGCACAGAACATAATATATACCCATTACTATATTCTATGTCTGCTGTATCCAGTCATCTATGTCCAGTTCTGCAAACAGAATTTCTGAGCTCTACTATAATCTTCTAGGACCACAGATATATATGTGGTCAGACGTTACCTGGATGGAATTTATACATGACAGTACGCCTAAAATGAAAAGAACTCTCCCGGGGGAACAGACAACAGAAAAGTGAGTGATGGGAAACATAGGTCAGTGTAAGACATGGCAAAATCATAATAATTTATAAATTATCAAGAGTTCATGAGGGAGGGAAGGTGGAAGGAGGGAGGAGAAAAAATGAGCAGCTGATACCAAGGGCTCAAGTAGAAAGAAAATGTTTTGAAAATGATGAGGGCAACAAATGTACAGATGTGCTTGACACAATGGATAGATTCGGGTAAGAGTTCTAGGAGCCCCCAATAAAATTATTTAAAAATTTTTTTAAATGAAAAGAACTCTCACAGGGAGAAAAATGACCAGAAATAATGTCCAGAAAAAATGGACAAGGGGCAGGAAGAGACAATTATCCATGAAGGAATATATTCATGTAATGATTTTGAACCTCAGAAGATGTTCAAGCCAATCAAATATATTCAAAGTAAACATGTTTTCATATTCCAAACCTAATTAGCATACATCAGGTGTCACAAAATAATCGTTGTGTTCTTGAAGCTTTTTTGCAAGGTGTGTTTATGCTTTGGGCAATGGGGAAAAGAGAGTGACACAGTTAATGTGCTTAATGTTTGGGTCTAGCTTGAAATAATTCACAGGCAGAGTCACAACAGAAACAAAGGTATTTATTGTTAGGACTAAGATACAGACCTCTTTGATTTCAAACTTGAGGAGAAGATGAAGGAGTTCCTCATTTGGGGGCTCAGCAGCTTTTTTTAACTCGGAGCCTTTCCCACCCTTCCCCACCTGAGAGTCGCCGTCTTCAGCATCAAAATACTCATCCTCAGACTCTAAAGGAAGGAGACAATCGTTTGACTGAAAATGGCATGCAACATTCAAACTTCAATCTCCCACAGTAACATCGACATATTAGAGTTATCCATCTTATTCTGAATTGGAATACTTTTAACAACTTTAAGTCCCACAAAGTCATATGACCACAATTAAAATCAATCAGCATAACTGTCTTTTCTTTGGTCGTCCTGATTGCTTTTCTCTTTAGTTCATTCATTCAAGATTCAGTAAAATGACTTGTAGGCATCATCTACTATGTGTCAGGCACTGCCACCTGCTAAGAACATCAGCGTGACCAAGTGTGACATGGACCTCTCCCTCCTGAAGTTTACATCACAGTTCATAATCAGTCAAGCCAGGGCTACAGACACAGGTAAGGCATAGATATCCCTTATTTTTTTTCTTTACCTAATGAAGAAACACAGGTTTCAAAAATTAAGTGACTTAAAGGCATAGTGTTGGTTAGTAAGCACATTTGGAACTAGAACTATTAAATTACTAATATTACTTTCAGAATTCCATTATTTTCTGAAAACCTTCTAAGCCAATTTATAGGTTTAGTTGAATGGACAAAAACATTTCACTTTATTTACCTGATTCCACTACATCAAGTAATAGTGAAGTACCCAGTAGTCCTTTGGTTCCATCAGAAATAATAGGAATTGAGGAAATCTAGGAAAGAATATAAAGTTTTCTTAACATATTGATTCAATGTGCATAATGTACATAAGTGAGAGAGAATCAATGTGCATAAATGGAATGATGAAGAGCCATAAAAGTTATTAAAGAGGGAGAGACAAATCCCCACACCTACAAGAACAAAACTACGTACAACTCCAGTGAGTAAGTCTACTGATAAATGTGCGTCACTTACATTTTCTATTACAACATGACCATGAATCCGTAATACATGTGCCTGCAAATGGGCATCATTGGCTCTCTTCTCAAACTCCATTTGAAAGTACCTGACTGCGCCATTTACCTTATCCAACTCAAACTAAAATGAAGTAGGGCCTTTAAGTCTCATAAAATATAATGAAAGTTCATACCAATTTTTTTACAATATCTTAGAGATTTCTGTGTATAGTTCTATTTAAAACAAGTTTTGAAAATCTGAACGATATTTTCCTTTTACTAATGCATTTTTGTTCCCTTTTTTCTTTTAATCTCAACCAAACTTACTCGCTCTTGTCAATTCTGAGTCTTAGTGGCCCCACACTACAAAGTAGACTGCCCCACCGGGTTTCCAAGATTGTAAATCGTTAGAGAAGCAGACTGCCTCATCCTCCACAGAGTAGCTAGTGGGTTCAAACCACCAACCTTGCAGTCAGCATTTGACCCACTGTGACAGCAGAGCTCTTTAATTACTAATTTTCACAACCATTCTAAAACAGCAATGCAAATGAGCTACAATCTTTATTTTGTCAATGTCACTTAGCTGTTTACAGAATCAACAAAAAATATTAAACTTAAAAAGTGAATCAAATAAAGCATTGTAGGAATTATTGAAAATCAAAATAGTGCGCCAATAGATGAAACAGACTACATATGCAAATATGGGAGAAAACACTTTGTTGTTTAACTTGTTTAGCATCTTATTCTATCCGTTTACCTGCTTCTCTGGAGACGGTGAAGTTGTTTTCTGTGGCAAGGTTATGCTGTCAATTAGACAGAGCACATCTTTCATCTTCTGGTCAGAAATTCTCACATGCATCAAAGGAAGCCCTCCTGACACTTTAAATCTACAAATGTAATTCACACATACGGTTAGAAGGCCTAGCTTCTCTGCATTACAGAGAGGACAGAGTACTGAAAGGGGACTGCATGGTAGGGTCCAAGGCACCACTTTAGAATATCTTAATCTAATGTCTCATTCAGTGAACACTTTTAGGAAATGCGGCATAATACAATTTTCAAATGACTTAACCATTCTTATTGGGGAGTCAACCCCCTTTAGGTTACCTAATTCATATGAAAATATCTCCAAGCACAATTCAATACATTTTACAATAAAATCATAATATATATTTTAACTATTTCCTGGTTAAAAAAATATCCCATGATAAATAGTAAAAGTACCTACTCCATCACTCTCTCCCATCCTGTTGTTTTGTTTTCACGGCGCTGTCACCGCCCAATGTGTCATGTTTGAGTTTGCTTTCTGTCTCCTCTGACTAACTGCCTAGCGGACGTGTCTGTTCCACACTGAGGTTACTGATTGCTGACTTTGAGGCAGCTGCGTTGATTCTGCTCTCCCAGCCGACACAACTGGCTAAGGTTTGTCTTGACAGCTCTTGGCACAGCTCATTCTGCCCATAAAGCTCTTTTTAGTTGCTGTTGACCTTTGGCTTCCTGACTAAGCTGTGAACAGCTCCTCTGACAGTTGGAACTATTCTCTAGAATGCACGAACCACTGATGTACAAACACTCAACTTTCTGCAAAAGTCTCAGAAACGGAAAAGCACTGTAAAACTGAGTTGCTTTACTATTTCTGAAACATCATGTAAAATTTAAAGCATCACAAATAGAGAAACTGGATTAAGCATCCCGGCTAAAATAACTAAAAAACTGAACTTAATATGTGACACAACGATTTCGGAGACACAAGCTATCAGGCAACGAAGGACTGCTCGGAGATGGGAAATAAATGACGAGAACACTACAGTTCTCTCCGTTTGCTGTCGCAAGAGTGCCAGATTTTATGGGGTTCAGTACGTGCACAAGCACAAACTCCTACATTAGGAAAGAAGGATCTCAAATCATTGGCCTCCACTTCCATTTCAAAAACCAAGATAAAAAATGGCCAGTGAAACCAAATCTAGCAGGAAAAAGAATCAGTCATAAGCAGTAGAGTAAAAATAACAAAAATGTAACAGAACAAAGGGCATACATTATTAAGATCAAGAGTAAGAGAGGTAACATCATCACAAAATCTACACGTAATTTTTTAAAGTGTGGTAGTTCCATAATCTGGTGTCAATTTGAGAGGATTACGAGTAAAAGAGTGGAGTCTGGACTGTCAATCAACCAATGAGTCCGCTGTATGGGAATAGCCTCCTTCTGAGAATTCTGGGAACTCCTATATTTCCTCCTAGGTTCTTCTATCACCACTGGAGACTTTACACCCACTGGCCTGTGATCTTTCTGCATTCAGTGTCATTGCATGTGTTTTGGGAGTCTAGAGAGGACTTTATAGATTGGTATCAGACATATGGGCTAGTATCAAATGTATGGACTTGATCTGGACTGGGCTGGGATGTTTTCTCAATGTTCAACTGCTCTTGTATAGAAAACCTCTTCTCTATGCACACGTGAGTGTCTATGAATTTATTTCTCTAGTCTTACCCAGACTAACACAAAAATAAGGAAATTATATGAATGGCATTACACCAATAAACTCAACAACTGAGATACAAAATCTTCACTACCATAGAGTCAATTCCAACTCAGAGCAAGCCTACAGGAGGGAGTGTAACCGCCCCTGTGGGTTTCTGAGAGTGTAACTCTTTACAGAAGAAGAAAGCCTCATCTTTCTCCTACAGTGGCCAGTAGTTTTGAACTGCTGACCTTGTAGTTAGCAGCCCAATTTGTAATCTACTATGCTACCAGCGTTCCTCAACAACTAAAATAACATAGATCAAGTCCTCAAAAAGCACCAACTATGAAAGGTCATGGGGGGGGGATCATCTAAATAGCCCCATGTCTATTAAAGAAATTAATGTTTTACTTCAAAATTTTACCACATAGAAAATTCTAAGCACCACCCTACTTCAAAAATAAAAAGAAAGAGAACAGGAGAGCCAAATGACTGGTAAATTGTGCCAACTTTTTAAGAAAAAAAATACAAATTACACACAATGTCTTCCAGAAAACCCATTTCATGATGTCTGATAACAATGACCCTGACTCCAAAAATAGAAAAGTTGCCACCAAAATCCCTCATGGCTATAATTGCAAAATTTTAGCAACTAGAATCCAACAGTATTTTAAAACAACAATACATTATGGGCAAGTAGGATTAGTCCAGTTATGCAAGAGTGGTTTTATGTTCAACAGGTATAAGTTGTCATTGAGCTATTGATACATACATGAATGAATTCAAAATTAATCATAGTGAATGGAGGAAGTCCAAGAAAAAGAGTTCAAAGTGAATGATTGCATTTACCTAAAGTTATCGAAAACTCTAACTAATGTGTATTGCCATAAAGCAGAGCAGTGACATTCTGGGGCTACTGGGGAGGGCGTGGGCAGGTAAGGGGGCGAGGAAAGGGATACTAAGAGGGCACAAGAAACTCTGAGTGTCACCTTGCCTAAGGTGACACTCTCAAAAGAAGCACACAGATCTCAGAGCTGTCTGTCTAGGTTTGAAATTCAGTTTCTATATTTTATTCACTTAACAGATTTTTAAAAATTTGTATGTAGTTAGTGACCAAATTTTATTAACGACTTTGCTTTAGCGTTACTGAGGTTTAGCTTATCACATTTATTATTAATACCATCACTAACTTCTGCAGAATGTGTTAGTTCCAAATAATTCTGAAAGCTAACTAGCAATGTGTAATTTAAATACACATTTTCATAAAAATTTAACTCTAATAATTTTTATTTTTCCTACAGAAATCTATTTTGCTAACACAAAATCCAGTAACTACCACAGAAATACAAAGGACCTGGGAAAAGTTCATGGAAAAAGGGAATGAAAAGATAATGGGATTTTTATATAAACTTTTTAAAGTTCTCTTGGGTGTTTCACTTTATTTACTAATAGGTATAAAAAAATTCATACGTTACCTAGACATTCTACTGTCTTTTTCCACCATTGCCTTGGCCAACTCAACATGAATGTCCATAGGTTGTAATATATGCATAGTTGATGGATGCTGAAATCGACACTTTTTCCAGTTTTCCTCTTTAAAATTTTTTTAAAATATTAATTCATTGTTTTAATTATCCAATATCTTATAAAAAATTACTATTACTAGAAAATTATTAATAAGCTGACTCAATGAATATCCATTTTTACTTCTTTCAACATATAACAGCTTAATTTAATAAAGATTGACAAAGGATATAAAAATAATTTTAAATATTTATTTAGAGAATGCTCACATGATAACATCTTACATTTAAAAGCAAGCACTAAAGACCCCCAGGAATTATATTACCTAGTTCCAGAATTAGTGGTTACAGTGATACAAAGAAAGATAACTTTTAAGTTGTTGGGGGGGCTGGTGAACAGATGACAGTGGGAAAAAGAAGAGGTTTATGGGCTCCCAAGTGCAATCACATTAGCTTAGCACATCACTCCAAAGCAAAAATGGGCTGTATCAGCAAGGCCTTTATGACAAAAAATATGGGAATCATTTTCCCTCAAAAAAGGTCCCAAAAGCAGACTTCCCACTTCCCACCGGCTCATGGAGGCTTACAAACATCTCTATTCGTGGTAATGACTGAACTTCTTTTATCACTTTTAATTCGTAAATGCATACAAATAAAAATGATTTCCACCTACAAGGAATTATAAGACTATCTGTTGCCCTGAAGATTTTCAGCATGAGAACCCCTTATCGGGTCACTGTAAGTGAGAAATCACTCAATAGCACTGAGTTTGGACGTAAGTCTTAGATGTTGTATGCAAGCCTGGAGGTATATACTTAAATGTCAGTAACCTCATCACTCCTACAGGAGCCCTGCATCTCTCCTCTAGTCAAAAATGATGTCTGTCCTTTCCTCCGCTCACCTGCCACAAAAGGATAAACAATGTTTAGTAAATACTTGCTGCTCTAGAAACTGAAGCCTAGAAAACCAGCAATCTTTACTGCAACCGTAAAACTCACCAAAGCTTTTAGAAAGAAATCAATTACACTTAAAGGGGTTAAAGCTATATCTAAACTTCACTATCTATGAACGCTCGTGCAATACGACTGAAACAAAGTCTAGGCTACTACAGTGAAGTACTTAGAATAAAGGCAGCAAGGGAAAACATCATCAGGACATCCCCAAAGCACTGAATTATGGACACCAGAGAGGAGTTTGAGCCAATTTCAGGTTCTAGCGTGCATTCTAGGACGGTTTCTTAACCACATTACAAAACAGATTCAGGTGAAGTCAAGTATTCTAAGATAATGTATATATTCAAGGATAAGCCGACCCAAATATCAGCCGAGGCACCTAATTTTTTTTTGAGGCACCTAATTTTAACCACAAAAGCGGCATTAAAAAATACGCCAAAAAACTCAGCTTATACACGAGTATATACGGCAATTAAAAAAAATTGTTCTTCATTTGTAGCTGGCCAATGATTTCAATTGATAAGAGTTTCCATTTAGTTTACCTGATATCAAAAGAATATACATACAAAACAATTTCCAAGATGTATGTACATGCGCACATATGCATATAGTTACCCAAACCACTCAATATCATTTCGAGACCCAGGAGTGGAGCATCAGTTTACCTGCTCTTGCAAAGAGAAGTTGCACACTCTTTATTTCCACATCATACTTGTCATAGGCCTTATCCATTATTTCTTCCAGAGAAGAATTGGCCGTCTGCTGCACACTTCGATCTTTACTGTTGAGCTACAGAGAAATATTTCACTTTAATAGAAAAAATGCATACGCAAACATGTTTTATTTGTGTCCTCTTAAAGTGCAATGAAAACGAAAGCATTGCCCGTAAGTTTGTTGTGCTAAATTCTCTGGTATCATTTGAATATTTTATAGGCAGTATAATATCCCAGCATACATTCTGTATTTGCATCACAAATGCAGAGCATTTTCACTCACTGGGAGATCAGTTACTCAATAGTTTGCTACAACCCGTCTAGACATGCATCTCTTCTTAGACTCCGAAGTTATTATTACTACAGCTTGGCCACCCTGGAATAGCAATGTTTTGTGTCTTCCCCCAACGATTTCACTGGGATAACTGTTACTGATGTTCACGGAGGCCACAGCGTCAGTTCTGACTGTATGGAAACCTGCATGCAACAGAACAAAACACGGCCATCTCACAATCATTGCTGTTGGAGTCCATTGCTGCAGTCCTTCTTCTGTCCATTCTCTGTAAGTCTGCCTCTTTTTCCCTCTGTACTTTACCAAGCCGAAGTCTCTCTGCTGAGACTGGTTCCTCCTGACATGTCCAGAGTTATGGGAAACAATGGTGTCATGCTGGTTCTTAAGGAACACGTTGGCTATCCTTCATCCAGGACAGATTTCTACATTCTTCTGGAAATCCATGGTACAGTGATGGGCTATATTTGTCAGTAGCATGATTCAAAGGCATCAATTCTCTTCAGTCTTCCTTAATTATTGTACAGACTTCCCATTCATATGAGCCAAGTGAAAATGCCATGAAATGGGACAAGTGTACCTCAGGCCTCAAAATGACATCTTTAAACAAAGTATTTGCAGCAGATTTTATCAATGCAAATAGATCAAATTGTCAGTCATTCAAAGGCAAAAAGCTAAGAAGAAATCATCTGTACAGTGTTAGATCATGACTCATAACGACCCTATGCTCAACAGAACGAAATACTGTCTGGTCCAGCGCCATCCTCACAAGTACTGCTAAGCTTGAGCCCACGGTCGAAGCCACTATGTCAATCCATCTGTCTCATTGATGACCGTGCCTCTTCTGCAATGACCTTCTATTTTACCAAGGACGGTGTCCTTTTCCAGGGACAGATCCCTCTTGATCAAATATCCAAAGTACTTAAGAGGAAGTCTCACCATCCTCACTTCTAAGTAGTATTCCCCATGGACTTCTTCCAAAGCAGATCTGTTTGTCCATTCTTCTGACAGTGCTGGCATACTCTGTATTCTTGGACAAATCCACAATTCAAGGTCACCAAATCTTCTGTAGTCCTTAGTCACTGTCCAGCTTTCACATACACAGCAGGTGACCCAAAACACCAACCACAGCTTAGCTCTCAAGATGACATCTTTGTGTCCTTCACATTAAACAGGTATTTTGTGGCAGATTTGTTCAATGTGAATTCATTAAATATACTGCCATTCTAAAATAGACTTAGTGAAAGGCTAAGAAGAAATAAAGTCAAGTTTAAGTAAACTCTGAGAAAAAAATAGCGACCTCTCAGATATCTAACTATCGAACTAGACAGTGACAGGTAGATAGAAATAGGCTTCTACTTACCTGAAATGTACCAAAATCTAATATAAGAAGATTTGTGCTTTCATGGTAGAAGCCCGTCTGTGGAACTATTAGATACGAAGGTTTCAGATTTATCCTTAAGTCAAGAACTTTCCGAGTTTCAATTATATGTGTAAGTCCTAAAAGAAGGCAATGTAATAGTGAAAGATTAGAAGGCCAAGATGAAATATGTAACTAACGATGAGAATAAAAATGTAACCTAAAAACTATTATGGAGGACTCTCAGCTGTTCTCCCAGATTGGATTTTCACTCCAGCAGGAAGATGAGATGCCCGTGGTCCTTCAAGATCCTCTTTTGAGTAACAACCCTGTCATCGCACAGTACAGTCAACCCAACACAGCGGGGACTTTATCCTGAGATAGAAGAATTCACCGCCTTTGATTAAGTAACTGGATAAAGAAGGAGGCCACGTGACACTAAAGTATCTGTTTGTAAACCTACAGCCACACACTGCATGGCGATCAGCTTCTCAACATCTGATATGGAGAGATGCTTTCCAACTCAGACTCCCTCGGAGGCGCAGGCTTACTGAAGGGAAGGGCATGCAGAATCTCTGTGCCCCAGAAGAGCACTCTCTTCCTCACTCAGTCTGGCGGTATATGTGACTTTGAATAATCCACATGGACATGATAAAACAGCCCAAATCTTTGAATCGAAGAAAACAAGCAACCTGTAGTATCTTAAACACAGAGTTTACATCAGAAAAAACAACTTCTAGAGTCGAGTGCTGAGGAGTCTAGGTGATGCAATGGTTAAAGCACTCAGCTGCTAACCAAAAGTCAGCAATCTGAGCCCAGCAGTGGCTCCAGGGGAGAAAGATGTGGTGCCCTGTTTCCTCCGAGATGTAAAACCTTGGCAACCTTGTGGGGCTGCCCTGTGAGTCAGAATCAACTTGACAGCAATGGTTTGGTGGATGTTTATGAAGAGATTCTAATTCTTTACCTGTGGCTGTTCTCTCTCTAATTTCTTCCAGCTTCATCAATGTAGCTGATGTTATTTGCTCAAGATCTAATCCTTTGTTTGATTGAAAGAATTCAACAACTGCATTAATGGTTTTCTGTAAAGGAAAATTTTAAAATATAAGCAATATATGTAAAGCACGTATTGTACATTTTAAAGTTGCGCCTCAGCCCTAGACAACTGCAGCCCTGACCTGCATCTCCCTCGGGGCTGAGCGAGAACCTGGAGAAAGGGATAGCCCGAGCAAGAAAGGCAAAGGAGCGCCGGCCACCCCAGGGACCCGCAGCGTGTTCCCGTTGCATCTGGATGCTGGCGCAGCGGCCATTGCTTTCAGCTGCTGTGTTTAATTAGCCCAACGGGGAAACTCAATTTTCTACTATCACTGGATTCCCCTGAACTTTGAATTTCACACAGAGGATAAGAAGAAAACAGTTCAGCACCTTACCCATCTACAGACTTGATCTTTTTAAAAAAGTAAGAAAATACAATGAGTTCTATGTCTTTTATATACTAACCTCTGTCCATAGCCTGAACCCAAATTTATACTGTAAAAATAAGTCAGGGCTGGCAGGAACAGCAGGGCCCCTTCACAGGCTACCCGGTGAGAGGTGAACCATGCCTGGCTGTTGTCTAGCATGAGATGGGAGTTAAGAAAGCCTGAAGGTGAAGTCACAGATACAAAAGCTGAGTCCCTGTGCTCAATAACATCTAAAGGCTAATGTTTTTTCCTCACTAAAAGAAAAATTTTAATTATTTTAATTAATGCTAAAGTTCTTTTTAGATTGTGACTCTGGAAAAGAGTAGAAAGCTCGTCTTTCTCCCGGGTCCAGTAGCGCCTGGCGGGCTCAGACTGTGGACCGTGGGTGGTGGTGGTGTATTAGTTAGGAGTTGGGCTACGATCTGAATGACCTGTAGTTCAAAACCATGAGCAGCTCCGTAGGAGAAAGACGGCTTTCTACTCCCATATACCATTACGGTCCTGGAAAACCACGTGGGGTCACTATGAGTCAGCATTGACTCGATAGCAGTGCGTAAGTGTGAAGTTCTTTTAATTCAAAGTGGAAGAGAAAGAGAAAATAAACAGGAAGTGGGGCAGGAACTCAGTTTATGACTATTTGGGATGAGGACAATAAAAACTAGTATCTTTAGAGTAAAAAAGCTTTTGTTTGCTTTTTTCTTCGATTTAAAAATAGCATAGAAAATAAACTCAGAGAAAAATAAATTTTATAGCATATGAAAACTCCAAGTGATATGGTAAACACAAGTACGGATTTTGAAAGAAGAAAAATCTGTTTTAAACTGGCTGCTAAATAAACAAATCTATGAAAGAGGAACAGCGCTGAGAAGCATCTGTCTGAAATGGGAGACAGCTTAAAAAAAAGCAGCTATTTTCTAGTGTACTTACAGCATCATAGGTCACCTCCACAGGCTGAGACTGAACCACCAAAGTCTGGTCAGCAGGACTATGCTCTGGATTGGTTTCAAACTGGATTTGAAGCAAGGATGATGCAGCATCACCAATGGAAGTCACAAGTGATGGCACCGTATTTTGCTGTTTCAGACCTGTTATATACCAGAGCTCTAGTTTTGCTTCTACCCTACAACACAAGGGGAAAAAAGTATTTATAAAGAACCTCTGACATGTAATGAATTAAAATATAAATATTCAAAACTTTTAAAAACTAGAGCTATGCCCATTACTCAAGATTGTCAACCAAATACCGCAGCCTTGGATTCAATTATCTTCTCAGCTGTTTTTAATTTGTTGTGCCAATTCTAAAACATGGGACAGGCACGTTCTGAACACAGATGCAAGTGGCACCTTACAGCCCTGACACACCTTCCTACCACACTGACTTTTCCTAAGCCCTCACCATTGGCTCTTCCTAGTCTCTCAATAGCTACCTAAATACGCCTCAATTCTCTTAGCCCAAATCATGTCTGCCATAACTGAGCTTAGGCAGCGTGAACTATCAGACATTTAACTTTGCAGCACTGCTCATGTATGAGCTATCGTAGTATGCTACGTTGATGTTACTTTTCTAGCCTTCAACTCCTAGTGCCCACATGACAAGTAGAACTCTACAGAGTCTTTTCTAGGCTCTCACACATTGTCAGCTCTTTCTCCTGTGAAGCCACTGAACTGTCTTCAAACACAAACCTTTTGCTTAGCAGCCATGGTGCGACACCTGTTCTTGCTCAAATGTTTTACAGTTCTTGAAGTAACACTTTAAACAGTTACTTCCACCAACTGTGGTATAAGCTTCCTGAAGGCAGAAGTCGAGCACTCCATGGGAAAGGGGAATTGAAAGAAGGAATTTGGTCATGAACTTTTTAATGGCCCTTTGTGTGTGTGTCAATTTCAGAGTTATTGAGTCTAAAGATGAACCACGTCCAATAAAAATGTGTGACGGATGAAGAAAGGGAGCAAAGAGATGCTGAGTTTATCCTTTACCCGTGTTAGCCTTCCAAAACAAAACACTGCCTGGTAGACAGCTACGTAGACGCTGGCCTAAAATCATGACTAGAAATAGCAAGTTCTAAAATACTTACTTAAGGGCTTGTGCTCCTGGTCGCTGAGATACTTGCGTTCCTAAACCAATTATTTGAATTTTTAGTATTTCTGGAATGTTTTCTTTCTCTCTGATTGTAATAGATGTACTTACTAACTTTAGTGTCATTATATGGGCAACATACTAAACAGAAACAAAGGAAAAAATTGTTAGCGACAAATAATTAATACTCTCTTAAATAACAATTTCTTGTTTCTTAAATTGGTTGCATTATAAAGTGATCTATCAAATATGGTAGGTTTTAGATGAATATACTTAACATCAATAAAGAAGTTGAGAAATTTTTAAACGAAATTGTAGGTACAATGTGGCATTTACATATATTCAAATTAATTTCTCTTAAGTTTGAACATCAGTAGCAGTAAAACAGTAACAAAAAGTTTGAGGTATAAAGACTAAATTTTGGATTCATAAAAGCACACACTAAATAATTCAGATAAATTCTCTGGCTGAGGAGATAAAAATCTGGGAAAAATAGACAGACCATCTGCTTAATGATTCAGGGGCATTATCAAGATACTGGGGGAACATATTCCTGACTCAAATACTGCTGGATGAGGAATGAAGGAGGGCCAAAAATCAAGAAGAAAATCTTGGTGTTTGTGGATATGCTTTTCCTAGAGGCTATAAACTAGACTACCTGAATAGAAATTTGAGAATAGGTTCCACCTGGGGTAATGCATGAAAAACTCCCCTCTTTTTTGAGGGGATCCCAAAGGGCTACTACACCCAAGATGTAAAGGTAGAGTGGTAATAGGCAGACTCTCACGCTATGTATCTTAACTTTAAAATATCCACAACCCTTGAAGAGAAGATCAAGCTATGCCCAAATCCTTGTGACATGAACAACTCAAAAAAGAAAAGAAAAGACCCCTCTAAAAACTGAGATATCTGCCACATCAGAGGGAAAAATGTTATTTCCATATCCCTAAAAATTAAAAACTAGTGTTGGTAAAAGCAATGTCCACTCAATGCAGACACACACGGCAATATACATACAAATCACATTGATAAGCTAACAAGATAAGTTAGAACAAAAACTATAACAAAAATAGATTAAACATACATAAAAATCAGTATATTGGAAACAATAACAAAAGACCCAAACAGAAATTCTCGAACAAAAAAATGCAGCCTAAGAACACAATAAATAGATTTAACAATATATAGATTTCACAATAAAACAGAAACTATTAAAAAGAGACAGCAACCTGTAACATAGATAGATCATAGAAAATATCCAAATGAAGACTAATAGGTAAAGGACTTTGAAATGCAGAACAGACAATAAAAGACACACGAGCTATGGGAGTTGGGAGGGGTGGGATTCGACTGTGTACATTAGACTTCATCCCCATCTCACCAAAATAGGAAAATAGAATAAGCAAGGACAAAACTGAAGTAATAATGTCAGGCAATTTTTTCTAAAACTGATGAGATCTCTAAGAAACCAAAGCAAATCCACATGTTGGAATATTAAAGTAAAGCTATTGACAACCTAAAAGAGCAAAATTTCAAAAAAAAACCAAAAAAAAACCAGGTAACAAATAGAAATGGGTAGAAATTACCTGCAAAGAAATATGATAAAACTGATACCTGAATACAAAAATTAATAATAATGTAGGCCAAACAACAATGAATACTTTCAAATATCTGGGCCTATAATTAACTACCTAGGATTCACTATACTGAAAATAAAATGTCTTTTAAGAAAGAAGATAAAATTATTTTCTTTCTTTTTATCACAAAAGTAAAAATTGAAAATTTATAACAAGCAACCAACCACCAATGAAAATACTAAGGTGGCATGCTTCAGGTAGAAAGAAAAGAATGATGATGGTCAGAAATGCAGAAAAGGAGTCAAGTGACTGGAGCATTTAATAATGTTAAAACTACTATTCTCCCAAAGTAATTTACACATAAATATGATCTATACCAAAAATTTTTTTTTAATTTGAAAATACTAATGATTCTAACAGATGATGCAAATGTAAGGATCTGAAATAACCAAAACACAACTGCAATAATCAAGCTGGGGTGCTGAAGTACAAATGCACAATTCAATGAAACACACAGAAAATCAAGAAAGGCACCCAAACATTTATTGATTTCAACAAAAGGGTCTTACGGTAAGAAATGATTTTTTTTAAAAAAAAACAAGAGTCAGAAAAAAGTGGCAGTCATAAGGAAAAAATAAATAAACGAAAGGCCATTAAAAATAAAAATTGTAATTCGTAAGATAAGACCAAAATTTGATAATAGTTTATTAAGTGAACTTAATAAACTCTTTTCAGAACTTTTTTTAATTAGTTACTTAAAATCAATAACTTACATATACCAATTCAAGGTAACCTAATAAAATGAAGGAGAGTAATTACCTGCTTGGGCAAGGTTAGGTTGTGAGTGCTCTCACTGTAACCAATCGCAGTGAAGAGCTTGGCTTTTTCCTCTGGGGTCATCAGGTCATCAAAAGCTATAAAAAAAAGACTAAATATTTTCAGAACTCAATTGCTTCAGTTTAAAAGATTCCATCTGAAACTCAAACCAATTTAATGGGTATGATAGCTACAAATGCTAAAGAACAAGTACTGTAGTTATACACGACTTTGCTTACATCAAACAAACCCTATTTGCTTGCTTAGGTCAAATAACAGGTAAAGAAACCTCATATACGGATTTTAGATAAGTGGAGAGCAAATGCCTTGAGAATGATTGGGGCAGGGAATGTATGGATGTGCTTTATACAATTGATGTATGTATATGTATGGATTGTGTTAAGAGTTGTATGAGTCCCTAATAAAATGTAAAAAAAGAAAAGAGGAGAAAAAAATGATTAGGGCAAAGACTGTACAGATGTGCTTTATACAATTGATGTATGTATATGTATGAACTGTGATAAGAATTGTATGAGCCCCAATAAATTGTTAAAAAAAAAAGGGGGGGATTTTAGAATCCCTAAGCATTTAAAAAATGTGTCAGGCAGAAGCTGGAGTTAGCAGGGCAGACGGGCTGGGAGACAGAATGGGTAAACACATTCCAAGGACACTACAAGAGGCCAGACCTGTTCCCCGACTCCTCCTCCCCTTCAGTGGCCTTCAGGCCCAGGTGCAGAAGACTAACCATTACAGTTAACTTTGAACTCTGTTTTATCTCCAGACCTGCAGATAACAAAGTTACAGTGGAAAATTCCCCAGCTACTCCCTCCCCCAGACCCAGGCTATAAAACTCTCCACCTCTCCTCTGGACAGTGTGACTTAGCAGGGGCCCCAACTGGGGACCTATGAACCTCACCCAGGAGCTCAGGATTCTGTGTCCCTTTCTCTGCTTTCCCTTCCCACCTGGGAGCTCTGAAAAAAACCTCTGAAACTATTTTCTAACTTTGCTTTCTTTCACCAAATCAACCTCACATTTGGCGCCAAAACCCAAGAGTAAAAAGTATCTTGACATGGCCCTGCCCACCCTTGGGCGAGTGCGATACCCCTCTCTCCTCCATCCCCCTTCCCTCAGCTGCCATCTGCCACATCTACGAGTGGGTACCTGACAGTACCTAACTAAATTTTATTTCTGCTCTTTCAGCCACTATCCCTTGCTGCTGGGTTCTGTAAAGACTCTGTTCATTCATTTTGTGGGCCCACGGCAGACCCACAGACAAAGGACAGCACTTGGGGAAGCCTGAGTCTCTCTGCTCCTTTTCTGGGGGAGCTTGGAAGCCAGGCTCTCCCCTGCCCCCATTCTGGAGGCACAGTTGGATACGGGGGTGCTGATTGTCTGGCTCCGTCTTTTCCAAGAACCCTACAGCTTGGGGAAAAAATTCCAAGCCAGACTCCCCCATACCTGCAGGTTGCCTCCTGACTAATATCTCAACCCTTAGCTTAACACCAGACCTCTGACCCCAATAAGGCTGCCTCCATATCCTGGGTGCCCTTTACCACTACCTCCACTCCCTTAACTCCCTTAACTCCCATCCACCCCTCCGCCAATCCCCCCACCCTGTCAGTCATCATACCCGTTCACACCAACCCATCCTCTGCCACCCACAGGAAGTTGCAGGTACCAAAGGTCTCGTCCACATCCATGTTCCCTTCTCTCTCACTGACCTGTCCTAAATTGGAAAGCGCTTTGGTTCCTTTTCCAATGATTCCACCACCTACATCAAAGAGTTTCAATATTTGTCTCAAGCCTATGATTTATCCTGGCAGGATATTTTTGTAGTCCTTTCATCCACTCTCACCTCAGATGAAAGAGAGCGTGTTTTTACCGCTGCCCAACAGCATGCACACAGGGTCATCTCACTGACCCCAACATGCCTTGTAGGTACCAAGGCAGTCCCAAGGCAGGAACCAGGCTGGAGCTACCAAACCAATACCCAAGTAGGCCAGGATGGCTTGCTTGGCCCGCTGAGATAAAATGCTCTTGTGTGTCTTGGCTGGTCTCCAGGCAATTTCTCACAAAGAAGTTAATTTTGATAAGCTCAGGGAAATTGCTCAAAGGTCAGATGAAAATCCAGGAGCATTTTTAATTCACCTGACTGAAGCCCTTACCCAATACACCCACCTAGACCCAACCTCACCAACAGGGGCCACTGTCCTTGCCATGCATTTCACTACTCAATCATCTTCAGACATTAGAAAAAAGTTTTAAAAGGCTGAAGACGGCCCTCAGACTCTTGTCCAAGACCTGGTAAATATGGTCTTTAAAGTCTTTAATACCAGAGGGGAGCAGTCAGAGGCATACAGGTAGTCCTGAAACCACCAGAAGGCAAACTTACATGCCCAGGCCTTGATTGCAGCCTAAGGCCCTTGGCAACCAAGAAGACCTCGGCATCCTTCTCCTTCTCCGGCCCAGGAAACAACAGCTTCAAACCAGCCCCAGAAGTCTGCTTCAAGTGTGGTCAGCAAGGTCACTGGGCCAAGCGCTGCCCAAACCTCATCCACCCAACAAACCTTGTCTGGCATATGGTCAATGGAGCCACTGGAGAAGTGACTGGCCTTCAGTGCCCAGCCGTGGAAGGCCAGTCCCTCCAAGCCCTGATCCACCGTTGACGCTACTGGGCCTAGTCCTACTGCTGAGGACTGAGGGAGCCAGGACTCAACGACCCCAATAACCCTCGCTGAGCCCTGGGGTAGCAATCAAGGTAGTGGGTAAGGTTTTGTCCTTTCTGGTCGACACAGGGACTACCTTCTCAGTCTTGCCTTCCTTCTCTGGTCCTTTACACCCTTCCTAAGGTCTCTGTCTTGGGAATCGACAGCTTTCCATCTCACCCATTGTCCAAGGGGCCCCTTACATGTCGGAAATATGAAGGGCATTAAGCTGAAGACTCCCCGGTAACACAGGGAAACAACAGAAGAGACACAGCTGCCTACAGAGGAAGTAAATCAGACTCAGCCACAGAGTGTCTCTTACTTCACAGATCAGAATGCAGATGGCTTTTCTCTGCATGGAATTTGCAGACATAATTTAACTGCTAATAGTAAAATGTTCTCCTATCCTGGACAATTATTTTGGTGCAACAGAACTTTAACTAAATGTGTACATTCCTCCACAACAGGACCTTGTTTTCCAGTCACCATAGTTCCCAGTTTACCCCATATGGTCAGTCTGAGTAAGCATGGTTACTCTCTGTCCAAAGATTAAAGAGAGCTATATTCCTTCCTATAATGGTAGATATAAACCTGGCCTCTTCAATTGCAGCATCTAGAATGGCTGGAGGCGCACTCCTCCACTCCATCATCTCAGCACAAGATTTCAAAGACTGACTGCAGACTGATTTGGAGTCTACCAGTCTTCACAGCCTCCTTGGTCTCGTTGCAATGCCAGATCACCTCACTGATCCCAATTGCCCTACAAAACAGATGGGTCTTGGATCTTCTAACTGATGAAAAAGAGGGTACCTGCCTTTTCCTTAGGGAAGAGAATTCTTATTACATCAATGTATCTGGGCTGGTGGACCAGGACACAGAAAAACTGACCTACAGTGCCCCCTAGCAGCAAGAAGCAAACAGACTGAATACCAAACCGCTTATCACCAAATTGCCGAATATCAGGCCTAAGTGAGGACCTTGCAGTCATGGAAGGATAAATTACTCCCAGTTTGGCTGGCTGCAATCTCCCTTGGCCACCTGGTTGTTACCACTATTAGGGCCACTAACCCTTATCTCTCTATTTTTTCTCTTAGCTCCGTGTTTTCTCAGATTTATCCAGCAGCACATACAAGAACTGTCCAGGGTTACAGTAAACCAACTACTACTTCATCCGAACACCTCTTAGCCACTGGATCCCCCTCTTTTGCCTGATCCAGCCTCTAAACCTACAGTGCCCCCTACCAGCATGAAGCAAACAGACAACATACAACAGCCCTTATCACCAAGACACCAGAATGTCTGACCAAAACGTGAGTTAGCAGGGCAGGCAGGCTAGGAGATAATGCTGGTAAAAACACTCCATGGACACACAAGAGGTCAATACCCCTCCATCCTTTGATGGCCTTTAGGCCCAGATGCAAAGGGCTAACTGTACAGATAACTTTGAACACACTGTTGCTTAGCTTCCAGACCTGCAGACAAGAAAGTTATAGTGGAAAATTCCCCAGCTACTTCCTTCCCCCAGACTTGGGCTATAAAACTCTCCACCTCTCCCCTGGACTGTGTGACTTCACAGGGCCCCATGTGGGGGTCCATGCACATCACCCGGGAGCTCAGGATGTTACCATCCCTTTCTCTGCTCTCCCCTCCCTCCCCAGAGCTCTGAAATAAACCCTTCAAACTGTTTTCTGCCTTTCTTTCTTTCGTTCTTTCTTTCACCAAATAAACCTCAGAGTAAGTACAAGTGTAATTAAATATGCACATAACAGATGACATTCCTTATGCTAAAAACTGAGATATTATTTTTAATCAAATGTTCATTTCAGTTAGATAAATACAGAAATATTCCTGTCTAATGAGTTTCCTGAAGAAATAGTTAAAGCTGCTGACTTCATACTTCATTTAGGTACCACCCTTAATTATATAATACATATAAATTATACTTCAAATATTATAAAATCCAATTACATCAACAAAATATAACATATATGTTTTTTCTTGTGTACATCAAATAATGTGACTTGGAACTTACTTTCAGGAATCAAAGAGTCTTCTTCATCTTTTTTCTTAGATTCCTTCTTACCCCAAAACCCACTAAACCAGCCTCCACGTTTCTCGCCCGTGTCAGTAGATTTTTTCCTTAATTTTTGCCCAGATCGAATCACCTAAAAAATATTTTAAATTTTAAATTAAAAATAAATGGCAAAATAAATAAAAGGCTTTTTCATATTTAAGTGTAGTAAGGGAAGGAAAAATATGTTTTGTCACAATAATATCAGACTACAAATAGTTAAGAAAAGTCAATTCTTTCTTAAATAAAGAGTCTTCCTGGTTTGGTTAATTCAGTCCCAATTGCACCTTACTGCCAACAATTCAACCCCACTGATGCCATTAGGATGAGCCCATAGTATCAGCAGCAAAACACTCAAGGTTTCAAATGAAATTTCTCTAAGCAATGTGTACTCCTAATTTTTAGGTTTAGAGGACATGAGAATTTAAGGATTATAAAACAATAAGTCCCCAGAAAAGAAAATGCTTCCATAACCCGCAGAAAGCATCAGTTTTAAAATCCTATTTGAGAAGTCATCTATAGGTCTGGTTTACTAACTAGAGACATAGGTGAGAAGTGGGGAGAGAACATATAAATAAAAACACACAGTGCTTAGTTTGATTTTCCACCACCTTTTCTCCTTGCCCATTTTTGGGTCATATTTGGATGACAAAAATTACAAACAGAAAAAAGAAATGCAAAGCAAATAAAGAGGTACTTTAGACTCTACATTCCAATTCTCTGAACAAATAAAATTTTTAAATGTTAGATTTATTTTATTTGCTTTATTTAGAATTATTTTTAATATTTAAATTTAATTGGTTGTGAACCAGTTAAAGTTAAGTTTAAGTTTGGAGACCTCTTTGTATAACACAAAATATATAATAATCCAAAAGAAAATAGTTGAATTCTATATTAAAGAGACAGATCTGATTAATTAAATAGGACAGTTTAACGTATAGTTTAATAAGCTCTAACAATTAGATATTAAGTAAATTAAAAGGAATAAATTTACATTTGCACACAAATCTACAGGACCTCAGATTTACCCAGTTTACCAAGCTTAACAAACGCTCCCTTTTCAACTGTCAGAAGTATACTTACTGGATTAAAAAAAATAAATGATACCTTAGTTTTTACAACATATGAAACAACGTAAGTTGTTTATCCCCTTAGTATTAGGAGATTGGTGTGTTTTTTTTATTTTTCATAAGAAAGACAAGGTTTTAGCCATAATCAAGACTCTAGAAATTGATAGAATCCCAAGCTGTTGATGCCATGGAAGCACTCACTTGTCTATGCCAGAAACTTTGGACACAACTAATTGGCCAATTAACTGAAAGAGATTCACATTTGTTCTCATTTCAAAGGTGGTTCAAAAGGATGCTCAAATTATAAAACAAAATCATTAGTATCATATACAAAAAAAATTTTGCTGAAGCTCATTCCAACAAGAGTTGCATGCAACAAGTTGCTCCCAGAAGTTCAAGCCGGTTTCAGAAGAGGACATGGAACAAGGAATTATTATGCTGATGTCAGATGGATCTTGGCTCAAAGCAGAAAATACCAGAAATATGTTTACTTGTGCTTTATTGACTGTGTCAAGACATGCAACTGTGTGGATCATAATGAACCATGGATAACCTTGAGAAGAATGGGAACTCCAGAACGATTCAGTGTGCTCATAAGGAATTTATACAGAGATCAAGAGGCAACTTTGCAAATGGAAAAGGAAATATTACATGGCTTAAAATCAGGAAAAGTGTTGGACATGGCTTTATCCTCTCACTATACTTATTTAATCTGTATCTGGAGTAAAAATGACTTGTATGAAGAAGAATGTGGCATCAGGATTGGAGGAAGGCTTAATTACAACCTACAATACGCAGATGGGACAACCTTGTTTCCTAAAAGTGAGAAGGATTCGACACATACGTTGATGAAAATTAAGGATTGCATCAAAGGCAATACAACAACGAGGAATGACTGAAACCCAGATGAAGGCTGAACATGACAGTGGGACAAGAGGAAAGTATAAGGAATAGAGGAAAGAACTAGGAGATAAAAGGCATTTATAGAGGTCTAAATACAGGCATGTACATATGTAAATATACTTATATAGTTTGACTGGGGAATATATCTATGTACATATATTTATAAGTTTAGTAATTAAGATAGCAGATGAATATTGGGCCTCTACTAAAGTACTCCCTTAACACAAGAACACTTTGTTCTATTAACCTGGCATTCCATGGTACTCACCTTCCCGACAAAATCACTAAAGACAAAAGGTGTGCATAAGCAAATGTGATGAAGGAAGCTGATGGTGCCCGGCTATCAGAACATATAGCATCTGGGGTCCTAAAGGCTTGAAGTTAAACAAGCAGCCATGTAGCTGAAAAGCAGCAAAGTCCACATTGAAGAAGCACACCAGCCTGTGTGATCATGAGGTGTCAATAGGATCAGGTATCAGGCATCAAAGACCCAAAACAAAAACATCAAATCATTGTGAATGAGGGGGAGTGTGGAATGGAGACCCAAACCCCATCTGTAAAGCAATTAGACATCCCCTTACAGAAGGGTTGCAGGGAGCAGAGGAGCCAGTGAGGGTGCAGTAATGCACTGATTAAACATACAACTTTCCACTGGTTCTTTAATGCTTCCTCACCCCCATGATCATGATCCCAATTTGACCTTACAAATATGGCTGGACCAGAGCATGTACACTGGTACAGATAAGAACTGAAAACATAAGGAATCCAGGACAGATAAACCCCTCAGGACCAATATTGAGAGTGGCCCTAACAGGAGGGTAAGGAGAATGTGGGGGGAGAAAAGGGGAACTGATCACAATGATCTACATATAACCCCCTCCCAGGGGGATGGACAACAGAAAAGTGGATGAAGGGAGACATCAGTCAGTGTAAGACATGACAAAATAATTATAATTTAAATGATCAAGGGTTCATGAGGGAGGGAGGGAGGGGCAAAGAGGGGGTAGAAGGGAGGGAAGGAGAAAATGAGAAGCTGATACCAAGGGCTCAAATAGAGAGAAAATGTTTTGAAAATGATGATGGCAACAAATGTACAAATGTGCTTGACAAAAAGGATGTATATATGGATTGTGATAAGAGTTGTATGAGCTCCCAATAAAATGATTAAAAAAGAAAAGAAAATCAAGGATTGCAGCCTTCAGTATGAATTACAACTCAATATAAAGACCAAGATGCTCACAACTGGACTAATGGGATAAATAGAGAAAAGACTGAAGTTTTCAATGAGTTCATCTTGCTTGGATCCATAATCAATGCTCATAGAAGTAGCAGTCAGCATCACCAAAAGACACTGAGCCCATAGATGTTGCAAGGAGACAAGGACCTTCCCTAAGTCACCACTATGAACTCAGACTTCTAACAAATTTCTATCTGTTGAAGTCGTCAACTTGTGGTACTTCTGCTGTCGCAGAACTAGCTGACTAAAAGGACAGAGTTCAGAGGGTGAGGAAGAAAGGAGGAAGGAAGCAGGAAACAGGGAGGGAGTGCACTAAGATGAAACAAAGTGTGCATGGGCTGTTGCATGTCAAATGTTACATTTGATGATCAAAATCTATAAACCTTCATCCAATTCATAATATGTTTTTAAAAAACACAGATGTGACCAGTTTGTGTGTTAAAACAAAGATACTAGTACTTTCCAGAGGACTTAACATTGGTCAGAATACAATCTAAAATTACTTGACATGAGGGGGAACTTTGTCCTATTTTCCAATGAAAAAGAACCTATAGATGCCAACCACAGCATAATCAATATGTTGGAAAATCACATGGCCATTATAATTAAGTTACATGACATAAAGGGAAACACGTGTGAAATAAATGCAGAGATTGGAATTTTCAGCAGGGCTATGGAAACTTAAGTGGAATTTTAGATCCAAAGGGGGAAACAGTATCTGAAATAAGAACTCACTGAATGGGATCAAAATGAAGCAAAGATAGTGCAAAGAGCTATCCAACCTGCAGAACCAAAGGAAAACGATAGGGGGAGGGTTTGGAGGGGGAGGAGGGAGACAGAGAGCATCGAGGAACCTAAAGCATAATACAAAAAGGCTACATATTTGTGTGTGTAAAACATAGGTATAGGAAAGATACAGACATATCATTGAATCCAAGGAAATGGAAGTCAAAATAATATTTGAAGAAAATGACTGAAAATGACTCAAGTTGGGTAATTTTAATGGGCATTTCTCAGCTCTGCTTCAGCTCAGTTAACCAATCAGGCACATTTGCCACAAACGATCGCTCCCTCTCTTTGACATGATTTCTTTGCCTGGCCTTGAAAGTGATGACTCATACAGAGTCCAAACTGTATGACAATGAAACAAAAGTATGGCAACCACTTTTTGGTCAGTTTTGCTGGTGCCTTCTCATCTACAGAGTGGAATGCTCTAGGTTTTTGTACTCTTGCTGTCTAGCTATTTCTTCTCCTTAGGTCATCTCAGTCAATCTCAAAGTTTTAAATGCCATCTATAGGTTGATATATCCTAAATCTATATATTCACCAAAGACATATTTGCTGAACTCCACATTCATATACCCACTCACCTGATACACATCTCCATTTGAAGAGCTAAAATGTAATGTGTCTCAAATTACACACCCGACCATTTCGCATCCCACAGTGCTTGCTCCTCTAGTCTTCACTATCTCCTTTGATGCCAAATCCATCATCCCATTCCTTAGGCTGAAATCGTTAAATTCATCTGATTTGTATTACAATCTCTACATCTAATCATCAGAAAATATTGGCTCACTCGTCAAATGTGTCCAAAATCTAACACTTTGTAATCAAATCACTGCAATCAACCTCAGTCAAGCTTCCAACACTCCCCTCAATTACTGCAATAGCATCTTATCTGGTCTGTTTTCATCCCTGTTCATTGCTCTGTAAACTGTTTTCAAAATAGCAGGCACAGATAATTTTAAAACTAAAAATAAAAACTATTTTAAAAATTGGTTCTAATCAACCTGTACTCAAAATCTGCCCATCTCAATACCTGGCATCTTTGTCAATTTCATCAAGTCCCCCTCCCATTCCTCTACTATCTTGTTCCATTAGCCATCACTGTACCACTTCTCTCACCACTCCCGTTGGCTCCCAGGAGGAGCCACAAATTCTTCCTCCCAAAACCTTTTAAATGTACTGTTTCTTCTACCTACTACATTCTGCCCTCGGATATCTCCCTAGCTAACTCCATCTCCTTCCGCAGGTCTGTGTTAAAATGGTATATTCTTAGTAAAACTTCCCTGATCACCACCCTACTAAAAATTGCAATCTTCATTATCATCACCAACTAGCCCCAATAACCTCCCGATTCCTTCCTACTTTACTCTTATTTGTAAGTTTGTTTATGACCCTTCTCTCCTGCTAAACAGATTTCTCTGTTCTGCTCATTCACATATTTTCGATGTAAACAATGATAATGAGAGGGAAGATGAGGAAGGAGGGAGTTGAGCAAAAAGGAAAACAAATCAATTACTTAGTAATTACTGTTCAGGTAGTCTAAGAGCTTTACATGGTTTATCGTTTACTCCTCACAGCATCCAGATGAAGTAGGTACTATTAATTAATCTCATTGTATAAATGGGTAAACTATTTAAATAGCCAACCCATGGCCACATAATTAACAAGAGATTAGATCCACACTATCTGACCCTTAAATCCACACAATTAAACATTATGCTAGCAAATAGGCACCAAGGAGTACCTGCTTAATATATTAATAAATGCATACATATATTTTATCCATTTAAAAATATGCATATGTGTGTATGAAACTCTGTGGCTAAGAAAGGACTAAAGGCTATATAGCAATTTAGTATGAGTAGTTATGCTCAGAATGTACGATTGGGGCAGTTTCTATTCTTCAGCTGAACAATATTTTCCAATTTTCCTACAATAAGATGCATCACACTTGTGATACATTTTTTCAACTATTCAAAACATGTTAACAAAATAACAGAAGGGACATGGAGCACAATGTGCAAGGTACCAAGTGAGATAAAATAAGCAGTTATAAAGTATTCTAAACAGATTGATTCCAATTTTGAAAAGAGAGGAGGAGAAAGAGAGGGAGGGAAGAAAACAAATGAAGAGACAGCATTTTAAAAAAGAAGAAAAGCACATAAACATGCACATATGCATGGGGGGAAGCTATCCTACAATCTTATCAGTTCATTTCAGAGGTGCTAGAATTACTAATGACTATCATTGACTTTCTTTAACGGGGATTTCCTTTTTGTTTGTTTGTTTTTAATCCCCCTCACATTAGTGGCTTTGGGCCAAAATTCCATTTTGTTTTCTCTGAATTAAGCAATAAATATGGAACCTCTATTCTCACTTGAGAAAATCTCAGCAATCCCCCAAGTTATGACACTTGAATTCTTGATCTGTGGTATTGGCATTTGAAATACAAAATCAGCAGTCAAAAATATTACCTCAACTTGTATTTGTTGCCTTGCTAAAATTATGTTAAAAACATCAAGGGTCTTCTCCAAGTCCTATAAAACAGAGAGAAAATTTTAAACAAGGAAAATAACAATGGAATGGAAAACAATGTTTATTCTATACTCTCCTATTTATTTAGTCCATTAAGAGTGCAATATAAATTTGAACATTAAATTTTGAAGTTTTCAGTTTTTAAAATAAGGGGAAGTAATAGGTTTTCAAGGAAGTAAACGCTCTTTAACTACAGCATATAAGTAAGAATCTTTCCACAAGATTATGATCACTCACGTGATACATATATATGTTCATATTTTGAAAAGGAGACTTGTTTTCGGTACTATCTGTACAGTTAACACTTTGGACCCTCCGTCTTATAAGTATTTCACAACCATGGTATTATTAAAGCAACCACTATAAATATCACAGGATGTAAGCATGCAAATTTCTGCAAATCATAAGAAGGCTAGAGAAACAAATTGATCTAAGGAATTTACATGAAAGTGGGTGTTGCTGTTAGGTGTCACGGAGAATCTAACAGTTACTGTGGCCTCCCTGAGAGGGGCTTTCAGTGGGATCTCCCATAACCCTCCCACTTCTGTGAGAAAGATATCATTTCCGTTTAGGAATGAGACCACCACAATTAGAGGTTACAAAACTCGGGGCCATGATCACCTGGCAAGTAACCAACTCAGCAACAGCACACAACTCCATCTAATTCCAATACCTTTCTTTTTTCTAATACACTGCCACGTATTTCAGAACACAGAAATTCAACTCATTCTTCACATTATGAAACAACTACAGAAATAGCTCCATAACCAAGATCAAATGATATTAATCAAATTATGTAGTTAATATGCCTTTATGTTTCATAGCTTCTCTTATCTAATAAAAGAGCAAGGGCATTTTTTTTAAGTAAGACTTTGAATACCATTAAAGAGCCCTTTATAAAGGTGGGGCTTTCACTAACTAAGTAAATTGTGATGCATAAACCTAATGAGTTTTTAATAATGAATTTCTAAGCAGTATTATAAAAACCAGACATATTCCCCAAAATAGCTTATGATAACATCATCTTATCTGTTAGGATGGGGAACATTGGGGGGAAATCCTCTCCATTTTCCCACAAAATTCTCTCTCAAAAAGCTATCAGTTCTGTGCTCGTTTTCTAAAATTTCCCTTTGATTCAAATTAAATGCCAAAGCATTTCCACCAATATGAACATTTTGCTAAGATTAATACTAAAGGATGATTTGACAAATACACAGCTTTCAAAGACATACCTGTATCTGTTTCTGTGTTTCCTCTGAAACTCGGCTCTGAGTTAGCTTGTTTTTGTAGACATCTTTATAACTCTTGAACAACTGCCTATGCTTTTTCATATTACTCCAGGACCACATCTGCGTATGCCTCCTTATATGAACCTCAAGGACAGAATCAATGGCATATTTCCACCTACAAATCAAATGTTGTTTGAGAATATTTGAATATAAAGGTCCAACACAAGACCGAAAATAACTTTGACTCTTTAGAGCTACACCATCAAATCTCTTGTTCTTATGGACTGTAATCTATCATAATTCAGTAATAGGCTCTCATTTCCCCAGTACAACTCTCTGACTTAAATAGGCATTGACCATTCCTGAAATACAGTAGGCTAGGAGGAGATCACAAAGACACAAAATTGGAGGAATTAACAAGACGATTAGTTGATTTCATTGATTCCCATATAGGTGACTGGGGAGCACTATCAACTTTTAAAAAGAAAGTCTTCAATGTCAAGTATTTGAAATTAATCTAGAAAGAGGAACACAGGAGGTAGTGTTTATTTTTTAAAGTAACATGAGCATATAAAAAAAATCCCTACCTTCTCTGTTACAAAAAGAAAGCTGGCTAGATGACACAGTCCTAAATATCTCTTAACTCTGAGAATTTCTAGATACAAGAAGATGTTTCTCATATAACACCACTACAAAAAGACAAATTCAAACTTACCACTGTCGACAATTTTTATGAAGTGGTAAATAAGGCTTATATTTCCTGTAAGGGACATTTCTAACCATATAATCCACCGACTCCAAAAAGTCCATCATGCTGAGGTACTATCAAAATAAAACCAAAATATTGAGTACATTGCACACATGAAAAACACAAAATATTAAAGATTTTTAATCTAGAGAGGCTTCAATTGCTTAACAAAGATCACTGCTGCCTGGTAACATAACAGTAAATTGTTTTTCACCAAATGTAAAGCACCATTAATTATCAATTATAGTATTTTTAGTCATTTTATTAGGGGCTCATACAACTCCTCTTATCACAATCCACACATACACCAATGGTGCAAAGCACATCTGTACATTCATTGCCCTCGTCATTCTCAAGACATTTGCTCTCCACTTAAGCCCCTGGCATCAGCTCCTCATTTTTTCCCCTCCCTCCCCGCTCTGCCCTCCCTCATGAACCCTTGATAATTTATAAATTATTATTTTATCATATCTTTCCCTGTCTGTGCTGTCCATCCCCCAGGGAGAAGGTCACATGTAGATCCTTGTAATCGATTCCCTCTTTCCAACCCCCCCCTCCCAGTATCGCCACTCACACCACTGGTCCTGAAGGGATCATCCAGCCTGGATTCCTTTGTTTCTAGCTCCTATCTGTACCAGTGTACATCCTCTGGTCTAGCCAGACTTGCAAGGTAGAATTCGGAACATGATAGTGTGGGGGGAGGAAGCATTTAGGAATTGGAGGAAAGTTGTATTTTTTTCATCGTTGCTACATCACACCCTGTCTGGCTTTTCTCCTCTCCACGTCCCCTCTGCAAGGCAATCGCCAGTGGCCTATAAATGGGCTTTGGGTCTCCACTCCACACTCCCCCCTCATTCACTATGGTAAGATTTTTTTTGTTCTGAAATATGCCTTATACTAGCTTTCTTCACCACATTTGCTTATGCACCGATTTGTCTTCAGCAATTGTATCATGGAGGTGAGCACACAATGATATGATTTTTTGTTCTTTGATGCCTGATAACTGATCTCTTCAGCACCTCATGATCTCACAGGCTGGTGTGCTTCTTCCATGTGGACTTTGTTGCTTCTGAGCTAAATGGCCACTTGTTTACCTTCAAGCCTTTAAGACCCCAGGTGCTATATCTTTTGATAGCCGGGTACCATCAGTTTTCTTCACATTTGTTTATTTACCCGCTTTGTCTTCAGTGGTGGTGTCGGGAGGGTGAGCATCATAGAATGCCAATTTAATACAAGAAAGTTTTCTTGTGTTGAGGGAGTACTTGAGTGGAGCCCCAATGTCCTTCTGCTACCTTAATACTAAACCTATAAATATATGCACAGAGATCTATTTCCCCATATATTTGCATATGTACATGTCTTTATCTAGACCTCTATAAATTCCCCTTGCCTCCCAGCTCTTTCCTCTACTTCTCTTGACTTTACTCCTGTCCCACTATCATGCTCAGTCCCCACCACGGTTTCACCTATTCCTCTTTGTTACATTACCCTTGCACTATGAAAGCAAAAGGTACTGCCAATTCAGCTGTGTCACATGACCAGTAATAATCTATGCTTCTATTTTCAGATATGTTAAACCAATGGTTCTCAACCTTCCTAATGCTGCCACCCTTTAATACAGTTCCTCATGTGTGGTGACACCCCCAACCATAAAATTATTTCCGTTGCTACTTCATAACTATAATTTTGCTACTGTTATGAATCGGGTGACCCCAGTGAAAGGGTCGTTTGACCCCCCCAAAGAGATAACAACCCACAGGTCGAGAACCGCTGTGCTAACCCATGAAATAAATGTGCATCTCAAAAACAACAAAATACAGCCTCTAACTACTGACATAATTGAGCCTTGGTGGCATGCATAGTTTTGAACTCCTAACCACAAGATCGGTCTTTCAAAGCCACCAGTCACTCTCATTTTCTGCTCCCATTAAAACTTATTCTCCTGTCAACCCTACATAGGGTCATTATGAGTCTGACTGACTCCATTAAAAGAGCATGTCTTAACTGTTGACAGGAAATATATCTGTTTCTAAAGCTACTTATTATTCCTCTAGATCACTGTTACAGCATGAGCTGATGTTAAAATGGCTCCAGAAAACGATTGCATAATGAAACACAATAGAGCCACTTAAACACTTATCTCTGCGGATCTGATAAAACAGAGGGGGAAACAGTCACACAGCTAACAAGACTGTCAAACTACCTTACTGCTACGGAGCGGACCCCGTCTCACCGTGACCTCTAGTCAGAGTAGAATTATGCCTGTGACTTTCCTCTTTATGGAAGTAGAAAGTCTCACCTTTCTCCCATAGAGCAGCTGACCTTGTGGCTAGCTGCCCAAAGCATAACCTATTACACCTCCAGATCTCCTGATCAAAACTAGAGGTAAGAGAAAGAGGCAAGCCTAGCCATTCCTCTTCTCAGTTTTTCTGGCTGTAATTCTACCTAAGGTTTACCACATGACTATCACGTACTTGAAAGGTGACTAATCTGAATTTAAATGTGGTATAGTATAAGTAGAAAAGAAATCAGCTATCAAGGACATATTTCTGTTTAAAAAGAAGATACAAAGTATTCAATTAACAATTGTTATATTCATTACATGTCAAAACATAATATTTCAGGTTTATTAGGTTAAAAAGTTAATTTCCCTTTTGGTAAAATAAAGTGAAATTTACTTTTTCTTCAAACTTATCTAATGTAGTGATCAGGAAAATTTTACAATATATATATATGTTATTCATCATACTTTTTTATATGACAGTTCTGGGCTAGACGCACTGATGCGTTTCCCTCCTCCAAGCCTGCCTAAACTCTCCAGGCACAGAATTAAGCCTGGGAAACAAATGGTGAGAAAAGCTATCCATAGAGCTGTTCTAACAATTAAGGAAAGTTTTTAAATGCTAATACTGTTTATTTAAAATATAAGAACATTTATTGTCGTTGGATCTTCCTTCTGGTTCATTTGAATTTGTTCCAATTTCTAGTATTTACTACTTTCTCTTTATTGAGGTTTTTACCTGTTTTATTTTATTATTCTTGTTTACTTTTGTTTTTAATGTTTTGGCTTTTTATATGTAAAATCCAAGAGAGGTACATCTACAGAGACAGTAGCTGGATTAATGGTCCCTTGGGAGTGTGGCAGGAAAGGTTGGGGGAACTGGCCGCTAATAACATTGAGTACAAGAATGAAGAAAATGTTCTAGAGCAGATTTTACAACTCTTTTTGATGTGACTGAACTAATGAGTTGTATGATATGTGAATTATATGCCAATAAAACTCTAAAAAAAAAATTTTATAAGAGCATTTATTGTAATGAATAACATTCAAGCTACTAAAATAAGGCAAGTGTGATGGGTAACTAAAGTTACCAGTTATTACTGACATGATGAAAATGACTGAAGAAAGGAATTCTTTCAGTAAATTTGTGCCCATGTGGACACTGGACCCTGTGTACGACTTGAGAATAATGTAATAAAATAATGTATAAAAAGTCTAAAGTAGCTCCATTAATTTATTAGACACATGATTAAATTCCCATCAGCTAATGAAAAAGAAAGGTATATGCTGCTAAAACTAAATGGTCCAGTAGTTAGCATATAATTTTTTAATAAATAATTTTATTGGGGGCTCTTATAGCTCTTATAACAATCCATACATCAATTGTATCAAGAACTTTTGTATATATGTTGCCTTCATCATTTTCAAAATATTTTCTTTCTGTTTGAACCCTTGGTATCATCTCCTCTTTGTTACCCTCCCTCTACCATCCTCCCACCCTCAGGGACCCCAGAAGAATTATAACTGATTATTATTCTTATATCTTACACCGCCCACTGCCTCCCTTCATCCACATTATTGGTATTCATCCCCCTGGGTAATGAGAAGAGGGTTGTGTGTCACTGTGTTGGTTCCCTTTCTAACTCTAATAGTTTTATGAGCATGAAATGTACATATCATACAATTCAATTTTTAATTCATATTAAAGAGTTGTGAAATAACTACCACAATCTATCTTAAAAGTAAATAATATTTAATTTAAGTATAATATCAAAAACAAAGGATGGAAAAACATTGAAATCTTCCATCAAAATAGAAATGAAGTTATTCATTACTTTGATAATATTCTCCATTTAGAAAAAAATCAGATATAACAATTATGTCTTAAATTTAAAGGTTTTTTTAATGGTTTACTCCAATCTATACATATAACAAACAACCTAAAAAGAATTGAAGAAGAAGAAGAAGTACAAAGGACAAACACAGCTAAGGTTCAGGGCTAATCAGAGCTGGAGCTGGCCAACGAAATCTTTTTTTTCTTTTCTTTTTTTACACTTTATTAGGGACTCATACAACTCTTATCACCATCCATACATATACATACATCAATTGTATAAAGCACATCCATACATTCCCTGCCCCAGTCATTCTCAAGGCATTTGCTCTCCACTTAAGCCCCTCGCATCAGGTCCTCTTTTTTTTTTTCCCTCCCTCCTCTTTCCCCCCTCCCTCGTGTGCCCTTGGTAATTTATACATCGTTATTTTGTCATATCTTGCCCTATCCAGAGTCTCCCTTCCCCCCTTCTCTGCTGTCCCTCTCCCAGGGAAGAGGTCACATGTGGATCCTTGTAATCAGTTCCCCCTTTCCAACCCACTCACCCTCCACTCTCCCAGTATCGTCCCTCACACCCTTGGTCCTGAAGGTATCATCCACCCTGGATTCCCTGTACCTCCAGCCCTCATATGTACCAGTGTATAGCCTCTGTCCTATCCAGGCCTGCAAGGTAGAATTCGGATCATGGTAGTTGGGGGGAGGAAGCATCCAGGATCTGGGGGAAAGCTGTGTTCTTCATCGGTACTACCTCGCACCCTAATTAACCCATCTCCTCTCCTAAACCCCTCTATGAGGGGATCTCCATGGCCAACGAAATCTTACCTGAGGTTTGGTCAGCTCAATGGCGATATTCTGTACTTCAATGTTCCCATCAAGTCTGGGTGTTCTGAGCTCTGTTTCTGCATGAGGGTTCATGTAGAGTTTTGCAGAGGCTGATATTGGCTGGAAAACTTTAAACACAAGGGAAGACAGAAGATATGTTTATATGTTCTTATATATGAGTTCTTGCAAATAATTATGAGAACATTGTTACTGCGGAAAGAGAGAAAAATTATCAAAAGGATATGTAACAAAGCCACCACCAAAAGCAATGTAAGCATCTACTTAGTGACATAACAGCTACTGTCACGCATAATGGTTAAAGTGAAAGTTTCCAAGGAAGAAACTGGCTCTGTATGTTTGTTTATGAAAACATGAGTGAAGAACATACAACCTAAAATTTAAAAATACAATCTGTTCTGAGCCTCCATAAAATTAGTTTTCTGTTCATTACTGCACATCATTTGACGTATTTATTATTTATTTAAAATACTAGTAAAAGAGGGTGAATTTTACTAATTTCTGTTCATACATAATCACTGACAGCATTTAGAAAGAAGATCAAGAAGAAAATTCTGATTACCTATTGTTTATATCTCCACAGGGAAAGTGGGACCAGACTTCAACCCAGTGCCGCAAGGTGTGAATGCAATATCCCGGCGTGGAGTAGGGAACCAGTGGAGAGGTCTGGGAGGCTGGCCCCAGCACCAAAAATTAAGTGGATTCCTGCCCCTCCCCCGAAAAGAATTTATTTCAAAGGACGACATTGATTCTGCAGCTCCGGGAGATGGACATAGCTGATCAGAGTACACGGGGGCAGATGAAGGGGAAGGAGAAGACAGTGGAACACAACCTGGCCCACCAGGCCGTGAGGATGATGTTCCTGAGTAGAGCAGCCAGTCCACAGAGAGAACAACATGGCTGGCCCTACTATGAGACATGATGCCCCTCAGGGACTAAGGGCGAAACAGGGGACAGCACCGGAGACACAGTGTGGGAATTGCACCTGACCTGATCCCACCACACCAAGGCAAAGCACTGGGGGAGTGCAGTGGAACAGCAAGGGAATGGAGTGGCAAGGTCCCCAGGGAATGCTGAAAGTGGACTTTGGGGCCAGGGCGTGGAGCCCCAACAGACTGGACTGGAAAACGCTCCTAAGGGCCAGCAAATGATCCTTGAACAAACTACAAGCTTTTATTTTGTGAAGTGTTTTGTTTTGTTCTTTGTCAGTGGTTTGTTTTTGTTGTTTTGTTGTCTGGTTGTATACTGTTGCTTTGTTTTCCTCTGTCTTGTTTTCGTGCATGTTAGTGTCTCCACAGGTCTGTCTGAATAGGACAGGCTGGATGAACTAGCTGGAGGAAAAACAATGGGACAGACAGTTCCGGGGGGACTTGGGGTGGGGGAGGGGGAAGGGGTAAGGAAGTGGTGTTAACAAACACAGGGACAAGGGAACAACATGGGACCTAAAATGGTAGGGAGGGGTTAGTGGTAGGCCTGGTGGGGAATGATCAAGGGTAAGGTTGCGTAGAGAAGAGGTATAGCTGTAGCCCAGGTGGGGACGGAGCATGGTAGTGGGGCAGGAGGAAAGTCAAGGGGGATGGAGGAAGGAGCTGGGAGTCAAGGGGCATTTATAGAGGTCTAGACAAAAACATGTACATGCAAACATATATATATGAATGGGGAAATAGATCTAAGTGTCTACATTTATAGGTTTAGTACTAAGGTGGCGGAAGGACCTTGGGCCTCTACTCAAGCACTCCCTCAATGCATGAATACTTTCTTTTATTAAATTGGCACTCTATGATGCTCACTCTCCCAACACAACTGCTGAAGCCAAAGTGGGTGAACAAGTAAATGTGGTGAAGAAAGCTGATGGTGCCCGGCTACCAAAAGAGATAGTGACTGGGGTCTTAAAGGCTTGAAGATAAACAAGCGGCCATCTAGCTCAGAAGCAACAAAGCCCACATGGAAGAACACACCAGCCTGTGTGATCGAGTGGTCCCGAAGGGATCAGTTATCAGGCATCAAAGAACAAAAATCATATTATTGACTGCACACCTCCATGATAGGATCGCTGAAGACAAATGGGTGCATAAGCAAATGTGGCAAAGAAAGCTGATGGTGCCTGGCTATCAAAAGAGATAGTGTCTGGGGTCTTAAAAGCTTGAAGGTGAACAAGCGGCCATCTAGCTCAGAAGCAAAAAAGCCCACATGGAAGAAGCACACCAGCCAGTGCGATCACGAGGTGCCAAAGGGACCAGGTATACGGCATCATGCAAAAAAAAAGATATGTGTGTGTGTGTGTGTGTGTGTGTGTGTGTGCATGTATATGTATATACATATATACCATATTGAATGAAGGGGGAAGAGCAGAGTGGAGACCCAAAGCCCATTTGTCGGCCACTGGAGATCCCCTCATAGAGGGGTTTAGGAGAGGAGATGGGTCAGTCAGGGTGCGAGGTAGTACCGATGAAGAACACAGCTTTCCCCCAGATCCTGGATGCTTCCTCCCCACAACTACCATGATCCAAATTCTACCTTGCAGGACTGGATAGGGCAGAGGTTGTACACTGGTGCATATGGGGGCTGGAGGCACAGGGACTCCAGGGTGGATGATACCTTCAGGACCAAGGGTGTCAGGGGCAATGATGGGAGAGTGGAGTGTGAGTGGGTTGGAAATGGGGAACTGATTACAGGGATCCGCATGTGACCTCCTCCCTGGGAGATGGACTGCAGAGAAAGGGGGGAAGGGAGACTCCGGATAGGGCAAGATATGACAAAATAACAATGTATAAATTACCGAGGGCACATGGGGGAGGGGGCAGAGGGAGGGAGGGGAGAAAAAAAGAGGCCCTGATGCAGAGGGCTTAAGTGGAGAGCAAATGCTTTGAGAATGATCGGGGCAGGGAATGTGCGGATGTGCTTTATACAATTGATGTATGTATATGTATGGATTGTGATAAGAGTTGTATGAACCCCTAATAAAATGTTTTAAAAAAAATTCTGATTACCCAGAAAAAAGTTGCTTACTACTTCATGATTTTCAAGAAAATTTGTTAAATATATACTCAATCTTAGACTCAACGAAACAAAATATCCTTGAAGCTGAATGGTAGTCTGAAAAAGTATATTGTGAAATATGACAGGCAAGGTGGTACATTTTAACTGAACAGAATAAAAATTACATAATCATGATGCATTGTGCTATTTGTAATTTGCATAAGACTATAAAATTCATCACTGATTTATAGGTTATTTATAAGTAGAAAATGTCTGAGAGTGACTGAGAGTGGACTAGTTCTTTCAAACAATAGAACTAAATGCTTTCACAAACTAGCAATATTAGATCTTTTTTTTTCAATAGTTTCATTGGGGGCTCTTACATCTCTTATCACAATCCATACACTCCTCCCATGCATCAAGCACATTTGCACATACGCCGCCATCATCAGTTTCAAAGCATTCTCTTCCCACTTGAGTCCCTGATATCAGTTCCCCATTTCTTCCCCTACCCTCCCCCACCCATCCTTCCTCATGAACCCTTCATAAGTTACAGATTATTTTTCCCACACCTTACATCATCCTCCATCGCCCCTCACCCACTTTTCCATTATTGATTCCCCTGGGAGGGAGTTCTAGATTGATCCTTGTGAATGAATTAGCCTCTCTCCCCACCCTCCCCTAATCCTCCTGGTATCTCTACTCTCCTTGTTGGCCCTGAGGGGTTCATCTATCCTGGAATGCCCGTGTTGCAGGCTCTTATCTGTAGCAGTGTGCCTGCTCTGATCTAATCCAATTTGTTTGAGGTGAGGGTAGTGGGGGGAAGGAAGCACCAAAGAGCTCTCTTTTTATCGTCATTAAATAGAGGTCTGTGGAGTGACTATATGCAACTATGCAAAGGAGCTCTGATATTGTTAGTTAAATATGTCTAATGTCAGCAGGTCAAAATACAAACTGCTAAGGGAGAAAGCAGTTTTCTCCTCCATGTTGTCTTCTCCCACAATGATTCATGGCATCAGAGATCCTGTACAGGGTCACTGTGGGTCAGAAACAACTGCCGTGGGTGGGTTTATGCAGTTCCAAAAGACCTGGTGGGTCTGTGAAGTTGGTGTTGGGACTACTAATCACAATATTAGGCATTCAGCTCACCTAGCAGTCTGTAGGAGACAGGTGAGGCTGTCTGCACACTTGGCAGTCCGGGAAATCCTAGAGAGACACTAAGTATTGGGCCGACTCAATGATATTAGGCTTCATGGAGTTCCTGAGAAGAGCGAAGTGCTCAGTACGAGACTACTAACCAAACAGCTGAGGGGGTTCAGATTCATCCAGCACTGCTTCAGAAGAAATGCCTAGTGGTCTACTCCTGAGAGTCATCACCACTGAAAACACCATGACACAGAAAACTACTCTGACATACATGAAATAGCCATGGATCACAACCAACTCAAAGACATTCGGTTTGACCTGGGTTCTTTAATGATTGTGAGAGAAAGTCCCAACCAACATGGAATGGTCATGAACTATAAGAAGTAGCACAAAAGCCACATTGAACGAGAGTAATAGGGACAGTGTGGGCAAGAAAGCTGAGAATAACCACTGAAAGGAAAGAGGGTAAACAGACACAAGCAAATGGATCTTTATTGGAAATGAAGGAGAGAAGAGATAAACTAAATAAAGGAGATAGTTTTGTTGATAATCTATTTAAAAAAAACAATGGTGAAGATGCCAGAAAGTGGAAAAACATACTTGAGAAATTTCTAGAGTGACTAGCTTGTCTTAAAATAATGACATGCTAGAGGTGACTCAACATCAAAAGTTCAGATATATGTTTGTTAAAATAAACCAACAAACCCCAAGACAAAATAGTCACTAACAAGGTAAGAAGACAACATGGAAGGCCAGCGGAGTTAGCTGTCAGGGAACCATAGTCACAGTACTTTCATCTCCCTCTCCTTCACACTCTGCCTCTCTCTCCAGCAGTGTCTGCGCTACAATCTAATCCTCACGTATAGTTACTATCCAAATACGCTCTATCATAAAACTGAGGTACACAATTAATACTTTCTTTTTCTTTTTGTCAATATAACCTTTTCAGAAAAAGCATTTTAAAATAAGGTGTTTAATTCCTGCAATGTGCAACGCACTCATTACTTACTACATTGATGATGTGTGGGTCTATTGCCGCTTCTGAGAATTCCACTTTTTAGCTGATCCTAGACAAAAGATTTGATTATGTAAGAATCAGACCACATCCAAACACATTAAAACCATGAGATAAATGGGGAGGGAAGAATAGCAGTGCTGAAATTAAGATCCTTGTTCGTCTCTTTACAACGTAATCCAGTAAGGAAAACTCACTGAGGGATACACAGGTACACTTCTTTAAAGATATGAACACAATTTACTTAAATCTCTAAGTACTGAGAAGCATTATTTTAATATCATGTTGTCCTCTGCCTATGGGTGAAAAACATATAGGTACAAACATGCACGAGCTTTTATCTCGGACACTTCATAGTCAACAAACTATTTGCGACTGTACCTTCTGGAGAGACAAGAGCTAGAGCCTTGGAATCAAATCCAGTTTAAAAAACTCAACTGTTCTTCTTTTCTATTCTAAGTAAACAGACCTAAACACACTGAAGTTAATACTTTGAATGAACACTTTGATTATTCGACAAAATGCCATCACAAGTGATTAAAACATCCATCAGCCATAGCTTTAGATCGGAAAGGCGTCATCTTTCTTTACAATACTCTCAAAGTAATCATTGTCACATGGAATAAGAATACCAGCAATTAAGAGTATAGCAAGCATAAGCACAGTTTGAATTTTAATAGTAAAACACTAATAATAATATTCTCAACTCACTGTCCAGAGAGTGATTTTTCAAGAACTGCAAAAATAACATGTTTCACATTTCTGATTCAGTTATACACAAGTAAATGAGTAATAGCTTGTCTTTATTAATGATCTTTCATGCAAAACAAATTTATAGAACATAGTGTTGGCTCTTCTAGGTATAAATGGAAATTACCAAGATCTGTTCTCGTGTCCCCTGGTAAGACAGGTGGCAGTTTACATTCCAGTAGGCACTAAGACTATCAAGTCGTAGAAGCTACAAAAGAAAAGGGAAAGAGGTCCAGCAACCAATACATTGCAATTATAAATCAGTACTAAAAAATACTCTAAATTACACAGCTGTCTTTTTGGATAAAAATAATAACGCAAAATTATATAATTTATTAAGGCTGATATTTGCTACTTTATAGTTCAAAGACTACAAAAATTATCCCAGAGAGACACATTCATTTACCATCAAACATGTATCGGTAACTCAGTATTTAACATGATCTATACACTTTTTGCTGAATAAGGCAGGCATGACCCCTCCTGCAGATTTATCAAGGACTATTTCAGGTAAGCAAAAAGAGGAGAACTCTGTGAGCAACAAGTTAAAAACACCTCTCAGAGATTCAAAATGTTTGTGAGCATACTTGATTTAAAGCATTGTGAAGCCATGTAGTTTAAAACACAGCAGTTTAACTATGTATCTATCACTCAGTACATTAATTAGCCAGTCATCTTACCTGACCACAGACTATTTATTCTACATCACCTAGTAATATCCCAATTACCCCAAATCACCAGAAAATACCATTTGGGAAATATTTCATTTATCTGTCTTATTTGTCTGATAGGTAAAAATTATAAAGCTCAAAGACAGACATGGCTATGGAACATAATGCTAGTAAGTAACAGACAAACCATACTCTACAATTTTAATTTATATCCTTATTACATGTTATACTCCACTACAGTTGTTTAAGAAATGTAAAAATGCTTGAACCTAGGGAGCTAGTATATTCTATTCAAACAAAATATACCTTGTATATAATTTTGTCTGCTTCGTTTAGTATGCATGGAGTCCAGTGTTCATTTGCAGTCTATAAAAAAAGAAGAATTATAAAGATGTGACCTAAATGCCTTCACAGTATTTGGAAATCATAATAAAACAGTCCTTAGAAGAGACATCTAACCAGTGTTGGCTAGTATTGGCTGTTTCTTCCATATCACTGTGACAAAACCGAAACAACAGTGAAAATACAATCTAAAAGGTTCTAGTTTTTCCCTGAGTTTATGCATTCATTCAGTCACAAAATAACCATTGAATTACTATGGGTCTGAACTATGGAAGGGACTACACATGAACACAATAGCCAGCCTACAGCTTTTGAAGAGAGTCTATATTATAAAAAAACATAAAAATGCAATAAAAATAAAAGTGAAAGTGTAACTGTTATTGTGAAATAGTAAGAAAACCACAAGAGTATGGAAACCACCGCTTAAGTAACTTTCTAGGAAACCCCATGGTAAGCAAGACCAAATGCTCCCCTGAGATAAACTCAGATCAACGTATACTTTGGTGTTTTTTTTTTTAAGATCAACGTATTTAGGAGCAAGAGTATTACTTTCAGTGATTCTGAACCTGTGGGTCGCGACCCCTTTGGGGGTCAAATGACCCTTTCACAAGGGTTGCCTGATTCATAACAGTAGCAAAATTACAGTGATGAAGTAGCAATAAAAATAATGTTATGGTTGGGGGTCACCACCACATGAGGAACTGTATGAAAGGGTGGCGGCATGAGGCAGGTTGAGCACTGCTGTGTTAGATCAACTTGTTCCAACCATCTCAGAGGGGGAACCCAGTCCGAGAATAGTGGGAAGGGAATAAGGGAAAAGAGCTGGAAAGGAAGAGAGAGAATGGTATAAGCTTCTCTCAAAAAGTCTGGTTAGAACAGAGGAGGAGAAAGAGAAGGCAGTAATTAGATGGGGCCCAGATGGAATGGGGGTAAGGTTAGAGAACCTTTTAAAATTTTGTGGTGAGAGACTTGAATGTGTTTAAATGCTTACATGAAAGAGCCCTTAGAGCAGGGGTTCTCAACCTTCCTAATGCAGTGACCCTTTCATACAGTCCCCATGTGGTGGTGACCCCCAACCATGAAGTTATTTTCATTGTTACTTCATAACTGTAATTTTGTTATTGTCATGAATCGTCATCTAAATATCTGATAGGCAGGATATATTTTCATTGTTACAAATTGAACATAATTAAAGCATAGTGATGAATCACAAAAACAATATGTTCTTATATATTGTAAAATATTTATTTCTAATTACAAATAAATGAATTTTTGTCTTGAAGCATGGTGTAGCATGGGTAACAGTCTTTAAGCCGGGTACCTGCATGTGGGTGTATCTGCATGTGGGTGGACCTGCCTGGAGATGGATAGAGGAGCGGTGTCCCGGTTCCTAAGACCATTGGAAATATGTGTGTTCTGATGATCTTAGGTGGCCCCTGTGAAAGGGTCTTTGACCGCGCCCCACTCCCAAAGGGGTCACGACCCACAGGTTGAGAACCACTGCCTTAGAGGGACAAAAGAGAGGGAGTGGTGGGGAGAAAATAAAAGATTTAGGGACTAGAGACTGAACTATTTAGGGGATGGAGGGAAGGAAACAGAAGAGAGGAGGGAAATGGTTTCTGCAGATGAGGACAGGGCGGAGTCCAGATCAGAAGTGGGCAGTAGAAACACAGGACAAGAGTGGGATTGGGACCCGAGACACGGGAGAAAGGAAGGGAATGCATACCAGAGGAGGTGTGTGCCATGATGGTGATTCCAGGAACAAGCTATGGGCACAATTACAGCGAGAGCAACAGGGAAGAATTGAGGCAATGTTCCCAGGAAATTATACAAATTATTTCATTTCATTATTACTAAGGTTCCAAAGGTATTCTCCTATTATTTGCTGTATGATTTACTTTATTCTGTACATTCCATTGTAATTATGCCCCATTTCATTTATGATTTTAGATATGCCTTTTTTTACCTCTAGAAGTTGGTCGCACTTAGTGAACTTTTCCAGAAAGCAGCTGTGGTTTCCTTGATTCTAGGTTTGTTCTAGTCTCTGTTTCACTTCTCTCTGCTTTGAACTTTACTATTTCCTTCTTTCCATTTGGGGCTTGGTTTGCTCCTCTTTCTTTTTCCTCTATTGAAGAATTGGGTGACTGGTTTTACACCTTCTTCTTCTTTAATGCAAGCACGTGTTGCTATTAACTTGTTCCAGCAGTGCCTCACCTGCGTTCCATAGGTTAGGATATTTTAAGTGCTTTACAATTGTTCTCTTGCTTTCTTTCTTAACCTGCTAGTTTAATGGTGTGCTGCTTAATTTGCACATGTTTGTGTGTTTCCATTTTCCTTCTATTATCCATGTCTAACTGTACGTCATTGGAGTCAGAGAATTTACTATCCACTGTGACTTGCTGGATGGCCGCTCCTATGAAAGGACCCGTGGCCCCTGGAGAAGAGCGCAGTCAGGAGCTGTTGTCGAGTCGCGGGGCTCTGCTAACCCAGAATGTCATTCAGGTCCTCCTGGTTCTGGGCTTAATGTTCTAGGTCAGCAGATCTTAACCTGGGGGTCACGACCCTGTTGGGGGTGAAAAGATCCTTCCCCAGGGGTCGCCCGATTCATAACACTTGAAAAGCTACAGTGATGAAGTAGCAACTAAAATAATTGTATAGTTGGGGAGTCACCACAACACGAGAGATGTTTTAGGATGGTTGAGAACCAATATTCTAGGTGTTCAGTTCATTTCTTAAAGTGGTATACTGAAACCTCCAACTATTAATATAGTCATTGCTCCTTTCAATTCTATGAGTTTGCTTTAAATATTTTAAATTTCTGATGTCAAATGCATATACGTTTATAACTTAAAGTCCGTTTGGTCTGATATTAAAGTCATCATGGCGGCTCTCTTCAGGTAACTATTTTACATATAATACGTTGTTTCCCTTCCTTCACTTTAAAACTATTCTTGTGCTTGGGTCTGTATCGCTGGCAGACAGTATAGAGCTGGACTTTGTTTTTATTCATTCTGCCATTCTCTGTATTTAAATTGGATCATGAATCCATTTACATTCACAGTAAGGACTAAAGGTGCTTTGCCATTTTGTTAGGTTTTTTTTTGGTGTTGCTTTTGCAGTTGTTTTTGCTGCTGCTGTTGCTGTTTTTGGCACAGATAGTTAAGTACTCGGTAATTCCTTGACAGGCGTTTGGAGGTTCAAAACCACCCAAAGGCACACAGCAGGCCTGGCAGTCTGCTTCAAACAGCGGCAGTCTGTAAAAGCCTCTGAAGCAGTTCGCTGAGAACACAGGAGTCCTGGGAGTCAGATCCACGAAGCAGCGGCAGCCGCACGCCTTCTTCATCCCTCTCCTACCCCAACACTGCCAGCCCGTGTGCTGTGATGATGTTTGTCTAGGGAGCCGCCCGACGCCCCCCTTTTTACATGTATTGCTTACATGTTCTTCTCACTCAAAGTTAAATCTTGTGCTTCTTTATGGCTGCCATTCTTAATCAAAGCTTTCTGGAATAATTAGCTTTGGGCTCTTCTGTGTGCTGTGAATTTCTTTTCTACCCAAAGCGACTTCAAATTAATTTTAGAAATTTGCAGGAAAAAAACAGTAATATTAAATACTAGTCTCAGCTCTCCATTTTCCCTTAAAGCTAATCTCTGCTTTGTTCTGAATTTGTTCTGCAGTGAATCTTTCTGCTTCTCTATATGCTCTCTCATTCTTAAGACTTTCATGAAGTATTTTTTTCTGTAACACAGTGTACTTCTTCCATTTTTGTCCTCTTCTTCTACTAGTTAAGCCTCTACATATACTCATGAAACACATCTATATCTGGTATCACTTATGGGTCACTATCCTAAGTTTTTAAGTGTCTAGACTACAACTTTTTCTCCACAAAGGGAAAAACAAAAACCTAACTTACCTGTTTTTCTTAAATTCTATGGCCCCAAATCTTAACACACTAAGGTGTCCGTAACAGAAAAACAAAAAAATTTTTTTTGTTCAAGTCCAGAAATATACAACTCTCTAGACCTTTAAGAGAAAGACAAGCTGACATATAAAATATTTAATCCAAATGGATCACATCTAGATATAACATACATATACAAGTACATATATACAAATATATGTATTTGTATGCTTATATGCATATATACACATACATATGTATAAGCTATACCTTTTTGGAAATTCTACCTGACTGCACCAAGGATGAGTATACAAACAGAAATTTGTCTTTGTCTATTTTCCCCACACATTTACAACCCAGCTTTTACTTGATTCAAAATAAGTGATATGGATAATTTCTCATCTGTTAAATAGACAAATTAAAAGAAATAGAAAACAGGAAAAGAGCATCAATTTTTTTTTAATTTCTAGAATGCTGTTGTAAGATAATAAAATACACAACAGGTAATTTAGCTATAGCTAATTTAAGGAACTTTACCCTGAACTTTGAAGTAACAAATTACAGTTTGCAAAGAAATCTGAAATAAGGTCAACATTACCAACAGACTAAGTTCTCCCAAGGTGACACCAAATGAAAGAGGCTTCTTTGGATCAGTGACCTGCCCAAAAAGAAAAGGGGATGTTAAAATATGTTGGTGTCAGGAACTTTTCCATGTCCCACGCAGTGCTCGACGCAGCAAGGGCAGTGTGTTAGAAGCCATAAAACTCAACTGGAGTATAGGAAGAAAGAGAGGTTATGGTTAGAATTCCCCAGATTTGGTAGGTATAACACTACCTACTACCATATTTTCCTGGTGAAACGCTTTTCTTTTCTGACAGGAGACAACCCATTAACTATGACTCAAAGGACCCTTCCTGGATAGTTGAAAAGAAATAGTCATGACAGTTATGCTCTTAGGGGTTCAGAACGTATGTGGGGAAATTCCATTATCTTTTCATTTCACGAACTTTTTGAAGGGGCTAGGGTTCATCCTGAGAGATTTTGTTTGAAGATAAATAAAACAAGGCGTTACAGATAAAAATACTTTCAAATAACACTGCCACTACCCCACTGAGAAAACACTTAAGTCGCCACACTTGTAATGTGAATGATCTCTTCAAGTGTTCACTCTTCCTGACTCTTCAAAAACGCTTTGTTAGGAAAATCTTAGATTCTTAATATTCAGTTTTTTTATTTGTAATATCTAAATTCATTGGTACACACTGCTTAAACAGTATCAAAATGTGTATAATGCAATGGTTGTAGACATCCTGAAGCTGTCTAGATTCAAACAGCACTTTCCAGTCATGACAAACACTAGGAAACCTGGGGCGAGGTTAGAGATTAATGGCATCAGGTCTTCCCACAGGGACTACAGACTGCGCAACATGGGAGTGTCGCAACACAAGATATGCTCCGCGGCAGCTGAGAAGAACAGGAGAATTAAGAACCTTGTTTTCCATTCATATCAGCTATACAATGATTTGTGAGGAAAAATGGTCCTTTCTATCCTTCCTCACTTTCTCATGGGGGTTTTGTTTGGAAAAACAAGTCAAAGTTAAAAATGTGTTTAATCATCCCTAGTTTCCTTGGCTCTTTTTCCTTTGCTTCCCCTCAGTTTTTAATGTACTACCTATACACTACTGCCGTGATAAGTTGTTGAGCAAAGTGACCCTTCCTTCTTCTACGCTGATATTCATTATCCAGCTCAGTTAAAAAAAAAACGAGAGATAAGTAAGATCCTACTGCACGTTTAAATTATTTTCTTTATGGAACATTTAAAAATATTGCATTACTATTATCAATCTATATATGACTGGTGTGATTTATCTCACTGCTGCGTAACTCTAGTTTGTTTTTGGTTTTGATTTGGGAGGGGTTGTTTTGTTTTGTTTTTGTGGTGGGGTTGTTTTAATTAAACTCAAGGCTTATGGCAATGAATTGATGGGAACTCATAAGACTGCCTCTTAAGAGTTTGAGACCGGAGGGGCCAACCTCAATCCCAACTACATTAACAGCCCACCCCCACCCCCTGAATAATTCACTTCAGAGGGCAGCACTGAAGCTACAGCTCAGAGAGAGGGACATGTCTGATCAGAGCACATGGCAACAAATGATGGGGGAGGAAGAGAGAGTGGAGCATATACTGGTCCACCAGGCCTTGAGGACGATATCCCTGCTCAAAGCAGCCAATGCACAGTGGACAGCCCCACTGTAAGACATGACAGCCCTCACTGACCACACCCACACCAAGGCAAAACACTAAGGGCGTGCAACAGAGCAGCAAGGGGAGCAGAGCAAGGAAGCCCTAAGGGAATACCAAAAATAGACTGTGGGGCCAGGGTGTGGCACCCCATCAGACCTGACAGGAAAACACTCCTAAAGATCAACAAACAGACCTTGAACTATTTATAGGCTTTTCTTTTCATTTTTGTCATTGGTTCTGTTGTTGTTTTGTTTTCTTTTTTTGTTTTGTTTTGTTTTCTTTTGTTGCTTGGTTTTGCTCTTTGTGTGTGTGTGTGTGTGTGTGTGTGTGTGTGTGTGTGTATTTTATCTCTGCAGGTCTATCTAGATAAGAGAGGTGGGATAAACAATCGAGGAGAAAACAAGAACTGACAGTTTAGGGCGGCATGAGAGAAGGGGAAGTGGGGGAAAGGAAGTGAGTGTCAACAAACCCAGGGACAAGAGGACAAAACAAAAAGGGATCTAAAATCGATAGTGAGGAGGGAGTAGGAGGCCTGGTAGGGCTTGATCACCAGCAATGTAACCGAGAGGAATTCCTGAAACCCAAATGAATGCTGAGCATGATAGTGGAACAAGAGGGAAGAACTAGGAAGCACAGGGCATTTATACAGGTCTATATGCAGGCATGTACATATGTAAATGCATTTATATATGATGGCAAAATAGATCTATGTGCACTATTTATAGGTATAGTATTAAGGTAGCAGATGGGCCTCCACTCAAGTACTCCCTAAATGCAAGAACACTTTGCTCTATTAAATTGGAATTCCATGATGCTCACTTTCCTGACATGATCACTGAAGACAAAATGGGTGTATAAGCAAATGTGGTGAAGAAAGCTGATGGTGCCCAGCTATCAAAAGATATAGCGTCTGGGGTCTTAAAGGATTGAAGATAAACAAGTGGCCATCTAGCTGGGAAGAAACAAAGCCCACATGGAAGAAGCACACCAGCCTGTGTGATCAAGAGGTGTCGATGGGATCAGATATCAGGCATCAAAGAACAAACTATTATATCATTGTGAATGAGGGCGAGTGTAGACCCAAAGCCCATCTGTAGGCAACTGGACATCCTCTTACAGAAGGCCTGTGGGGAAGAGACAAGCCAGTCAGGGTGTAGTATAGCACTGATGAAGCATACAACTTTCCTCTAGTTCTTTAAAGCTTCCCCATGCCCCCCTCCCACCCCACTATCATGATCCTAATTCTACCTTACAAATCTGGCTGGACCAGAGGATGTACACTGGTACAGATAGGAACTGGAAACACGGGGAATCCAGGATAGATGATCCCTTCAGGGCCAGTGGTGAGAGTGGCAATATTGGGAGGGGGAACTGATTATAAGGATCTACATATAACCCCATCTGGGGGACAGACAACCAAAAAGTGGGTAAAAGGAGACATCAGTCAGTGTAAGACATGATGAGACAATAATAATTCATAAATTATCAAGGGTTCATGAGGCGGTAGGGGGGCAGGAGGTAGGGAAAAAATGAAGAGCTGATACCAAGGGCTCAATTAGAAAGAAAATGCTTTGAGAATGATGAAAGCAACAAATGTACAAATAAGCTTGACACAATGGATGGATGTACGGATTGTGACAAGAGTTGTACAAGCCCCCAATAAAATAATCTTTAAAATAAATAAATAAATCGAAATGAAACTTTTATTTTTAAAACTAAAAAAAAAAAAGGAATCTGAGACTATAACTCTTTATGGAAGAACACCGACTTTCTCCTGCAGAACAGCTGATGGTTTTGAACTGCTGACCATATGGCTGTCAGCACAACAACTAACCAATACACCACCGTAAGAAGGGCTCCTTCTAATGACACTTCATCAATAAAGGCTTTAACGTTCACACTGAGGTTTGCATTCATCAACATGCCGTTATGTAGAACTAGATAAATAATCATTCTCCCACTTCCACGGGCGTTAAGTACACTTTATTTTCCTAAGCTTGTTAAAAACAAGGGAATCGATGAGTTAGATCTGTAGTCAGCAAAATTCAGTTTAAGGCCTCCATAGCGCCAAGAAGTAGTCAGTTCAAGACAGAGATGGAATAAACCACGCGTGTGCTCCCTGCAGAGTAAGCGACAAGACTCAGAAGGACAGGAAAGCAAGCAATGTGTCAGTGCTTTTCTAATGTACTCTACACTTTTAAGAATTTTTAATGCAAACTTAAAATCTGGCAGAGATGGAATAATGTTCCCAACTTCTTAACGCACTGCCACTAAGTCGATCCTGATGTACAGCAACTAGAGGGGGCAGAGTAGAACTAACTACTCCCTGGGGTCCAAGGCTGCAATCTTCACAGGAGTAGATCATCTTTCTCCCACTCTAAGTTCTGAAGGAAAAGGTGCAAGGCTTCTTGTGCATGTTTCAAACTTCAGAAGAAAACAGTACACATTCAATTCAAAAATGTTGTAACAATGTAACTAAAATCAATCTGCAAAATAGTTCTTAATCAACTGATACCAAACTCTTGGCTATAAATGATATCTGGTTTCTAAACGTTTATGTGTCCACATGTGTGAACTCAGTTGAAGGAGTTCGATTAAACTGGTGAGGTGCAAGGTGAAGGAACCGGCAGTCACGTGGCCTGCTGACTACCATTACCACCGATTATTTCATCACCTCTTAGAAGGAACATTTTTTTCAGTAAGAAGACAAAATTGACTCCCTAAAGTTATAATACTATGAGCCATGAGGAATTAAACAAAATGTAAAATACCCAACAGAATACAACCCCCAAATCTCCTCTATTAGCTTCAGAAAGGAACACAAGATGGTTTTATGGTATGTTTTACACAAAAATCATCAGTGAAACTAAAGTACCACGAGAGAGGAGATATGGTGGTGTACTCATCGGGAGACAAACACCGGTCTTAGATTCAAAACCGCACTCTACGGGTACTCTAGAGAGCGAGCAATCACAAACGAGCATCATAAAACAGATTTCATTAGAAAATCAGACAACACAGATACTTACATCATCTTCATACTTAATGTGAATGTCCGTGATTTTCACTTGCACATTTTTTATTACTTGAGTGGCCAGTTTTTCCAAAAATGTATCCTTTTTGGCTTCTTTTGGCTTATCTATAAGAAACAGAAAAATACATGCTAAAGAACTGAAATCCTCATATACTTCATAAGCAATGACCAAATGATGGGGGAAGCACTGCCCAATGGAAATCACAAGCTATCCTAGTGTCCTTGTTTCACCTTACTGTATTTAGATTTAAATAAACATTTCCCACTTAAAACTGACTTTTGAAGCAACAATGTAATCTAACAATCATTTTACCTTTTAAGACAAAAAAGCAATTTGCAATGTGCATAAATGACACATGGCAGGGAAGGCTACTTTTACCTACCTTTTGAGCGATCATGACCTTTAAAAGGTTTCTTAAAATGTTTTTTGTGCTTTTTACGTTTACGTCCTTCTCAGTGGAAGCATTTTAGTGAGAAAAGGATAAAATTCAAGTTAGCAGACTAGAGGACAGAAAAGAAAACAAAAGAATTCTTCCTACAGCAGAGTTTTGTACATTTCATCTTAATTTATTTGAAACTGTTATTCAACACAAGCACGAGTTCATGGGCCTTGGTTATAAACAATAGCCTTCTTCAATCTAAAAAATAACTTGGCAAATACAAGAATACAAAAAAATGGGTGAAAGAAATATTCACATGCAATGAATACCCTTTTTAAATTTTATTATTTTTAGCAATACAGTGTCACTTTAATTTCAAAATGTTACTGAAATGTTGGAAATGTAATAATGACAGAAAACAAACTTTAAAGGCTTTGATAAGCATGGTGGGACACAGGAACGCAAGTGAAATGAATGGATAGGCTGCGGACGGATGACTTCCTGTAGTTGATGCGCCTCAAAGGTGAAATTCTTTAGTGACTTAACAGTCTAAAGAATGAAATAAACAAACAACTGTTCGTTGAAATAAAAGCCCTAGTGGTTATGTGTTGGGCTGCTAACTACAAGGTCTGCAGTTCAAAACCAGCAGCCACTCCTCAGGAGAAAGATGGGGCTTTCTACTCCCATCAGTTACAGACTTAGGGAGGGGGGAGCCAGGAGGGAGGGGGGAAATGAGCTGATTCCAAGGGCCCAAAGGGAAAGTAAATGTTTTGAGAATAATGGGGGCAACAAATGTACAAATGTGCTTGACGTAATGGATGTATATATGGATTGCTAAGAGTTGTACGAGCCCCCAATAAAATGATTTACATTAAAAAAATTTTTTTTAAAGAGTTACAGACTCCTTTAAAAAGAGAGTTATAGACTCAGAAAGTCACAAGGGCAGTGCTACCCTGCCTTATAGGGTCCTTATAAGTCAGCCTCAACTCAATGGCAGAGGTTAAGATTTTTTTTTGTACACTAAAATTAGCTTTAAATATTCATATTCATTTGCCACTGAAATATTCATATTCATTTGCCACTGCCTCATCTCCTGGCATTAACTAGCTTTTGTCTTATCCAAGTTTCACATTTTCATAGTCAACTGCCCACCAAAGATCACCTCTATCTGAATCCTTGAGAATGTCTTTTTTTTTTAAACATCTTATTAGGGGCTCATACAACTCTTATCACAATCCATACATATACATACATCAATTGTATAAAGCACATCCGTACATTCTTTGCCCTAATCATTTTCAAAGCATTTGCTCTCCACTGAAGCCCTTTGCATCTTATATGGTCTCTCTGCTTCACCATCATAGCCTCCTGTACACATATCAGAGTCCTGCTTGCTAAATGCCAGGCAGGGTCCAGTAATCTTGCTCAAAATTCTTTAAAGGCTCTCCATATTTTTCAGATAAAATCAAAATTGGTATGATCCAAAGACCCTCATATGATCTGGCCCCTATCTCCTGGATCCATTCTACTGCCTGCCACTCATCCCTTACACTTGCTATTACAAAGCGAACCACACTTCCTAATGACTAACACCTTCATACCGGTCATTTCCCAATGTTGGGTTAGTTCTCCCAAATTTCTCTCAAATCTGAAATGCAGCACACTGCCAGTGTAAGCCGACCTCCCCAAGCAAGTCCAGGGCCATCTCCCCTGTGCCTTAGGGAGGCTGCCATGAAACAGTGATTACAATGTAACGGAAGTATTTGCAGCTGTCTTGCCACTAGGTAAGTGGCCCCATCAGAGCAGGGACTATTCCAACACTTGGCCACAAAGCACAACATGTATGAAGGAATCAAAAATTCTATATTTGGAAATTATAAAAAACTATCAAAACATCAACAAAAAAACTCAATGTTACATATATATTTGAGAACCTGTGCTTGAGATTCTAAATTTTTTTCTTCCTTGACATTTTAAAGCAATTTGCCTTAACACTGAATTACAAGATTTTTAAAAAAAATAAATTCAAGAAGGAAATATTTAATAAATATAAGGGTAGAGTCTGGGTGTTAATTCCAGTGTCTCTTGCATACTTGATAGTTCTTGATACTTTTCTGTTCACATATTAGACATTCTGGAAAAGACTGAACTGCCAAAGAAATACCATTAGAAAAGAAACAATAAAGCCCAGCCTCACGCTGAAAGCAACCCCATCTGGCTGGAATAGCTTTCAAAGTGTTCCATCTGCCTGCGTTTAGAGTCTACCATAACTTGCTCTTCTTACCTCACCTCTTACCTCCCTGTTTACACATTTATTCTAACCCTATGTTCTACCTTTGATCTCAGGTTAGATGTTGTTGGTTTTTCAGTTGTAAATCCTTTCTTTGTATGATTTTTAAAATCATTTAATTGGGGGCTCTTACACCTCTTATAATATTCCACACATCAATTGTATCAAGCATACTTATACATATGATGGCATCATTTCCAAAACATTTTCACTGAGCCCTCCTCTTTTTTCCCCTCCCTCCCCGACCCTCTTACCATCATGAATCCTTGATCAATTATATATTATTATTATTTCGTATCTTACACTGTCCATTGTCTCCCTTCACCCACATTTCTGTTATTTGTCCCCTTGGGGTGGGGCGCTACATATCCAACCCTGTGACGGGTTACCCTTATCTCCCCCTTCCCCTATCACCCCTCCTGGCCATCCCCCTACCCTCATGATATTGCTACTCCCACTACTGTTCCTGAGGGTTTTATATGTCCTGAATTCCATGTGTTACGCTCTTATCTGTACCAATACGTGTACTCTGGGATGGCCAGATTTGTAAGGTAGAACTGGGTCATGGTAGTGGGGGAGAGGAAGCAGTCAGGAACTAGAGGAAATTAGATGGGTGTTTCGTTGGTGCTACACTGCATCTTGATTCAGTCATCCCTTCTTATAGCCCTTCTGTGGGGGGATATCCAAATGTCTGCAGATGGGCTTTGGGTCTCCACTTCAACCCCCCTCTTCACATAAATATAGTTGTTTGTTTTGGATTTTTGATACCTCATACTTGATCACATTAACACCTCATGATCACACAGGCTGGTGTGCTTCTTCCATGTGGATTTATTTGCTTCCCTGCTGGATGGCTGCTTGTTTAACTTCAAGCCTTTAGGACCCCAGATGCTGTATCTTTTGATAGAAAGGCACCATCCGCTCTCTTCACCACATTTGCTTATACACCCATTTTGTCTTCAGCAATCGCATTAGGAAGGTGAGTAACAAGGAGTGCCAGGTAAAATAAGAACAAAGTGTTCTGTGTTAAGAGAAGTCTTGAATAGATAGAGGGCCAAAGTCCATCTGTAATCTTAATACTTAACATATAAATATATGTACATTGGTCTCTATCCTTTTCATTTAAATGAGTATATTTACATATATATGCCTATAGTTATACCTCTATAAATACCTTTTGCCTACTTCTTTCCATTTCCTTTCACCTGCCTCCTATCCCACTATCATGTTCACCCTCCATTCAGCTCTCAGTAATTCTTCTCTGATACACTGCACTTGATTAAATCCCACTAGGCATTCATGACACACACTTCTCTTGCCATCAATTTGCACTTCCCTTTTTAAAATGTAACCAGAGTGCTAGAGAGCTCTTTTGAGAAAGTTTGCAATGAATTTGAAGGGCAATAGATTTATGAATCTCAATCACTCTCTAAAGTAATTCTCAAACATTTTGGTTTCAGGGCCGCTTTACACATTCAATAATTAAAGGCCCTAATGGGCTTTTTAACTTATATGGGTTCCAACTAAGAATAGTTATCATAATGGAAATCAAAATTGATAAAATGTTTAAAATAAATATATTGAGTTAAACAGTTCAAAGGGCTTAAAATATTTTGAACTAACGAAAACTATTACATTATAGCATAACAAATAATTATGTAAAGTATTTTTAAACACTAAGTTTAGGTGAGAAGAGTGTCATGGTTTTATATTTGTATCAATCTCTTTAATGTCCGGCTTATTGGAAGACAGGGATCACTATATCTGCTACCTTCTATCTGTTTGGATACATTGTCTCAATAGAAGAAAATGAAGAAAATTAGATCTTACTAGAGACAATGTAATTGGAAAAGGGAAGAGTATTTTCACTGCTTTTTTGTGTATTTGTGGACATTAATTCTGAATTCAAATTTGACAAGTGGTAGTTTCTTAAAGGTCAGTTACTTCCTGGAAGAAAACCACATCAATGAATTTTTCAATCTTGTAGCATCAACATCAATTGGTCCACCTAGCACTTTAGATGGACCTTTCCTCTCTCTCTCTTTTTTTTAACATGCATTTTTTTTCCAGCATCATACACTGGTTGCTTGGAAATGTTAGTTTACTGACTTATTAAGATCTTCTAGGGGGCGGGGGAAATAGATCTTTTAAATATTGATTTATTTCATTATTTATTATCAAAAATTATATTTGTAAATACCACCTGTCTTACCAAAAGTCTTTAAAACCGAGAAGCTATAATACAAGTTTCCCAAAATTCAAACTTTCACACAGAAGCTAAATTTTACTTTTGGCAACAAATACTGTCAGTGATTGCTTGTTTGCTTCTACAGTTGTTTCTTAAAATACCCATCGAACACCCAAATCTAATGGTCTGTCAGGTCTTCTTTCAAGTAAAAACGGATCTTAAAGGGGGGACAGCTTATTTAGCTGAGAGCTCAACTGCACAAGTACTTTTTGTCAGACCGTACAAGTTCTTCCTGTTTGGTCACACGGAATATTACAAACACAGGTACTAAAGAGCCGTGTTTATTCCATCTAAAGCTTCATTTCTTCATTAGAAGCATTTGTAAGTGAAATGGATTTAAATTTTTTTCTTTTTATGGTGGCAAAGATTACAAGGACTCGCAGTACAGTTTGTGCTACTGCCTCAGTCTGTGTGATGTTAGCACCGTTGCTTTTGGATCCCTAGTGGAACAGCACACTGGCTGTTTGACATTGTGAGAGCTACTGCTCTAGAGCAAGGAGAGCCGGCAACCACAGGGGAGTGACGGATACTTGGAGAGCGAGAACACACGGTCAGGAGTCACATATGAAGCTCTCGCCAATTCACCGAAGACATTATCAACAGAACTGATGAGTCTCATTCGTGAGTCACTGACATCCTGGGTACAGCGTGTTAAGGGTGTGGTTTTCCCCTTGTATATATATTTTTAGTTTTTCATCATTTTATTGGGAGTTCTTACAGATATTATAACATTCCACAGTTCAATCACATCCAGAAGTATTATACAATCCCCACCACAGTTGATTTCAAACAATTTTCTTTCTTCTTGAACTCCTTGACATCAGCTCCCCTTTGTTGTTGTTGTTTTCATCCAGTCTTAAAACTATTTTTTTAAGACAGACAACTCTGATTCGACAGTGTTTCCCTTCAAAACACTCCCTCTGTGTTGTCTGTCTTTTTAAATGATGCTGTGCAATGATTTTCTTTAGCTGCCTGAAGAGTTCAGTGGGTCTTGTACATGTCTCTTGGAAGCAGGCTACTCTTGGTGGCTCCGAAAACACTGCCACTGGCAGACTGAAGGTAATGTACAGGTCACAAACATGAATGATGAGCCATGAGCGTGTCCATGTTACCTCTTACCTTAAACAAAATAACTGCAGAGTCAGCCACACTTATTAAAGAGACAGACATGTTCAAAGGAAACTGGACACAAAGTAACTTCACTGATAGGACCTATGGAATTTAGCATGCACATTCTTCTTGCATTTGTCACAATACAATAGACTATAACACACGTTTCTAGTGGCAAAAAGCATTTCAAGCAGAATGCTTACTGTTTAAATGGCAAGGGACAGGGCCTGCTTGCCATTTAATCAAAACAAACTTTCAATGTGACTAAGTTAACAGAAAAAGCTGGACAGTAACATAAAATAAAGCTTAGTACATCCAGTTACTATCTAAACACAGGAAAATGTTATTCAAGTGTACTTGGTAAATTCCCTAGTATATAACAGAAGCCTGTTACATTTGCCTGTTGTCCAGCTTCCGTTCTCAATATTCCATGAAGGACAGGAGTCTACAGGTGTCTCAGGGGCGATTACAAAGGTGAAGCCAATCAGAAAGGAAGTGAGATGATCACAACAAACTCAGGAGCTGAGCAGCTTCGCCCACTAAGGTTCAGAAGAAAGGCACACTTACAAAAGTTCCTCTACTTCATCACTGGGGTTTACTGAAGGTTTGAAATCACTGTTATAACGAGAAATTGCTTAATTGAGAGATCCCTGTATCATACTGCAAAATGAAAGCCAAAGAGGCGGCCCAGATCAGAAGGTCATCTAAAAGTCAAACTGTGAACTTCACAAGGGCAGTGGACCAAGTCTGCTTCACCCCATCAACACCTAGCCTCCAGCAGAGTGCTTGCACAAGGCGACGGTCGGGGATGACTATGAGGTGATAGCTAAGTGGCTGGTGAAGGTAGGTGAAGGAAATGATGGCAGGGGAAACACGGTGTATTGCATGTCCCTGGTCTCAAATGATGCACCCTGGCCAAATGAGCTTCATGAAAAGCATAAACATTAATAAGAAAATATATTTAAATATAGCTGAACAGAAGTAACCATGCATACCCACCAGGCCTGATGTCCTTGTACACAAAGTTTTCCAAGCCATATATGAACTCCCCTGAATGTGCACCTGCACCGCACGCATGGCAGCAATGTACAAAATGCAAAACGCAAAACATTTACAAGGCACCTTTAATTTCACGTGTAAATACACGTACATGTCATTCAAAGAATTAGAAATCACGTAAGGTAGCCACAGAAATTAGTTAGAAGAAAACAACACTGTGACCCCATTCCAACCCCCTCAACACAGATCTTCTATTTTCATAATATTAAATTTAAAAACGCAGTAACTAAAAGTCATAATAGTTAAAAGTAGCTAAGTGGGCAGAGAATGACCAAATGTGGCAAATGTCTCGCTGAATCCCTGGGCACGTTCTCCTAACAGAGCCTGAGTGCACTGTTTTGGAACTCCTTTTGCTCCAAATGTGTCCATTTTCAACACTCCTCAGATACTTGACACACATTTTAGGTTAAACTAAAAAAACCGTATTTGGTATCACTGTAATGTGTTCCCTTTAGCTACACATCTTTTATACCCATTCTTGTTGATGATGACCAGCTAATACCATATTCCACTTCCAAACTGAGTTGAAAGTTCAGCGCTACCACTTTCTGAGTAACCCAGGACAAAGTGTAAATTTTCAGCTTCCTCGATTATAAAATGGGAGCAATAATAGCATCTATATCATAAGTTATGTCTGGTAATGAGTTAAGTGAGATACAGCATGCCTGACAAATTGTCTTCAAAATTCTAATTTCTAACCTATCACTCTCTCCCCAAATGAAATACCTGTGAAAACAGATTTGGTCAGCGGTGAAAGAATTTTTAAAATTACATCCAGTTTTCTTTCTCCTCGCCAAGCTAGTAGCTGAGCTCCAGCTGAGTTAGGGACAAACTAAGAAAGAGACGAGGGCCCAGGAAAGTGTGAACACAGAGCTGTAGACACCAGTCCACAGAAAAGCCAACCAGTTCAGTGGGGGGTTTCCAAGGAGCAGGGGAAGGAAAGGAGAACTGATAAGATTACCTGACGATAAAAGACCATTAGTAACAACATGCACGTGGCATGCATGTGAAAAGAATTCAAGGTATGTTTACACCGAAAATGAAGCAAAATTTTTTTAAGTATATACACATTAAAAAACAAACCATGATATAAAGGAGATATATAATCATTCATATACTCAAAAAAATCATTTGACTTTTGCTATGAAATATATTTCTATTGTCGTAATACTGGAAAAGGATCCCGGGTGGTGCAAACGGTTTGCATTCAACTGCTAACTGAAAAGTTAGCAACTGAAGTCTATCCACCAGCACTCAGAACAAAGGCCTGGCTACCTACTGGCATGAGCTTAAAGTCACTGAAAAGCCTATGGAGTCAGGTCCACTCGTACGCCTGGTGTAGCCAGAAGGTGGAGTCAAATCAACAGCAACAAGCTCAGTTTGGCTTGGTTTGAAACTGGAAATAATAATAATTTGTCTTGAACCATGAGATACAGATAGTAAGAGAGGTAAACTCCTTGGTTACTTAACAGGAAGTCTTAGCTGCTGCCTTAAATTGATACATTAGATAATGAAGATAATGATACAATGTTAATATTTACCCAAACAGGGACCCTTCTAAGGAATGGGTCTAACAAAACAGTGGAAAGGGGGTGGCTATCATTTTATCCATAATTCTTCTGGGCAAAAACATTTGATTTTTAAGTGTGCAGATAAAAATTAACATTTAAAATAAAGAATCTATTATCACTTTGGTATATTTCAGTCTCCCTGGCAATTTAATAACTCCCTTTGTGATATACTTTCTAGGAAACTAAATTCATACCACTAGAAATAAAAATTTTTAAATACCAAAGAATTTATTGTTACAGTGAAGCAAGCTTTCCAGAAAAGTGCTCAATGATGTTTAAATTTTCTTATGTTCTACCTGATAATGAGTAACAATGTATTTTATGAACTGAAATGATGTAAGTAAAAATATACTTTCAAGACAGATCATCATGAAGATGTCTTTATTTTTATCCCCTTCCCCTTGTCTTTACTTTTATCATGTGCTATGTTGTTGTTTTTGCAAACTGCAATCATTTTAGGCATTAGTCTCTTATGTGCTATGCAAGTTGTATGCAAATATATGTTATTTATGTAGAAACATTACATGTGAAACTGGAACTTCTTAACAATGAAAGAAAAACAATCATTCTTTTCCATTCTTGAATGCAGCTCTTATATACTCAGAATTTTTTTAAAATCTTAGTAATGTGAAAATTGAGTTTCACTTTCTTTGATTTAGTTCTATATAGCAATATTTAAAGTGTATTATCAGAAGCCCCGATGTAACTCGTGGCTCTAACAATGGGCTCAAAAATAAGAACAGTTGTGAGGCTGCTTTAGTCTGTTGTACCAAGAGTCACTTTGAGTTGTCACCAACATGGTAGCACTAACAACAACAACAGAAACATACGGGGCTAACGGTCCTCGTTACACATGTTAGTACTGCAGGCACTCACCGCCCACACCGATACAAATAAATCAAGTCACCCCAACAGTCTCTCTACCAGAGCCACACACCTGTTTTCTGGACACTACAGACCCAGAAAAGAAAGGTTTATAGGTGCCAAGTTCAAAATGTGCGGCAGGTTATCATTTTACATGCGATAAATTTTACCAATAAAACTATGAACAACTAAAACTGGAGAGAGAATTCAACATGTCTTTTTATACAGTTCACTGAAACCACTAAAATATTTTTTAAGTTATCACAAGTTACTTCCATCTAAAATACATAAGTAAAAAACATTGCTGTTTACAGCCTCAGAAACCTTAGAGAGGTGGTCACTGTGAACTGAGAATAGCAGTAGGTTTGTTTTGAGGGATTAGGTGAGGATTTATACATAGCTTCTAATGGCCAAAACTGAGAAAAACACGTTGTCATAAAACAAAACCATTCTTTGTTTGCTTTATCTAAAACTCAAAAAGAATGCAAATAAATTTGTTTTCATGAAAACATAGACTCCTACACTACGGCAAAACGTAAAACACACTGGTGTGAAAAATGAACGGGGAAGTGGCGAGGCTTTTCCGCTCCTTCGCGAGGGCAGCCTCTGCAGTTCAAGGATTGGGGTGACCTTGTATAAAAGAATCCCTTGCTTGACACAGAAGAAAGCATTTGGAGCAAAAGGAATCAGACTCACTGCTAAAGAATTTTAATGAAGAAGCAATTTTAAAAGATTTCTTAATGATTCATTTGAATGTCAGCAGTTTACATCAAAAATTGAAGTCTTCTTATGCCTAACATTCACCTTAGTATTTCTGGCCTCTTCTTCCTTCATCACAGAAAATACATACACTTCCTACCAAATGACACAGAGCTGATGAGATATGCTAGTAACCCTCGCCGCTCAGTTAGCTCCGGGATTAGGTTTCGTGTAAAAGGGAGAGAGAAAAATGAGAAGTCTTGGAAAAGCCTTTCACTTCCTCACGCTATAGACTGCGCTTTACCACCTTATCCCTGGTTGTTCCTCCCTGAAGCAAATCTAAACAATAACCCAATTTATTTGCATATTGTAACCAAAATTAAATGCAATTGGGTGCACAGTATGTTCCATTTGTCCAAGTCTACAGGTTTGCAACACAAAATGAATTGAACCTTCAGGTGTAAGCGATGGACTGTCCTTAGTAAGACAACAGCGATTCATCAATTGTAGAAATGTTACTGGGCAAGATGGTGACGGAGGAGAAACCAAGCACAGCAGGCAAAGGAGGCCTATGGGAATCTTCTCTACTACCTGCGCAGTTTTGCTATAAAACCAAAACTGCTTTGACAATGTTTACCACAATGTATGATAAAATATAAATACAGAAATAAAAATACACATATGTGCACATGTATGTAAATTTTTAAACTTAAGGAGGGATATTAGAATGTTGAATCCTGAGGAATCAAGTTTTTAAAAGTATCCTGTCCAATAAAAGGGCCCCTGGAGTGGTGTGAACAGCTTGTCCTCAGCGGCTACACTGCAGGAAGGCTGGTGGCTAAACACTCAGCAAGAAAGAACGGCTAAAGATTCAAGCCAAACGAGAGTCCCCGTGGAACAATTCTGCCCTGTGACATATGGGTCTCATCATGAGTTGGAACTGACTGGACAACAACAAGTATGGCTTGGCTTAGCTTGATAAGACAGAGAATTACAGCACCACATGCTCACATGTTCTTACAAAGAGACGGGTGAAAATGCACACAAAGAACCTGTTCAACACTGATCCAAACAGGCCTGCAAAACTCAGGAACTGGGAAAACCCCCATGAAGTAACAGGTACAAAAGACTGGTCAAGAAAAAGGAGCCATGGTGGGATGGTGGCTACAGCACTCTGCGGCCAACCAAAAGATCAGGGGTTCAAACCCGTTAGCACTGCTTGCGAGAAAGACATGGCAGTCGGCTTCCACAGGTTTTACCGCCTTGGAGACCCTATGGGGCCATTCTACGCTGTCCTGGAGAGTCATTATACGTCAGAATCCACTCTGTGACAGCACTTTGAATGGTTTCATTTGGTTAAGGAAAACAGGCAAATCAAACTGGCAGAGAGATAAAACAATCGCTGGGGAAAAATTTATTCTGAAATGTGAATCATTAAAACATTTATAACCCATACTTTTGAGTTAATTTATAACTCAAAAGGAAGATTATTTCAAAGGAAGATTATTTCTTTGGAATTACAACTTTTAAAAACTCAAAATAAGTATCCTTTTTTACAAGTCATTGAGGAGCCTTGGTAGCATAGTGCTTACAAGTTGGGCTATGCTTTATCTATAAGGCCAGCAGTTCAAAACCACCAGCCACTCCTCGGGAGAAAGACCAGGCTTTCTACTCCCATAAAGAGTTGCAGTCTCAGAAACTTCCAGGATCAGTCCCAGTCTGCCCTGTAGGGTCACTATGAGTCAGCATTGACTGATGGGTAGTGAGTTTTTATTTTCTTACCTACAAGTCATTAAGGATCCCTGCTGATGTCGTGGATTACACATTTACCTCAATGCTAATCTTAAGATTGGTGATTCTAACCTACTACTCACTCCAAGGGAGAAAGACAATGCTGTCCATTCCCTTAAAGAAGGGAAGCAGTGCTACTCTGCTCAGAGTTGGAATCAACTCAGTGGCAGTGAACTTGGTTTGGCTTCGTTTAGAGGTCATTAAATATTTCAAAAAGGTAGGCATACCTACATATAGCTAAAATTTAGGGATCTAACTTGTACCTTTTTCTGCTGCTTTCTGAAGGGCTTCTTCAATCCGAGATAGTTCTTTCTGTTTAATATCCTGTAAAGCTTTTTCTTCTTTTTCGGCATCATATTTAATACCTAAAAGCACACAGATAACAATTAGTAAATTTTAAAATGGTAAACATTTAGTCTCACTGTGAATTTGTGTATGTAATGCAAGACATTTCTTGTAACAAAAAAAAATATTTTCATTCTTTGTATTAGTTTTATAAAAAGTTTAAGCATAATCATGCCTCTTTACTTACAAAAGTTTTATCAAAAAGGAAAGAGACAGGTTAAAGGAGAGAGTACGAGAGAAGAAGGGCGACAGTAAGAAAGGAACAGAAGAAAGGATACACAGAGAGATGTTCTTTGGATAATCTGACTTCTGCTCATTGAAGATTAGAAAATCACACAGTAAAAAGATACCTCCAAGAATAGTGTCCATGGCAATGGAGAAAACCAGCAAGCAAACCACACTGCAATAGCACTTAGGCTCTCAAAATCATCACTACCATTAGGAACGCCACAAAATATTGTACACAATATATTACGTGAAAAAGGTCAGCTCCTCGTCTGAAGTTGCTTGTGATGATTGCACCAATTTCCTTAATATGATTTAAGATCAAATTGTATGATAGGTGATGTATATGCCAATAAAACTGTTTGAAAAAATTAGTTCTGGGACAGGAAAAAAGGCTAGATCCATGCTGTATATTTTCCTGTGACAACTGGCACCAAAAAAGAATACGTATGGATAAAGATAAAAAAATCAAACTGTAAAAATTGAAATAGTATGTATATAAAGGTTGAGAATTTACAAGTAATTTTTCTATACAATGTTCCCCCAAATTAAAATTTTCTTAGAACTATAGTGTTTGTTTTTATAACTGAAAAGAGCTAAAGATAACTGTTAAATAATTAAAATTATGCTACTTTAAAATATTCATTGAAAATTAAAATATCATACTTTCTTAGAAAAAAAACACCTGTTTTTACATGCAGACTTTGAGAGACTATTTAACCGACATTAGAAGGAACAAATTATGTGTGTACAGGAGCGGGGTTATTTTTAGCAACCTGGAAATCTGTAGATTAACGTATCAACATATATAAACAAAATATGTAACTTCTATTCATTCCCCCAACATAAATCTGCCTAATGCATCTACCACTTGCAAAATAGTGTGTGAGAGAGAATGCATCTCAAAGGAACCCAGTGGGCTAAGAACTGGGCTGCTTAACACAAGGTTGGCAGTTCAAATCCAACAGCTGCCTCAGCAACCATGTAAACCACTTCTACTCTGCTCTTTAGAGTGGCGCTGAGTAAGAATCGACGCGATGGCCCTGAGTAATACACCTGGTCCAAACACGAAGCGTTAATTCCACAGCAATTATTCATAGAGCACAAAATAAACGTCGTGAGTAAAAGTCCTCTTTCCAGTAACATCAAAGGTATATATAAAAATGCGACAATATAAATGGACATAGGTGCACATGCATATATACACACATGCATGGCTATCTTATTTCCGTTCTAAACCGGGCAAAAGTTGGACTTCAATGTGTGTGCTGGGGGTGACGTCATGAAGGCACATACTTGCTCCGGGGACAACAAGCAGATACAATCCTTCCAGGGTTGCAACGACCGCTTCTCCATAAAGGTTCTTCCAAGGAATCTTCAAAGTTAACTTATCTAAAGAAACATAATTGCAAACTTAAATGATCATTTGACTGCTTAAGAAAACACACGTTTCTCACTTTCCATTAGAAGAAAAGGCAGAGCAAACATTTATGCATAGGACATCGAAAGAGGGGAAACAAGCCACAAAGAACTTCAGTTCTGAAGTTTATAAACTTTTTTCCATATAATAGCAACACTCAATGGGACTATATATGCTTTCTATTTCTTAAGCTTTTGATAACTATTTCTTAATATCCCCAAGCTGAAAAATAAATGAAGCAGTTACTGTTTCAATTTTGAAAATAAAGAAACTCAGTTCCCGAGAGGATAATTAGCTAAAGGCTACCAGTGAGAATGCTGGTACCAGAATCCAGCACACTGCACATGCTGTTATATGCACACCAACAACTGGGGCTCAAAGGAAAAAAGCATCCTTTTGGAAAAATCTTTTCATTGTGAAATGAGTATCTGTGCAGAACGCAGCAACAAAGGAATAAGCCTTGACAGCCGGACTTAGTTCTACCAGTAAAGAAGATTACCTGTAAAGACAAGCTACGTTGTTTTAGGATGAAAAAGAATGACAAGTTGGGGAAGAGCAATAATGTAGGGACAGTCATCTACAATTCCCTGTGAGTAGTTCCAAATCTGCAGGGGAGGGAAACAATTGCAAGGTTTTAGACGTAGCCTTGGTCTTGTGTGTCCTGGGGACCTTTTGGCAGTTTCCCCACAGATGGCTAAGCTGTGCTCGCCACAGCATGAGTTCCCCTGGGTTTCTCTGCTCCAGAGACATGTGTGTGGTGACCCCATTGCTTCCCAGCTTAGGTGAGACACAGAGCTCCCTGGTTCTCCCCAGCCCCAGAAACCTCGCTGCGCCATGCTTCTCTGTGGCCCACTGCCCACCCAGGTCTTGTCGAAGTGCCTGCGGTTGCCATGCCACCAACCAATGTGCCTGGATCCCTTGAGCAACTCCATGCCCCCGACCCCCAGTCACAGGAGCACTGTCGACAGTCACTTGCTGAGCTTCCCCACAGTCGTCAGGGCCAAGCACCATCAGGGGCTGATTCCCAGGAGTTCTACAGCCACTCCTCATTCCCCTCATCACCAGAGACCAGGCCCTGTCAGTGGCCACTCTATAGGCTTGGTACACCCGCACACTCTTCTGGCCCCCAGAGTTTCCAGAGCCTGTGTGTGGCCCTTCCTGGGTCCGCCAGCCCACCAGACTCCCTGACCCGCTAGCTGCTCCCTGAGCCCCACCATGGCAACTAGTTATCTCTTATGGCCATCCGCTGTTTCTCAGGATCCCTGCACTCACAAGTTTCTCTCTGCTACAGAAGACTGCTCCTCAGGGACTTCCATGGCTACAAGTCATTCCCCACACCCACAGGTGACTTCCCAGTCCCACGTCTGCCAGCAGCCTTCTGCATCTGCAGGCCACTTCTCTGGCTCCCCTCACTTGAAGGCCACTGTCTAAACCTATCAACCTCTTCCCTCCCCACCCCCTACCCCTGCAAGCCATTCTCTGTGCCCTCCAGCCTATTCTCAGGTTTCATGAACCCACCGGCTTCTTCCTTCCCCCAAAGGCTGCCACACACACCTTACACACACCTGCCAGTCAATTCCTGTGCCTACACGACACTTCCTGCATCCTGGACTCCCCTGACCCCCTGGCAACATCCTGAGCCCACAAGCTACTTCCCAGTCTCCTCATGTCCCCCTCCCATGTCTCATGACCAACTCCTGGGCAACCCACATCCACATGTCACTTCCCATGCCAGCTAGCCACTCCCTGGGTGCCTCCCTACACCTACTGGCCAGGATTATCAGGAAAATGGCATGCAGACAAAACCCACTTCAGCAGCCACTACAAGAAAGCAAGAGAAACAAAACACCATGTCAGAGGAGGACCTGAACCTAGCAACATACATACAAAAAGCAGACTTTGAACCGCCATGGAAAGAAATCTTCAGGACGCTGCTTGGAGTTATATGGATTATGAGGGAGTCAATACAGACAAAGGATGAAATAATAGAGAGGATAGAGTCCACATACCAGAGGGAAGTAGAAGAGTAAGGGGATGATGCAGCAGAAACAAAGAAAGAAGTAAAAGACCTCGTCAACAGTCTGGAAGAAGTGGAGAACCTTTCCGTGACCTTGGAGATAACCAGGCAGAATTTGACAAGCATGAAGGACAAACAAGATACCGTATATACTCGAGTATAAGCCGAGGTTTTCGTTTTTTGTTTTTTTGGTAAAATTAGATGCCTTGGCTGATATTCAGGTTGGCTTATAATCGAGTATATATGGTAATTAAAGAAGCTGGGGGGAAAACTGAGAACTATGAGCGAGGCTATGAAGAGAAACAATATCTGAATAATTGGGGTACCAGTGCAAGATGAATGAAGAAATCAACAGCTAAAATAGCAAGGAAAATCCTGGAAGAAAACTTCTCCAATATAATAAAAGAGGATCTAACTATAGTCCAGGAAGCAGAGAAGGCACCAATTAGACTGAATCCCAGGAAAAACGCACCAACACATACAATAGTCAAATTATCCAATTTTTGAGAAAAGGACAAAAATCATAAGGGCAGCTAGAGAAAAAAATGAAGTCACCTATAAGAGTAATCAGATATGAATATGCTCAAACTTACCAACAGACTCCATGAAGATGAGGAGAGAATGGAGGAGCATCTTCAGACAGTTGAAATAGAATAATTGTAGCCCAAAAAGCATCTACCCTGCCAAACGCTTAATCAAACATAAGGGGAAGTTGGAGTTTTCTCAGATAAGGAGCACTTTAGAGAATACGTAAAAAGAAAATCAGCACTACAAAGATAACTTCCCAACTCACTTTGAACAGAAGACCAAAAGCCACAAAACACAAACATGAGACTACCACATAGTGCAACACTCTTCAGTGGTCATGGCACTGAAAGTAATACCCAAGTCTTCTTTCACCCAACAGAGAAAGAAGGCAAGAATGACTCCTCCATACATACACAACCTAAGGAGGGAGGGAGGAAAATACTTAATACAAAAGGTACAAGATGGCAGCCAAGAACTCACAGATGGATGTCATTACTCTGAACATCAATGGTCTAAACTCAGCCATTAAAAGGCAAAGACTAGCAGACTGGATTAGGAAACAATCTGCTGTCTGCAAGAGATGCATCTCAAACTTACAAACAGAGCTGGAGAGTTAAAGGATGGTCAAAAGTATATCAAGAGACTGGTAATCTATAGAAAGCAGGAGTGGTGATTCTAATCTCTAACAAAATAGATCTCAAGGTGCAGAACATAACAAGAGATAAGGCTGGGCACTATATAATGCTTGAGGGAGCAGTAGACCAAGAACCATGAGCATAATAAACAAATGATTCACTAAGGAGAAAACCCAAATGGTCACTAATCATACGAGAAAATGTTCCCAATCATTAGCCCTCCAGGAAAGGTAAATCAAAACAACTATGAGACACCACCTAAAACCCGCAAAAATAGTCCAGTCAAAACAAAAACAGAAAGTAATAAATGCTGGTGCGGGTGAGGTGAGATAGGAACTCTCATTTACTGCTGGTGCTCCTATAGCTATGTGCAGCCACTGTGGAAAGCGGTTTGGCAATACCTAAAACGGATGGAAATCGAGTTAAAATATGACCCAGCAATCCCACTATTGGGCATATACCCAAAAGAAATAAGAAACAGACCATGACTAGTGATTATTGTGCAGTTCACAACTGCAAAAAGTTGGAAACAGCCCAAATTTCCATCAAGACAAATGGATTAAAAACACTGGTATATTCACACTAGGAAATATTATACACGCCTAAGAAATACTGGCAAAATGATGAAACACCTCATCTCATGGAAAGAGTTGGAGGAGATAATGCTGAGTAAATTTAGCCAAGCACAAAAGGTTAAGTACAACCTAAGTCCACTAAGGTAAGTTCAAACATCATAACAGGCATAAGGGAAACCACAAGTAATGCACAATTCCTGGGTTGAGGACCAGATATTCTGGCAAGACCCAGACCAAACCCAAAGATTCGTACGTCAACAACAAGTGCAGACAGCACCTGTGATGAAGGGCATCTTCTCCCCATCTCTCATATGCATTTAAGGTCTGCAGAGAGGTAGGGGAAGAAAAACAAAGACAAGGCAGAGGGGAGTGAGTAGGTTAAGGCACTAACCAACCAAGGGAAGGGCACTGTTTGTATCTCCACGATAAAGGGAGAGTAAGAATGGACCAATCCACGAGGGCACTGTTCCTGAAAGGAGTAGCTCATTCCTAGAGATGCCTGCAGTGCTAGCTTCAGAGGAGACGTGGTTCCCTCCCTAGACGACAGCATTGCAGAGGACAGCCCTGAAGAAACAGTTTGGGAAGAGCAACTGGTCGCCCTGCCCACATGGGGGCAGACTAGGAGGGGAGTCAACAGACTAATGATGGGAGGGAAGTGCTAAGTCCCGTAGGTGCCCCAAGCTTGGGCTTCTGACTAGGGGAGGAAGCACCTGGCACCCCACCAGAACTGGTTGGGGGTTACTCAACTGGGGGTCACACTTAAAACCTTAAACTTAAATGTGGAGGTGCAGGGGTATATGAGCCCACTCCATCCTAGACTGCAGGAATAGCAATATGGACCTATGGGAAACCTGACTTTTGGACACAAATGCGACTCACAGTCCTGATCCCTGTCGGTCTGAAGGCTATCTGTATGTTGTTGTGTTATTTTGCTTTGGTTTTGGGGGGTTGATCTATACAAGAAAAGCAGATAGACAGTCTTGCAGAAACAGCAGTCAGACTGACAGTTCCTGGGGGGCGGGGGCACAAGAGTGGAAAAAGAAGTGGGGGGAGCCAACATTGACGGGTACAGGGGAATAACAAGAGTTCTAAAATAGACTACGAGGAGGGTGTAGCTTTTTGGGGCAACTTTGATCAATCAAATTGTACCTGAGAGGTGAACATCAGGCAAGCATAATAATGGGGGAGGAAAAAACAAAACCATATGCGTGTGTGTGTGTACAAATGCACACATATGAATGTTTGTTTATGTATATACAGAGGTATCTCCACCCATCAAAAAAATGGGGAAAAGCTCTGCTGGAAGGAGCTTTCCCACTAGGGGAGAACAGAATAACTTGCTCTGAGTTAGTGCACCCAGTGGCGTCACCTGGGATGGTTCTCTCTGGTCACAGTAAATTTTTTCATAAAAGCAGTTTAATTCGAACCTCTTTTTTGGGGATGGTTTATTTCAGAGAACAGCGTCCAGCTGTGAAATGTTGTTTCCTGCTCAGGAAAAATGCCACAGAAACTGTTGTGATGTTGAAAACAGCTTTCAAGGACAGAACTATAGGAAAAAGTGAAGTGTACAAGTGGTTTTCTCATTTCAAAACAGGTGAAGTGTTGACTGATGACAAACATCATTCTGGACATCCATCAACTTCCCAAATGTTGACTTATTGTGCATTTTGAGTTTGTTACTCTAGGTCAGACTGTTAGTAAAGTTTTCTATTTGGAGGTTCTGAAAAGATAGCATTAAAAGTATGTGACAAAAAAAGACCTGTTTGTGGCAGATGGAGGACTGGTTTTGCCACCACAACAATGCAGCTGTTTGCATAGCCTTCTCAGTGCACCAGTTTGTGGCACACACACACAAAAAAAACCAGCATGCCTCTCTTGCCCCATGCACCTTATACACCAGACCTCACTCCATGCAACTTCTTTTTGCTTCCACAAATGAAGAGGGACAGGAAAGGATAGCAATTTGACCACATAGAAGAGGTGAAGAAAAATATGAGGAAGGTGCTGTCAGCCATCCAAACAGTTTGAAAAATATTTCCAATAATGGAATTGCAGATTTGATGAATGCATTGTGTAATAGAGTAGTTTGAAAGTGATAAGGTTGCTTTGTAAAATTTAATGTAAATATTGTAAATATTTAATGTAAGTGTAAATGTACATATATAGCTTTGAAAAAAATTCATTTTGGAGGAACACCCCTTGTATATATATGTAAATGCAGCCAAGACTTTGGGCCTCTACTTAAAACTTAACTCTGAACAAGAATGGTTTGTTCTAAGCGGCCATCTAGCTCAGAAGCAATAAAACCTACCTGGAAGAAGCACACCAGCCTGTGCAATCATGAGGTGCCAAAGGGACCAGGTATAAGGCATCACGCAAAATACATATATTTTATTTTATATATACACCATAGTGAATGAAGGAGGAAGTGCAGAGTGGAGACCCAAAGCCCATTTGTCGGCCACTGGAGATTCCCTCACAGAGAGGTTTAGGAGAGGAGATGGGTCAGCCAGGGTGCAATGTAGTACCGATGAAGAACACAGCTTTCCCCCAGATCCTGGATGTTTCCCCCCCCCCCCAACTACCATGAACCGAATTCTACCTTGCAGGATTGGATAGGGCAGAGGTTGTACACTGGTGCATATGGGAGCTGGAGGCACAGGGAATTCAGGGTGGATGATACCTTCAGGACCAGGGGTGTGACGGGCAATATTGGGAGAGTAGAAGGTGAGTGGGTTGAAAGGGGAAACTGATTACAAGGATCCACATGTGACCTCCTCCCTGGGAGATGGACGGCAGAGAAGCGGGGAAAGGGAGACTCCGGATAGGGCAAGCTATGACAAAATAACAATCTATAAATTATCAAGGGCTCATGAGGGAGGGAGGAGTGGAGAGGGAGGGAAAATATAAAAGAGGACCTGATGCAAAGGGCTTAAGTGGAGAGCAAATGCTTTGAAAATGATTAGGGCAAAGAATGTATGGATGTGCTTTATACAATTGATGGATGTATATGTATGGATTGTGATAATAGTTGTATGAGCCCCTAATAAAATGTAAAAAAAAAAAGGCCACACCCCCAAAGAGGTGTCACCAAGCTACCACTCGATTGACAGGTTTGACTCCATCCAGAGCCCGAAGTGTCCAGTTGACATAAACTCTTCCAACTACCACAATAGTTGAATTAAACTGATATTGGGGATTTTGAGTATTACCATCACACAGTTTACTAGACCTGGGAAATCAAATTCAAGAGGAGTGGTGTGCCATTCATTGTATAAAAGATCATTTCAAACTCTTACTTTAGGTACAACGATGTCTGCGACAGGAAACTATCTTGGGTAGTTACATAATGTCATCAACTTAAAGAGATACGAAAGTATAGCGGTGGCATTGAACCTGTCAGTCTGTTCACAGCCTGATGGTGCCTCTTGTAGGTGTGGCCTTCTCATAAGGAGTGCCCTGGGCATCTCCACTTCTCTCTCAGCCTTCATCTTTCTGCTGGTGGATCCTGGTTGTTGTGAGCCCTGTGAGGCCACCAACGCCATTGGATCCACATGACTTTGTACCCAGGGGTCTATGATGTTCCTGCATTCTGCATCAACAATTGTGGCTGAGTGAATCTGAAGAGGGATTTATGGTCTAGTATTGGAGTTATGGACTACTATTGGAGTTATGGACTTGATCTTGACTGGCTGGTACGTTTGCTTAACATACAGTTACTTTTTGATATAAAGCTCTTTCTTGCACAAAAAAAAAAGAATGGTTTGTTCTAATAATGTGGTACTGTATGATACCTAACTCCCTGACATAATTGCTAAGACAAAACAGGTGCATAAGCTGATGTTGTGAAGAAAGCTGATGGTTCCTGTCTATCAAAAGCTATCATGTCTGGAGTCTTAGAGGCCTGGAGTTAAATAAGCGGCCATCGAGCACAGAAGCAACAAAGCATACATGGAAGAAGCACATCAGGCAAAGTGATCATGAGGCATCAACGGGAAGAGATACCAGAAGGTCAAAAAACACATCCCAATTGATATGAAAGGGACTGGATGCAGAGGAGCCCCAAAGTCCACCAGCAAGACAACTGGGCAGTCCCTCTCAGAAGGGCCTCACAGAACAGAGGACAAAGTCAGAGTGTGGTGTGGCACAGAAGACCCACGTCATTATCCTCTAGTTCTTTAAGATTCCATCCCTTTACTATTATGGTCCTCACGTAACATACCTCGTTGGTTATGTTAGACTTGTGTATATTCATGTGTACTATACGATCTACTCGGGCCATGGTAGTCCAGATAGATGACCCCTCAGAGACAATGACAGGAGTAAGGGTTCCCTGAGGGTATGGGAAGTGAGGGGGGGCGGGGAAGGGAGGTAGAGAGGAGCCGATAGCACTGATGATTTTATATAGCCCCACCGGATGAGACTGAACAACAGAAGTGTATGGGAAAGGAAAGAATCTATTGGTATGAATAAGATATGTCAATAAAATCTTATTCGAACGAAATTTAAAATAGAATTACAAACTAGAAGCAGTTCCGGCCAGTAAGTTACATTTCAATCTATTAATAAGTCACTTGGAATGCAGACTACATTTTTCTCACTTAGAAACCATGGTATTACTGTCAGACGTTATGAGACTACCTCAGAAATATGTCGCGTCATAAAGTAAATGAACTATAGCTCTAAAATGACTACCCCAAACATGCATCCACCTATTTACCTATATTTTAGAATCAGTGAAATCTGTCTTTGAAGTCTTCGCAGATTTTTTTCTTACCCACGTCCCCATTCTCTATTATTCCCTTTCCATGCCTCCAGGTAGCCATTGCCCTCAAAAGCATTAGAGAAATTGCACTTAAACTGTCCCTACCTCCCAAGTTTTCAAGGCACCAAAATAAAACACTTTCATTCTTCACAATTAAAACAACAATACTAGAAGCCTCTATACTTTCAATTAAACTGCTGACCAGGTCTAATAGGAGAAAAGAACATGATTCAACTAATTAGTTGTATTTTGAAAGGAGGATGCTCACAGTTTAAGGAATTATTAAATGATATATAGAAAGTTGAAGAGAAAATAACATAATGTAATTAAATGAGACTATTTTGAGAAACCTGGAAGGCTAGCTACCTACACAGGCCAGTTCTAATTGGACTCTTATGTCCAGGATTAAAATAATAAATTAAGGATGGTTGGACACTGATTGTGGAAACTGATTGTACAATTCTATTTGACGTGATTGAAATATGGAATGTTATCGATATTGAATCCAACTGATGAAAAATGAAAAGAAAGAATATTAAAAATATATCATAAATTATTTCTCCATTGTCTACTTTTATTTTTACAAAATGTCCTACATGGCTCTCAAGTCTTTTGTCAGTGGAGTCCAGAGGAAGCACTCTGGGTCATTTCTAAACCTGATCCTCTTATAGAAAGGTAGCTTCTAAAACCTTGGAGTGGACTTTAGCTTGTCAATCAGGTCACAGATTGATGACCTTATTTGCAGGCCCTAAGCCTTGAAGTTAAATAAGTTTTCCATTAAGAGAGAAGCAATAAGCCCACATGGAAGAAGCACACCAGCCTGTGCAATCACGAGGTGTCAACGGGATCAGGTAACAGGCATCAGAAGACCCAAAACAAACAAACATATTGTTAAGAACAAGGGGGCCTAACCAGAGACCCAAAACCCATCTGTAGACAATGGGAGATCCCCTCACAGAAGGGTCACAAGGAAGGGATGAGTCAACCAGGGTGAAGTATAGCACCGAAGAAATACACAATATTCCTCTGGTTCCTTGAGGCTTCCTCACCCCCACCCCCAGATTATCATGACCTAAATCCGGCCTTTCACTGTGGGCTAGGTTGGAGCATGTATACAGGTACAGATAAGAGCTCAGGACACATGGAACCCAGGTCAGATAAACCCCTCAGGAACACAGATATAGGAGTAGCGATAGCAGGAGAGTAGGGGAAAGGTGTGTGTGTGAGTGTGTGTGTGTGTGTGTGTGTGTGTGTGTGTGTGTGTGTTGGATGGGGGTGAGGAAGGGATTCAGCAGTTGGTGTAATATATGAAAATAATAATTTATAATTTATCAAGGGGTTACGAGGGGGGATAGGATGGAGGGAGGGTAAAAAGGGAGCTGATATCAAGGGCTGAAATAGAATGTAGACATTTAGAAAATAATGATGGCAACATATGTACAAATATGCTCGATGCGATTGATGTATGTTTTTTTTAAAGAGCTATAATGAGCCCCCAATGAAACAATCTTTACAAAGAAAAACGGCAAATCATCTTTGAGCTTATCTAGACATACTGACTCTATAAACCAAACATAATATTTTAATTTTGACATAGTTAAATATAAATACACCATGAAACCAAAAATGGGGAGGGTTAATTTTTTTAATATGCTTTGATTCCTTATATCTAAAAGGTCTCTTATACCTCACCATGAAGAAACACATTAAATCATTATTATACTTTAAAAGCAAAAAGAACAAATTCTGAACCACTAAACCTTCTCCCAAATGTAAATCTAGTTTTAAGGAATATAATGAAAAGAAAAAACATTTTTAATGAACTATAACTCATCCAATACTCTGGATATGTATTTTAACACAATGCCCTAATTTTAGAGCTGTCATCTTTGCATAATCTCTGTGTAGCACAGAATTAATTAACCTTGCCTAAAGAAAAGCCTGGTCTCCTGGAATACTGTCTGGTAACGGGCTCTCTGTTTCCCTGGAGACCGTGGCCCACACCAAAGAGCCCACACAAACAATGTGACGTGTGTTTATGGTAGTGGTACTTTGTCTATGCGGTACCAGTTTGACCTCCAAAATGACAGAAAAAAAGCAGCCAGCCACATGGCTGGTCAAGCCGTCTACGTGACTAAGTCGCAGTACAAATCTGGCCACCATGGCACAAGTCAGCTTCCTCGGTAGGAAACACTCTGGGTGGATCCATCCTAACTTATCCCTGGGGCAGTTCATACTGCTCATATGACTCCACTGGAAGAAGACTACCGGAAGCTTCATACTCGGAATGCTTCTGGGTCAGCTCATTTTAATCTGTAGCCTTTTAAAGTAGTACGTCATAACCATGAGTACAACAGTATTCACAGAGTACTTCTAGTAAATCATAGAACCTTACTGGGCTTGGGGACTCCCAAACTTGCAACTGGAAGCACAAGTGAGAGTGGGCTCAGAGAACCCTGAGCTTGGAAGGGTGCTCTTGGGCACTGTGAAAAATCTTTATAACACACGTGTGTAAATATTGCAAAGGTAAAAGAATGAATGAATGGCTACAACTCATACAACTCTAAATATCATCACCTAAAATAGGACAAGGCTCTCTATAAAAAAAGAACAAACCGCAGGTGATAGCACATGCCCTAGAGATGCCTTCAATCTAAGGGAGTATCTCTTATTTTAAGAAAAAAAATAAACATGCAAAAGATACTTTATATTAAAAGCACAGGTACAAATAAAACACACTCAAGTACAAGTATTTAAGTAATTGCTAAGAGATGTTAGAGTAGTGATGGGCATTTATATATAGGAAAGGATTTTAGAACACAAAATGATGACGTAGAAAGGTGATGTGGTAGAGCAGCAGACTGGTGGGATTAGCGTTGACATAGTGAACATTTTAAAGTAAAAGTAAACTATCCAAAGCCAATACTTACACTTCAAAAAAAAAGAAAAGTCCAGGTAGCATGGATGAGTTGGGAATACTTAAAGATTAAACTTCCCATTAAAAAGCAGTTCGACAAAGATAGAAGCTAGTTGCGGGTAGTCATAGTGTAGGAGCTTAACTGTGAAGAAACCAGACTTTCTACTTACCATAATATACCTCCATACTACATTGCTGCATAATATTTAAAATGATGGAAGAAAACAGGAGGAAAGTAGGCTATATTTGAAGTTTATTTACTAGAATTTCCAACTTATAGGAGATTTGTTCTGTGTCTGAGGAATAAAATTGTAGTTTGAACTCCCTTCCATGTAAAAGGGTTCTTTTCTATCAAATTTTTGCCAAGACATTAAAAGTATGCATACAATACATATGTCGTAGGCTCAGAACCCCAAACTCCAACAAATATAAACCAAAACCCATTTGCACTTTGTTCAAGCAAAAAGATTATTGTATAGATGAAATAACACAGGGGCTGGGAGAGATACCGAAAGGGTCAATAACTTGAATGAATTGTGATGTACTCACCAATTTGGCCAGCTTTGACTTTAAAAGGAACATCTAATTCACTCTTTAATAGAAAGAAAAAGAACAACTTGAATGATTAATCTCCCCAGAAAAAGAGTCATTTTTGTATCAGCATTTAAATATATAATTACCTCTGAGTAAAAGCATAAAACACATTTTCTAGGTGAGAAACTCATAAGGGACTGACAGAGAAGTTTCTGATCATGAAAATTCAGACGTGGCAGAGAAAACTCACAGAAAAAGTAGAAACAGAAATAATAGAAAAAGAGTTAGTAGCCAAAGAAAGTAATTCGATAAACTGGTTGCTGATTCAATAAACCAAACACAAAGCAAGTCTGTATCATTTTAAAACAACAGACGCTGCTTACCAGCAATACTAATAAAGCAAAAAGAACAGTCCCGTTGTACTGTGCAATAAAAAGAGCAGAGCAATTTTCTCTCAAATTAAATAGTAAATTAAAACGTGAAACTATTTTCAAGGTCAGTTCCCAAGTTATTATTTCTCTAATTAGCATTTATTTTAGATAAGTTACTGGCAATTAGCAATATATTTTCACATTTTATTCTGAATCTTTTTTATCCATAAACATTGAAAATAGCTGGCATTCACAATTATTTTTTGTCTTCAAAATTAAACAAACACAGCCTTTCAGTTGGGTATACCTTAACTTATACTAATTCTTTGAAATCGGCTACTGCAACATGTGTTTTCTACAACAATTAGCTAAAGTAATAAATGTACCTACTCATCTGATTCCTCGTGTTCCAGAACACCTTCTACAGAGATTTCCAAAGAGAAGTATTCCAACAAAACAAATATGCCTACTATATAGCTATACAGTTAAATTAGGCCAATGAAAAGCACTTCATTTTCCCAATAATATCACTTTGCCATTAAGAAAAAAATACTAGTTCTAAATATTTAATCTCACATTTTCTGCAGTAAAGGGTTCCGAGTGATCCCCTTTGAATTACTCAATCACTCCAACCAAAGAGTGTCTATGAGCTCACCAAATTAGATGAGTCCGCATAATTTCTTAAAAACTTACCAGAGCATTTTCTTTTATCTGTAGATTATCTAAAGCCACATTCCCTTTAAGAAAGAGAAAAATGAGTTAGTATACCCTTTTGTCTGAAGCAATAAAACAATACTGCAAGTCCATTCTGACTCCCACCGACTCTAGAAGACAGAGCAGAATTGCCCACAGGGTTTCCAAAGCTATAAATTTTTACAGAAGCAGACTGCCATGTCTTTCTCCTAAGGAACTGCTAGAGGGTTCAAACCGCCAACCTTTCCAGCAGCAGCCGAATGCTTTAACCACTGTGCCGTCAGAGGTCCTACCAATTAGCACAGGCTACCATAATTCAATTCTTTTATACATGATGGCAAATGGGAGCTTCATTCAGGTTGATAAAAGTAACTCATGTGCCTCTGTATACTTGAAGCAATACATCACAGGAACACTTTCAAACTTGCTGGTGAAGAAGTCATGTTGACTGTTTTTCCAAGGCTCGGATGTGGTAGAGCAATTGTTAGCAGGACTGCTCAAGAGCAATCTACACTGAATCAGAGAAGAGGAGGCTGTCTGCTCCGTGAACACCTCCAACATCAGAAACCCTATGGAGCAGTGGGACTCAATGGAACTGGGTTTTGGTTTTCGACGCACATGTTTTTAAGATATGAAATACTGAAATCTGCCTATACAAATAAAAGCTAACCGAGTGTATGAGGAGGCTTCACATTCTCCGAAACGCCCTTGCACTTAGAAAGGCTGACAGGAAGAAAGACCCGAATATTATGAGATTATCCCTGAAAGGTAGGTCTAAAGATGCCGGTATTTCTTTTTATCATTTTTTAATTAATTTTTTTCTCAATGTATTAATGATTCGATATCCTTTTCTCATTAGATATTGCATTTCTCATAAAACTACAAAGTACTGAGGGGAATAGGGAAACAAAACAAAGTTAAATACCAATATAACACGACTGCAATATTTTTTAGAGCAAATAAACGCAGATTTACTCTTTGCGGGGTGGGGGGGATAAAAATGAGTGTTATCGAAAACACAGCCAATCTAAAACGGAAGCCAGGCTGATAGATCCAGTCTGTGAGCTATTTGCACTACAGGAGGAGTCGCTCCTACTAACAGAAAGAACACAGCAGGGGAGTGGCAGATTCCAGATTAGCGCATGGGTAAAAATGCACTCATTCATTCGACCAGTGGATAAATGTCTAAACTAGGGAAGGCGCTGTGCTCTTCCAATAAGCTGTAGACTTTCCTACCTGAAATATAAAAATTAATTTAAATAAATGTCATTGTATTCTTGTTGTTACTGCCATCAAATAGGCTCTGACTCGTGGTAACTTTATGAACAGGATGAAACAGTGCCCTTGTCTAGAAATTGGTCTTTCTTTGCGTTGGACCCAAAGCAAGCAGGTGACGGTCTTGTCATGCTCACTTCTAAAGACTACCAGAATCCAATTCTTATTCTTTGGCAGCCCGTGGTATGTTAAATATGCTCTGCTAACTCCACAGCTGGAACACACTGATTCTTCTGTCTCCCTCTTTCATGACCCATCTTGCACAAGCACACAGTAGGACTGGGCGTCTTACTCATCAAAGTGACATCTTTGCTTTCTAATACTTTAAAGAGGTCTTTGGCAGTCAATATGCCCAAACACCCGGTTTGATTTTTTTTTTTTGACTGCCTCTTCCACAGACGTATAGGAGGCCTGGTGGCGTAATCGTTATGCATTGGGCTGCGATCCACAAGGTCAGCCGTTTGAAACCACCAGCTGCTCCTCAGGAGAAAGACAGGGCTTTCTACTCCTGTAAAGAGTTACAGGCTTGAAAACCCAGGAGAGCAATTTTACCCTAACCTATAGGGTCACTTTGAGTTGGCATCAACTCAGTAGCGGTGAGTAAAGCATGTGAAGTATCCATGAACGTGGATTGTTGATCCACACAGAATGAATTCCCTGATAACTCCAAATTCTTCACCATGTATCATGATGATGTTTATTGGGCCAGTTGTGAAGGGTTTCCATTTACTGTATATACTCTTGGACAAGCCGAGTTTTTTTGGCACATTCCTTAGGCAGTTTTTGTGATAAAATTAGGTGCCTTAGCTGATATTTGGTTGGCTTATACTTGAGTATATACAGTATGGTCTGGTGTAATCCACAATGAAATCTGTGTCACTGACCTCCATTAGCAAATGCTTCAAGTTCTCTTCATTTGAGGCAAGTAAGGTTGAGTCATCTGCATATAAAAATAACCAAACCAAACGTCACTGAGCTGGTCCCAACATGCAGTGCCTCTCCAGGAGAGGAGAACGACTCCAAAGGGTCTTAGAGGCTCCAGATCCTGATGGGAGCAGAAAGTCTCCTCTTTCTCCTGCAGAACAGCCTGTAGGCTTGAACCAACACCTTGTAGTTAACAGCCCAATGTTCAACCCATTGGGGTACCTTCATCTGCATATAGTAGATTGTTCATGAGTCTTTTCCCAATCTTGACACGGCCGTCTTTATATAGTTCGGCTTTTCAGATTTTTTTCATTATATTGATTGAATAAGTAAGGTGAAAGGATGCAATTCTTATTCAGTGTGGTTCTGCTGCCTCTTGACCCTGGTACAGGTTCTGCATGAGTACAATAAAGTTCTGGGATTCCCATTCCTTAAAACCTTATCCATACTAATTATGATCCACAGTTGAATGCCTTTGTATAGGCAACAAAACACAGGTCAACATCTCCCTAGTATCCTCTGCTTTGGGCCAAATTCCATCCAACAACAGCAATAATATCCAACAGCAGTAACATCCTATTCTGAGTCTGACTTGAACTTCTGCCAGGTGCCTGTCAATGAACCACTTTAAATGAGCTTGCCATACCTTCAGCAGAACTCTGTTAGTATGTGATATCCATGCTACTGATTTGATAATTTCCACAACTTTCTTTAGGAGAGGCACAAATATAGATCAAATGGCCAGAGAGTGGTTTCGATGAGTAAGCAGTTGCAGCATACTAGTTTAAACCTGTATCTCTAAAATTAAAGCAGGTCAACACATAATATTTTTTATAATATTTAGTGAAAAACAAACTGTGTGATTTAATTACTGAACCTTGAAGGAAAAATTGCATCTTTTGCGTTTCTCCTTCAAAATAACATAATCTGCCATACACGTGCACATAACTTTACCTTATAACCAGATCGACCATGCTCAGAACAGAGGCCCTAGAAAGCCCTGAAAACCCAGGGGAGGGTGGGGAGCTGGGAAAGAGGAAGGAAGAAGATAAGCATTTGTGCCTGACCTTTTAACATTAAAAAAGAAGTCAAACAGGGATAGAATGACTAATCAGCAGAGATGGATAAGGTTAACTCTGCCGGCAGGACAGGCACTTGAGACAATCCCACAGTAAACCAGAAAGAACAAACCACTGCTGTTGAGTCGATTCTGACTCAGAGTGGCCCTATTGGACAGAGGAGTGCTTCTGAGATTTAATTCCATCAAACCTAAGGCACCAAGGTGACAGGCAAGCAGCAAGTCCTACAGGATAAGCTGAAGGGGGTGCCATCTGTGCTTCAGAAAAGAAGGTCTGGGGTTCAGACTTGGATCCCAGACGGTGCCCACTAAAAGGCTGGAGGCATTTTGCTAAGCATAAAATGCTTAAAATTCTCAGCTAGAGAGTTTCTGGGCCAGTCTAGATGGGCATGTTAGGAAGTAACCTAAAAGAGTAGATTCTTAATCAAAGTTGATCTAGGATCTGTAATAATGAATCAGAAGATAGAAATAAAAGTCATCAATTTAGAAAATGATAAAAGTACCCAAAGTCAGAGGCATTTCAAAAAATACAATAAAAAGTTGATCAATTATTTTTATAAAAACAAACAAAAACAAGCTAAGATTTAGCTGGGCAAAGGGAAAACTAGTAAATTTATGAATAAAAATAAGTAGTATCGTCATAATAGTGTGTGTGGGGGGGGCAGTGTGGTGTGTGGGGTGAGGGATGGAAGACTTCCTAAATCTGTATCTGGTCTTTTAAAAGTATAATTACCTGTACAATGAATATAAGAAATACAGAGCTGGTGTTACATAGCTCCAGCCACATGTCATCTCTCCTGTACCTCCATAGATCATCTACTCTTTCTTCCTTACAGCGTTTAATATTTAACTTTATACAAATGTCTTTCTTCTTAGACCTGATTATAAACTCCTTAATTATTCTTCACAAAGCAAGTGTTCAATAAATATTGACTTAATTAACTTAGAGTGTCAATTACTTAGAGGATAAATTCACTAGGCTGAAAATACAACTAAAATAAGAACAAGGACCTTTATCCTTCAGAAAACACTTTCAAATCTATTGTTTTATTTGAGCCCCACAGCATCCTGCAGCAGGAGGCAGGACAAGTGTTATACAAGGACCATTTCAAAGACTGTGGGAGAATTCCAGTTTTTCATTCCATATTTGCAAGGACTTTCTGAAGCCTCGTCATATACCAAGCTAAAGAAAAGGATGTGTCAAGAGGTTAAGTGACAGGTCTAAGAATACCGTGGCAAAAGCTAGAAAGGGAAAGAGCCAAGCTGAGAGCTATACTGTCTCCAAACAGCAAGGGAGAAGAAGTACAAGATTTTAAATCAGCGGACAATTCAACCTCCCTGGCAAAGTCAATAAAAATAAAATGACTGCAAAAATCACAGGAAGCACAGAGAAGTTGCCATAGATGTTGGATCTACTTTTGGTTTCTGCATCTGATAAGACACGTGAAAAATCAATCCTGTCCTATAGGGTCGTTATACGTCAGAATCAACTCAATGGCAGTGAGTGAATGAGATGAGTCTCAAAGTAACCAATCTAGACAAGTACGGGCACATCTTTGACCTTTTAAAATTCACAGTGACTTTAGGAAGGGAAAGTGGGGAGAGAGGGAACAGAGACTCTCACTCCTGCCATTTCCCTGTTAAAACAGGAAGTGTTGGCATTAAAAAGTGTGGAGAGCTACAGTGTTACCAATAAACTTTCTATACATTTCAAGAATCTTAGAAGAAGAATGTAAGAAGCCCTGGGGTGGGGGTGGCCGGGTGCTCATGGTTAGGCATCATCAAACCCACCAGCTACTTTTTTATCCTGGAGGGATGCTAAGAGTCTGAATTGACTCAATGGCAGTGAATTTGATTTGAGGGTTTCTGAGTGGGTTTAGAAATACTTAGATACTGTCATATTTTCTGTATCAAGTTAGAAGACAAGCAAACCTATATTTTGTCTTGCATTCTTATGCTACCTTACCCCCACCCACGGCTACCTGGAGAACAATGTAATATCAGCACGAGAGGAGAACTTTGTTTTTCTTACATAGTTCGTAGCTGTGGCACTTTGCTCATAAAAGCCATCGTAGCACAGCAGTTAGGGGGTCCTGCTGCTGATCATAAAAGACTGGTGGTTCAAACCTAGCAGCCACTCTTCAGAAAAAAGACGTGGTGGGGCGGTCTGATTTGACGAAGATGCCCACCTTGGAAACCCTGTGGGCCCATGCTGCTCTCAGCTATAGCTATCGGAGCTGGCTCAACAGCAACATATAAATATTTCTGTTTGGCATTTTGCTCACCAGTATTGATTGAAGAATGAAAAGTAAAACTAAATGTGCATTACTTGATGACCATTCCTTACTTTGAATATTGGAAAACTGGCAATAAAACTTATCTAAATGATGAAGCTCATAGGTTTTTACCTACTTAAAATTACAGTAGTCTAAAAGTTAGAAGAAGTGGCCTCAACTAATCTTCTCTTTTATAGATAAGAAACAACTGGCCTTTGATCAAAAATCACACAATGATGGAATTAGACAACAGGTCTCCCCATTCCTAGGCCAGTGCTTACTCTCCTTCCTCAGGCAACTGATAGGGAAGTGCAGGGGGTGGAGTGAAGGGAAAGTACAGCCTAGATCTGCAGACTCCCAGGGCATTCCACCTGGCTCCTACTCCTGGTTACTGTTGCTAGTCTTCACAGCCTCTGCGTGGAGTTCACCTGCCAAATAGTAGGGAGAGCAGCAGAATTCAGAAGTGAACAAGCGCCTGCTGACTTTACACAGTAAATTTTTCAAAAATAGGCAAAGGTTCCAGATTGCAACAATGCTACTTAAACCAAGTTGCAAAAAATATGGCATTTCAACATCCTTTTTCATGTTACTCTTAAAACAATTATGTCAAGGACATGCCTCAAATAGCTAGGGGCTGTGCATTCTATACCTCCTGGTCTAGATCATAGGGAATGAATATGGAGATAAGTCAATCTTCCTTCCTGGGCAGCAACATATCCATCCACAAACTACTTTTCTGAGCCATTAAAAATCTGGCTTACAAACTAGCTGGCATGTAGCAGAAGTCTTGTAAGCATATATGCAAATGAGGTTTTTTTTTCTTTTAAAAGATGTATTTGGAAAATAAGAAATGTTTAGGTATGTGATACTAGTTCTACACAAAATAATTACACTATAGAACAGGGAAAACTCAGAGTCTAAGCTTTAGAAGAAACACATTCATGGCACAAAGCAGGTTTTTCTATCATTTACCTAGATTTGCTTGTCATCAGTATTACTATCCTATTGTTAACAATTACAAAGGCCTTCTACATTAATTATCTCATCAACAATCTGGAAGCGATTTCCACCCCATCTTACAGATCTAGAAACCAAGGTTTAAAGAATTAGAATGTTTCTCCAGCTAAGAAGTAATCAGAGCCTCATTTTCCCACAAGAGCAAGAATTGGAGAAAGGGTAGTCTGCTTAAACCATTTAATATTAAGAATTGTCTAGCATTAAAAATAAATACCTTTTCCTTGAAAGCCTCATGCTATGAGCTACCTGGATTGGATTGTAGAATGTCTCTCAAGGGGCACAGCATTCTCCATAGGCTACGTCAGAAGCACCTGAGCTGGAAAACCCACTCCGTGAACCAACCTTCACCTTAAATAGACCTGTTAAAGATCAAAGCCACAGAAACAATCCTTTGAGCTTAATGCTGGAAAGCACATGTCTGCTATCCCAAGGTCATGGAATTGGATGTCAGTGGACTCTGGTTCAAACCTCTTGTTTTTGAGGTTGCCCAATAATTGACAGGTTAATACTACCATGTATTTGCTCCTTTTCATGTGCCTTACCTTTTGCGACACAGGTTCTGTCTAGTTTTGCCTTCTTGAATACATGTTATTGGAATCATTGCTTTGTGTCTCATTGTTTTCTTAAACAGAGTCCATTCGCTTAAATTTTTAATCTGTATAAGTGAACATTCCAAGTAATTTAGGCTAGAAAGCTTTCCAATAGATGTTTACTTTCCTTTTCTCAATAGTATTTTAAATTCTATGCCATTGGCTGGATTGAAATTAGAATTTCCGAAGATCTCATGGAGGTTATTTATACATATTCTCTCTCAAGAAACTCAAAAAGCTCCCTCCAAAGTTGGTTGGGGAAAGTATAAACCTTTGATATGCGAATGGACTTTGAGATCACACTTAATCATACTCCCTACTGTAAGCACAACTAGTTCTTATAATGAGGCCCTCATTGTCCTGAAGAGGCCACAGAAGATATGGGTCTACAGCAACGCAGCATGTGGCACCGAAATTAGATGGTGCCTTCCTACCAGAGAAATAGTGTCTGTAATCTCAGAGGCTTTCTTAAAATAAGCAGTCACCTATGTGAGGTGTCAGTTCTAAGTCCACACAGGACTTATAGTTTACACACCAGTGTGATCCAAAGATTATAAATAAAATCCATGACGAAAGGAAGGAATTGTATGAGAGCTCAAATTATGAGCACCCACGTGCAGAAGGAGGCTAGGGAAGAGAGTAAGAACCCTAAATCTGTTTTCTAATCGCCATTGGATTAGCAGGGATGTGAATAGTCTTGTTCCTCAGACAGAGCTACCAGTTGGAGGTGAGGGGGGGGGGGTGCAAGGGGAGGAGTACAGTCTCCCTTGGGCACTTACCCTGGGGTGTCCTTGTTGGAGATCACCCTATGGGGCATTCCACACTTACAAGTCATGCCTTGACTGCCTTAGGGAGGACCCTGGGCCAATCCTGTAAGCTCTACAATGTATTGCCACGCTTCGTGCCTTTGTAACAATTTCCCTTGACTTCTAGTGTCCCTTTTACTTGTTTTTATTGGTTTGAGATTAACTTGTCACTAAAGACTCTAAATCCATTGAATTTTTTCCCTTTTCTTTTTTTTTAAGCCACTCAGACCACTATTTAAGTTTGAGGGATTTGTTTAGTTTTTAAAGAAACATACAATATGTTTACACAGCCCATCTCAAGAAATGAAGCCAATAACAAATACCCCATTACATCCTCCATAAATGTGATTTTCTCTCCCACCATTCTTCCCTCCCTACCTGTCCCTCCCTTCTCCCTGTTCCCAACTCTGTCCTGGCCTCCTCATAGTCATCAAAGTCTAGTCTATTAGTACATAAGCCAGGCTTCTTCTCCTTTGTTTTTCCTTATACAAACAGTGCTATTAAATATTTATCTTTGTACAATTGAGTGAGTTTGCATAATGTTCTCTAGCTTTATCCATGTTTTCTGGTGTTTAAGAGAATTGTCCTTGTTTTTTAGTGATGCACAATATTTCATAGTACTAGAGTGTGTTTATAATTGTGTTTAGGGTAGTAACTATGTTTTTGTTGTTATTTTCATGTCCCTTTTAAAGCTCTCTGTACATCAGCAAACCCTTGGGCACCATTAAGACCTTGTGCTAATGGTCTCTATTATCTGGATAAAACATCTTTGTCTTTATCTCATTCTAATCCCATTTAAAATGTAATAAAGGTTACTTAAAAATAAATAAAGATAATATTCACAATAGACTTCCTGAATCCAGTCATTCCAATAATTCTATCTCCCTCGGTCCATAGTTTTTGCTCCTGTGGCCTTCATTGTGAATACCAGGATGCATGCATGTCTGCATGATCCACAGCCATAGAGTTAATTCAGACTCATAACAACCCTAAAGAGAGCATGTAAATCTTCACAGGAACAGACAGCCGCCTCGGTCTCCTGCAGGTGGCTAGTGGGTTTTAAGTGCTGACCTGTCTGTTAGCAACCTAAAGCTCACCCGAAAGCCCAACCAGGGCTCCCTGAGGATACACATACGCAAGCTCTTTCAACTTATATTAACACAACATCTTATTCTAAATCTCCATCCTGAGAGGATACAAGCACAGCTTATACAGTTTTACTGGCATAGCCCCTTTCACTCACTTCTTAAATTATCAATGTCATCGGTACAACACATTTACTACAGCTCTAGTGGTGAAACCGTTAAGCACCCGGTTGCAACACAAAGGGTTGGTGGTTTGAACCCACCCAGCAGTTCTGTGGGAAACAGACCAGCCTAGGATGCCAGCCTAAAAAACTGTGTGCAGTAGTAGTTGTACTCTATCCCAGGGATAGCTTGAATCAGAAACAGACGGGACACCACCTCACAGCAATATACACCTTGATCTGCATGAAGTAGGTCTCCTATAAATGCAAAAGCCATTCTCCGTACTCTCCCTGGACCACAGTTTCTTTACTGGTCTTTTGAGCCTCGTCACTTTTGCGGGGGAGGAGGGGAGGATTGCTCTGTGCATAGAAGGGTGTTCAAGAGCACCTTGGCCTCTACTCATTAGATGCCAGAAGCAACCTCTCGAAGTTGTCCAGACATTGTCAAATGTTCCGGGGGAGGAGGGATGAGGAAGAATGTCCTTCACTTGAAATTCTCTGCTTTCCATCCAAAAGCCAAACTCACTGCCACTGAATCAATTCCAACTCACAGTGACCCTAAACAGGATAGAAACGCCCCTGTATGTTTCTGAGGCAGTAACTCTTTATAGGAGTAGAAAAACTCATCTTTCTCCAACACAGCAGGTTGGTGGGTTTGAACTGTTGATCTTGCCGTTATTAGCCCAACTCACAACCCGCACCAGGTGTCCAGTTCCACATTAACAAAAATAAAAAATTTAAACTCACTGCCGTGAAGTCTATTCTGACTCACGAATACATTGTAGGTTAGGGTCAAGCTGCCCCTGTGAACGAATTCAAATTTTCATTGTAAAAATATTCACAAGTAGAGCCACAGAGTTTGGTACTGGAGGACCCCCTAAATCTTACCTAGTCTAATCCCTAACTTTATAGACAGAGAAAAGGAAAATGAGATTTGGTGGGGAAGGAATCTTTGACTATTTATACACACATACTTTAAGGGGGTGCACAATTGTGAGGTAAGTGTAACATTGAAAACTGGGTAGTGGTTTCATGGGGATTTTATACAAGTGTTACCCTTATATGAATTTTTTTAAGTTCCTAGAGCCCTGTTGGTGTAATGTTGGGCAAGGAACCACAAGATCAGCAATTCGAAACCAACAGCCACTTCACAAGAGAAAGTCAGGGCTTTCTACTCCCAGAAAGAGTTGAGTCTAGGAAACCCAAAGGGGAAGTTCCACCCCGTCCTAGAGCACTCCTATAAGTCGGCATTGACTGGATGGCAGACTGAGTAAGCATTCAATAACGATTTCTATTACATTTCTATTATTTCTGGCTTATGAAGATGAATTTCAAATGAAGGCACTGAGGCCCAAGGAGGTAAACGGCTGGCCCAATAGTCACAGCGGAGATCTATAGGGCCGGTGGATAGCTATTTGTGGCCTGAATTCAAAGCAGTTCCATTCACTAGAACACTTTCGATTTCCCTGCAAAGCTAACCACCCAACTCCTGCCCCACCCCCAAGTACTTTTGTCAAAAAGTATCCCCAGCAGCTCCCACGTTTAAAGCACAATTCTCACTGTCATCCAGCAACAAAACATAGTAGGGTTTCAGAAATATTCCATTCTTAAGGGGCCTCAAAGTTTCTCCCAGGGGCCGCTGTGTGTGAACCACTGGTCTTGCAGGTTACAGCCCCAGGGCTCCGTGTGGTCTAAGTCGTGCACATAATTGAGCTTTTTCCTGCATATAATCCGTGCATATCATTAAGCTTTTTGAAGCATGTGTGCATATACAACGCCCTGTCTGTTTTTATAGACGGAGCCTCAAAAGGATGAAAATGCTTGAGTAACACTCCTGGGTACACACAACCTCCTTAATGACGACACAGGTTGTAAATGGACTTTCTCTCCACCACTCCAAAACGAAACGGAAGCTGTCTTGTTTTGGAGGGGGAAGTTCCATTCTTGCAGGTCTTCTTCAGAATCCCCAATACTGAAGGGAACCCAAATAAAATCAACCTTACTGCCACCGAGTCCATTCAGACAGGGGCCTTTCCAGACAAGGGACAACTGCTCCGTTGGCTTTCCCGGGGCTGTCAGCTCCTGGGATTGACCAGCTCACCTTGCAGGCTGCGCCGGGCGCTTAACCACTGCGCCACCAGGGCTGCCCACCTCACAGCTGCTGGCACACCTTTGAGATCGCCTCACTTCTCCCTCCTAAGCCGAGAGCCGCTCGTGCTCGCAGTAAAATGCTGGATGGCCCCAAACCTCCAGTTCCTGTCCCTCCCTAGAGGCCACTCTCTGGGAGTGCGACCCCGAAGAGCAGACAGCTCGTCGCGCGCCGCGGGGATTAGGTCTGCACGAACGGACGAGAACTGAGTGTACACATCCGTCTGTTAGTGTATTTGCCGCGGTGAGCCCAAGGGGTCGCGACCCAGGCAGGAGAGGACCCAGAAATGGTAGAGCGAGGCGGGCAGGTGCTTGGCCTGGGGGACTAGAGAAGCGCTGCCGCCTGCCCCCCCTCGCCCCCTGGGTGGGGATCCCGGGTTCGGGGTGGCTCGGCCGCCTCCGGGCGCCCCCACACCTGCCGCACCGGGAGGCGCTCCGGGGACCCCCCCGGAGGCGGAGTCTCGGGAGGCGCAGGGCCCGGGAAGGAGCCCGGGCGGGGAGGAGCCCGCGGCGGCCGGCCCTCCGCGGCGGCCGCGCCCCTCGCTTACCGCCCCAAATGCCCAGCTTCAGCTGGGACTTGTTCAGGTTCTCCACATAGTCCCCCAGGAAGCGGTTCAGCAGGTCGGCGACCACCGACTCCAGCACCATGGTCGGGGCTGAGGCAGCCCCTGAGGGAGGAGCCGGAACAGCCGCACGCAGGCGAGGGCGGCGACCGCGCCGGAATGACAGCCCCTCCGGCGCCGCGCCGCCACGCCCCGCCCCGCGCCACGCCACGCCACGCCCCGCGCCGCCACGCCACGCCCCGCGCCCCGCGCCCCGCCCCGCGCTGCGCGTGACCCCGGATGTGCGCACGCGCGTCGCCGCCGCCGCCGTCGCCCCTTCGGCCTGCCAGCCTGCTGCGCTTTCGTGGCCGCTCCCGCCGCGGTGCGAAGGGGCAGAAGGGACGTGGGAAGGATGGGGCCTCGGGACCCGGCCTCAGGCAGCCCCGCGGGGTAGCTGCTCGGCGCGCCCCACGTCTCGCGCACGCGCAGCGCACCTTTTGAGCTGCCACCCCGTTCACCTGTGGGTCGGGTCCCACTACACAACACCTCTGCCTGGAGCAAGGTTCCCGCTACTTTCTTTGCTCCTTGAGAACTTCAGAAGGAGAGGAGAGGGCAACAGGGTCTGGTCCTGAGACTGGGAATTGAGTTTGGGGAAGCGCATTACTTTTCTCACTTCTATGCTCAATGTACTCATAATTGCAAGCTACCCAGCTTCTTGGTCACCTGCTTCACCACGGAAATAACAAAAGCATAGTTGGTTTTTTTTTTATTTTTAAGTGGGAGTTATTTCGTTACTTATCTATAACGTGTTATCTGCTAGCAGTCATTTGTCTCTGGCAAGGCAGGGATTTGAGGCTGCAAGGACTTTATGCCCTAGAGAAACAAAACTACCCGTTGACATGTCAGTGATCTCTAGGGACCAGGTTGGAGGTTTTTCTGCGAGGAGGGGTCCCCCTAAAATATGTCTCAAACACCTGTTGAGATATAATAAGCAGAAATAAACCTAAGAAGTGCTATTATTTGTAGTCACACACAAAAAAACAAATTCACTGCCATCTGGTCTATTCACCATTATTTATTAAATCTTTAGCTAGGAGACAATGTCTGAAGAATATGCATGTGTTGCTCTGTTAGTAAACTATTAGGCTCGTACAGAATCAGAGACAGATATATAATTTCTTAAATTCAAAGCTTATGGCCTGGAAGAGAGGAATCACAATCTTTGCAGGTGGGATCATGGGTGACTGACTAGAGAAACAGGACCAATACTGTTAGTGTCCACCTTTATCTCCGCTCCTACGGAAAACGAAACCATAATCAGTTATCTTCCCTAGTTCAGACACTAACTGCCTAGGAAGCACTTTGAACTTCTATTATCCATAGTCAAGTAAAAGGCAAGCCTGCCTATTGTGCATTTCCCATGTTGCCTAAATTTTCTCTTATACCTCACCTGGGCCACAATTGTCTGCTAACTGGCCTCTTGGCCCCCAGTGTGCCCCTTCACCAATCCATTGCTCAAGGCCCCAGAGTTAGTTTCCCAAAGCAAAGAGCTCAAGTGAGTCCCTCCAGTGTCCAGAGCATCCCATTCCATCTGCCTCCAAATTATCTCTGCTCGTGCCTGATAACCACCACTCTCTTGTTACTCCCACTCTGCAGTCTGTGTTCTGGTTGAGATAGGGCTTGCACCAAGTTAAAAAAAAAAAGAAAAAAAAAAAAAGCAAGACGGCACAGATAACAGTACCAGAAAGATGCCACAAGCAATATGGAATTGCCACATCTCGTGGAGGAGGTGGGTTATACTAATGGCTATGTAGTGAGAATTCCTTGTACTTCCATGGTTATGTATGCTTGTAATACAATACCGTTATGTGCTTTCATACGTGCTGTTCCATTTTGTTATTGATGTTGCGTATATACCCCGTGAGCTGTAATATCATTCACTTGATTCACAACATGCTCGTGTCTTCATGAGAGATGACATTGATATGTAATGAAGGTAATAGTATTGTCCTACAGGGAAGTCACACTCAGGGATGTTAAGTCATATCCCCAAATCTCAAAGCAGGGATGGGTTTCCCCTGCACCCCTGAGCATTGCCACAAAGATAGTTGTAATTCTGAGACCTTTAAAAGGGAAGGTTAAAAATCCCACAAGGTGGGAGAAATTTAACTTAAAATGGTTAGTATAAATAATACTATTACCATGTAGCATATTTAAAAGTCTTTACCTTTGGAGCCTTATTATTAATGGATGTTATATCTTAGAACAGTTTCATATTTGCTGAAAACTCACATAGAAATTAGAGCTCCCATATACTGTCTCTCCCAGTGCACACAACTTCTATTATTAATATATTTCAATAATAGTATGGTGAAATTATCATTGATGAACCACTTCTGATAATCTTATTATTAATGTAACTTCACGGTTTATACTTCAATCTTTGTATTATACAGTCCCATAAGTTTTGACACATACAGATGTAGCCACCATTTGAGTACATAAAAAATAGCTTTGCCAACTAAAAATACCATGTTCTCCCTTTCCATTGCTCTACCCCTCCCCCTAAACTCGTGGCTGTTATAAATTTGTCTTTTCCAAACCATCATATAGGTAGATTTATATTTGTATATAGCTTTTTAAAAACTTCTTCTTAGCAGTATACATTTAAGGGGCCTCAAGTCTTTTAATGGCTTAATAAGGCATTTTGTTTTTATTACTGAATAATATTCCACTGAATAGATGTGACATATATCCATTCACCTACTGAAAGACATCTTGGTTAGGTCATATTTTTTGGCAAGTAATAAAGTTATGCAGCCCTGCTAGCATAGTAGATAGCTATACAACTATTGTAAATATCTAGGCAGGTTTTGGAGTAGACATCAGTTTTCCACTCATATAGGGAAATACCTGGGCACATGATTGCTAGGTCATATGCAAAGTCTGGTGGTGTAGTGATTATGAGCTGGACTTCCATCTGTAAGGTTCACAGTTCAAAATTGCCAGCCGATCCTTGGTAGAAAGATGGGGCTTCCTACTATAAACAGGCACAATCTTGGAAACTCACACTGATAGTTCTACCCTGTCCTATCGGGTACCTGTGAGTCATCAACTTGGTGGCAGTGGGTGAGCAAGGTATGTATAACTTGGTAATAAACTGCCAAACTGCTTTTCAAAGTGGCTATATTGGGATTTTTTTTTTTGCATTCCATCAGCAATAAGTGAGAACTTCTGTTGCTCTACAACATCACCAGCATATGGCACTGTGAGTATTTTGGATTTTAGCCATTCTAATATAGGAATAGCTACATTGGTGTTCAGTAATATAATTGTCCCTTGCCATGCTGGGGACCCAGATTCATTTCCCAGACAATGCACTGTGACGTTAGGTGCATTGGTATGGGTAGACTAGAGAAACAAATTCATAGACATTCTTTTTTTTTCATAGACATTCTAATGTATCTAAGAAAGAGCTTTATAGACAAGAGCAATTGAATATTGAGAAAATATCGCAGCCCAGTCCAGATCAAGTCCATAAGTCCAGTAATAGCCCATATGTCCAAAACCAAACTATAAATTCCTCTTCAGACGCACAAGACACGTGCAATGCTGCTGAATGCAGGACAATCACAGGCCAGTGGGTAGAAAGTCTTGTGGATCCAGTGGCTGGATCTTGTGGATCCAGCATCTCAGTGCCGGCAGGATCTCCATGTGGCTTCTCCAGCTCCAAGGCTCTGGCTGCCATCCCATACTAGTGTCTCGCAGGGACTGAGCATGTGTTTCCAGCAAGTTATTTATCTCCTTAGCAGCTCCACATGAGGTCTTCAAACTGCGACCTGATTGACAGGCTAAACTCCACCCCTTCACTCCTAAGATTCTCAAATTGACAACAGATTATGTAACTACCACACACACAGCTATCAACCATTTTACAGTGAAAGTGTTCATGTTGCTGCAGTGTTAAACAGAATGGAACGTGCATATTGAGACAGACTAAGAAGAAAGATTTCTCAATCACTTTCCAAAAATTAGCCAATGAAAACTTTGTGGGTCACAACAATCCCACCCTTAATCAGTCATGGGAGTAGCTAAGCCAGTGTGCTATTCCATGGCACATGGGAGCATCATGAGTCGGTAGGCAATAATATCTCATTGTTCTAATTTGCAATTTCCTAATGAGATATTCAAAGATGAGTTGACTTTATTTGTGTGGGTCTGTTTCTGGGATATATTCTATCCCACTGATATATTTATCTATTCCTTTGCCTATGTCACACTGTCTTGATCATTATACCTTTATCTTAAGTCTTAGAATCAAGTAGTGCCTTGTTCTTCAATGTGGTGCTGACTATTACAGGCCTTTGGCCTTTCCATATAAACATTAGAATCAGTTTGTTGTTACCCACAAAATAACTTGCTGGCCTTTTGTTTCGCGTTGCATTGATTCCGTAGACCAAGTTGGGAAGGACTGGCACCTTGATATTGAGTCTTCTTAACCATGAGCCGTGAACTAGAGTCTATCCATTTATGTCATCTTTGATTTCGCTCATCAAGATTCTTTAGTTTTCCCCTTACAGCCTTGTACAAGTTCTATTAGATTCATGCCTTTCTCTTGGGGGGTAGGGGGGGTAGCTAAATGTGAATGAAGAGTCCTAGTGGCACAATGATTAAGCACTTGGTGACTAACTGCAAATTTACACCCAATCACAGGAGGAGAAAGAGCTGGCAGATTACAGCCAGTAAGACCCTATGGGCAGTTCTACTCTGTCGCATAGAGTCTCTGAGTGGAAATCAATTCAGTGGTTCCCATTTATAACAATGTAAATGGTGCTGTGCTTTTTATTTCCAATTCCAGTTGTTTATTACTGGTATGAGGAAAGCAATTGACTTTTGTTTATTAACATTGTATCCTACAACCTTGCTATAGTTGTTTATTAATCCCAAGAGGGTTTTTTGTTTTGTTTTTTGTGTGTGTGAGATCTTTGAGATTTTCTACCTAGAGAATCATGGCACTTTCAAACAAAGGCAGTTTTATGTGTTTCCCAATCTGCGGAGAGAAAGATGAAGCCTTCTACTCCCATAAAGAATTACAGTCTCAGAAACTCATGGGCAGTTCCACCCTGTCCTGTAGGGATACTGTGAGCCAGCACTGACTCGATGGCAGTGTGTTTGAGTTTTGTTTTGGTCCCAGTCTGTACACCTTTTATTTCCTGTCTTGTCTGACTGCACTATCCAGGATCATGCTCAGTATGTGTGTTAAGAGAAGTCATCTGTGTCTTAGTCCCAATCTCAGGAGATAAGCATGTCCAAAGCTTCTCTATTTTAAGATTTTGCATTTTCAGAATGTTTTGAGAGACTGGTTGTTTTGAACATAGAGTAATGCTCTGACATCGTTCACACTTTTTGAAGTGCTTAGAAATGCACAGCCCCAATTTCAAACAAACTGTTAGAAAACAGCACTCAAGTACCACCCTGTATTATGCTATGATCTTTTCATTTGGTCTTCCACAAAGTTTTCGGAGCCTCCTTGTACAAGAAGGGTGTGGATACAAAGATTAGCGGAGAGGATGTATTTCTAGCAGCTCTGGTTCTGGCACACATCCTAACTTGAGACTAAAGACAGAGTGACAAAAACTATTACAAAACTAAACTACAATGAGGGATTGAGTAATAAAAACAGATGGGTGACAGGTCATCTTTCTGTTCAAAACAGAAGTCAACATTAGGGATACTTTTTAAACATTAAAATCGCTTGCTTAAAAAAATTTCTAACACGTCTTAGCCCACTCCCACACTCAATCCCCTAACACTGCAAAAAAAAAAAATCCCAAAGTAAGAAAGGGTGCGCAAACTAATGTACCATGACAGTATGAAAATAGAAAGATTAATTGGGGGTGGGAGAGTGTGAGAGTAGATTACAGGATGTCACAGCAAGAGGGAAACAGAAAGATCGCATGGTTAGTCCAACCTCCTCATGTGACAAGGGGAGACACGAGACACCGGGTCCCAGAGAGAACTGAAACACTTCTCTACAGTTTCCCAATGAGTTGGTGACTGCCAGAACGAATTCCCTGGTTAGTGCCCCACCCCCACCCCTCAATACCCGGCACACTATTAGTGTTGAAGGGGATGGCTAAGGCAGAGCACCTGCATTGTCATGGTTACATACTGTCTTCTGGCTTTCCTTCAAACCCAGCCCCATTTCTAGAGAGCGAAAGAGCTTTTCCAGTGTTGAATCGCCTTCTTCTGAGAGCACCTCTGTTCTGGCTGGTGTGGAATCTGTTTATGCTTGCTCCCCAGAACTGTTTTCTACCTCCATCACTGAATGTTCCCAGCCCTGAGCTCCAAACTGCCACGGACTTCCTCTGAGTAGAGAAGTATGTGCCAGGCTCGTGCTCTGACCCGATTACACCATCCTCACATGGGTGACACATGCTTTTGAGGAAAGTAAAACACAAGGCTTAATGTGGTCACAGGTGACCACCCAGGCCCCCAAAGAGAGCCCATCCCTGGTGTTTTCCAAAACTCTTGTACAGGAAATGCTCTGCGATGGTGTTGACGAAGGTGGCTGGTTGATGAAAACAAAGCCAAGCTGCTTTGTGTGACCTGGCAGAGAAGCATTTTTAAAGGAATCCATCTTTAAAGCTATTCCCTGGTCAAGTACATCTATGTCACAACAGAAACAACTACTAGTTAGTCCACATTTCTCATGCCCCAGGTATTTTCACGCATGTGTTTTTCACACAACATTGCTATATGGAAGGTATTTTTAATGACCCGCATTTTACAACCTGGGCTCTCAGAACAATTCATTAACAAACTGGATAACAATTTGAACCCAAGATAGATACACTCCATAGTCTCTATTTCTTCACCTCTACATCATTCCTCTTGCCTTGGTGTTTGGGGTTCCTTCTTGCCCCACGTCAAAGGTAGACAAACCCACCCAACCTTCAGCCCGTCTACTTCCATCTGGCCTCTGGCCACTATTTTAACCTAGGGCTCTCTGGGCTCTGTCTCCTGAGAAGAGCTGAGTCAAAGCAAATACACATGACCTTGCTAATCACTTAGTAATCATTCTCCTATGAGGTCTAGGCCTGACCCAGAAATGTCATCCACATTGGAGGAGCGATAAAGACCAAGGAGTAAGCTAGTCAAGCATCTCTTTGGACCCACCATTCTAAATGTATAATGCGCTCAGGAAAGTCTCTATCTTCTACTTCAGCCAGATGGAGTTCAAATACTCCATTATCATTTCCCCCACTTCTGACTGAGGTACATAATGGATAAAATCTTAGAAAGTCTGGATTGATCTGCTACTCAGAAAGCATTCAGTAAATATTGTTTGAATTAATGAATAAACTATTAAGCTCGTGCTTTCTTCTCGATGTGCCTTCTAGCTTGATTAATAATAATTATCACGGCTACTATATATTTAGCACTTCATACCTTTGAATTCTGGCTGGTCCTGGCAAAGATATTAAATTATTAAGTATCAGAAATCCGTCTTGGAAGAATGATCTTTAGAAGTGAGGATAGCAACATTCCATTTCACTTACTTTGAACATGTTATCAGGAGGGATAAGCCTCCGGAGAAGAACATCATGCCTAGTAAAATCCAGAATCAGCGGGAAAGAAGACCCTCAGTGAAAGGGATTGACACAGTATCTGCAGCGATGGGTTCAAATATAACAACAGTGGTCAGGACGGCCCAGGACCATGCCATATTTCACTCTTTGGGATATAAAGTCATTACCAAGTTGAAACCAAACAGGAAGGTGCCTAATGATGTTCTAGGCACAGTGCTAAGTGTTTTTAATTATTGTTTTCATTGAACCTCCCCCAAGCTCAGGTATACCATCACTACGTATCATTTCACCCATTTTTCATCACCGTATGACCTTGGATAAATTACTTGAGCTCTGAAACTCAGTTTTCCCCATGTAAAATGAGGGTGATCCGACACTGCAGTTTCTGTGGTAATACTAGGTACTATGTGAAAACCTTATGGTGCAGTATCAGTGTGTGTGTATCCCAAACTCAAAATGTACATGCCCCCTGCAGACATCACCTGCCCATGAATTCAGTTTAATTTATTGAACACCATTTGGAGAAACAGTTAATTTTCAAGGCAATTGCTTCGACAGAACACAAGAAAGCTCAGCACCCTTTCAGCCTGAGCTCTTGTAAAGAAGCACAGATCCGCTTTGAAGAGGAAAGTGCACACAGGGTAGGAAGACCAGGTTTGTTCAGGCTCCCTCACAACCATAATTCCAGGAGCCCAGATGTAAACTCACAGTAGCTTATTTTCCAAATCCTAATTCAGGACACGTCGCTTAAGAACTGTGTTGTGATTGTTTTTCTCCCATTGAGGTATTACACCGATATAAAGTGTCCTAGCCTTCTTATTAATTAATTGTTGTAAAATACAACACCTTTGCCAACGCAGCATTTTTCAGGGGCACAATTTAGTGATGTTAATTACATTGATGACGTTATGCAACCATAACCCATAATCATTGCCCGGTTTCCCACCAGCTTCCTGAACAAAGGCTCTCCTAAAGTCCCTGTAAATGTCAGATGATGTGTGTACATGTGAATGCACCCCGTAACCCCACCCAGATCCAGATATGAAACATGTTCAGCCTCTGAGGTTCCCCCCCACCATCCGTAGCAGTTTACAACCAAGAAAGACACAACAGCTCAAATCAGAACTGAAAGCAGGAGAATGAACAGGAAACTTCAAACACTGGTCAATGAAAAGGCTGGAATTGGTGGAAGCTGTTAAGAGAGACAAACCTGAATTTTGTCTTCACCAGTTTAATGGTAGGCAGAGTGCGCCTGCGCTTTCACTGTACGCCCCTCGAGCTGCACAATGACTCCGCAGTGTAATTAAAATTTAACCCACTCTGGACCATGAGGAAACAATTATTGAGAGTTGTCAAAGACCCCTAGCTCAAGCAAGAAAGAGAAAAACACCAGCTCCTATGGAGTTGTTCAGCAGCTGCAGCCACGTGGCAGAGGCAGAGGGGAGGGTGTGGCGTCACGTTACCTGGCAACGCTGGCCTGAGGAGTCATTGGCTAGCGTTCCGGACCAGGAGTATAAAGCTACAGGCCGGCTGCTCTAACCGCCGCGCGCACTTTGAACTTCCAGCGACTGTACCCCTCTCCTAGGCCAAGCCGGGGGAGAAAGGGCTAGAGATCTAGTGGACACCCAATACTGGTATGTGAGGAGGGACCAGTCGACTGGCTTACTTACTCCCCAGGTCTCTCTCATGAGGCTTTACGCCTAAAGGACGACAGCAACCCGCATTTCCTGGAGGAGGTAATGATTTTAATTCTCGCTAAGCAAGAGCTACAGTGCACCTGTTCAACGAGTCAGTAAACGATTGCACCACCTGAAGAGCCCCGAGGTTCTGTAGACGCTGCCACCAAGGTGAGCAGCCAGCATTTTGCGCATCTCTGCCAGCGTCCCAGCATGTTTGCCAGCGGGGTGGCCACAGGACGGGCGAAGAAGAATTGATTTTAAATTATTGGAATAGTGTGAGCACTGCCTCAGGACAAGCTGGAGGAAACACTTCAAAAAGAAGCAAGTGGACAAGACTGCTGCGCCCGGCGGGGTTCCGTCTGCGCCGGTCAGGGGAGCGCTTACTAGTAGCTGGCAGCTTAACACCAGCGGGGCACCTGCACCGCAATGTGGTGCCTGGAGCAGCTCTGCCTGGCCCCCTGGCGGCTCCTGCGGGGTGGAGAGCGGCTTCTCCGGGGTCGGGCTCCTAGATCCAGAGCTGTTGCGACCCCCACGTGCGCCAATGTGCTCACCCCCGACCGCATCCCCGAGTTCTGCATCCCGCCACGACTCGCGCCCAGCCCCGGCCCGGCTGCCGTGCGAAATTCCTGGGGCGAAGACGGGGTGACGGACGAGGGCGCCGGCTGCACTGACTGGGACCCGCGCTCGCAGGCGGCGCTCTCGCTGCCGCACCTGCCCCGCGCGCGCACCGCCTACGGCTTCTGCGCGCTGCTCGAGAGCCCGCACACGCGCCGCAAGGAGTCGCTCTTCCTCGGGGGCCCCGGCGCCGCCGCGCTCCGCCCGCGGGCGCGCACCTCCAGCGGCCGCGAAGGACACAGGACCCGCGCGCCCCTGGACCGCGCGTGCGCGCCCAGCTCCGCGCCTACCTGGAGCCCCGGCGGCGCGCCCCCGCTCGGGGCCGCACTCGCCCCGCCGCCCCGCGCTCGCCGCTTCCTGCGCGCCCCCGACGGACTGCTGAGCCGCGCGCTGCGCGCCCGCAGGAGTCGCCGCCTGGCCCGCGTCCGCGCCCGTTCCGTGTCCGGCGGGGACGGGAACGGGGACGAGGACGAGGCGGGCGGCGCCCGCGCGGGGCCCCCGGCCTGTGAGCCACCCGCGCTCCCGACGGCGCGGCCCGAGCGCCTGGAGGCCGAGGGCACCGTGACGCTGGGCCGCGACGGCGGCGCCGTGCGCCTGGCCGCCGAGTACTGCCCGGGCCGCGGGCAGCTCCGCATCCGCCTGCTGCGCGCAGAGGGCCCGGCCCAGGGCGCCGCCGAAGCCCGCGCCGTGGGCTGCCGCGTCGGGCTGGTCCTGCAGCCGCCGGGCCAGGCGCGCACGCGGCGCGGGACCGTGGTGCGGCGGAGCCGGGAGCCCGGCCTGGAGCAGGACGTCTGCTTCGACGGGCTCTCGGAGGACCAGGTGCGCCGCGTGGCGGTGCGCGTGGAGGCGGCCGGCAAGGGCCACCTAGGGGCCTGGGGCGAGCTGCTCCTGGGCCCCCTGCTGCTCCTCTGATGGGACCCTTGGGCACCACGAAGAGCTGCTTTGTACAAAATAAACTGTTGGGTGATTTTTTCCTACTCAGACTTTTCTTTTAGTCCAATTGACAATGCTGATACTAGATTATCGGAGTAAAGGATATCACTTTTGCATAGACAAGCTGTAAATTCTTTCGCCATACTTGCAGTAGTGACTCCTTATGTCTATAGCAGATTACACATTTGTTTTACACATCTTTATGGGTAAAGAGACGTGGAGACATTTAGAACATGACAGAACGGAATGTTTCGCTGAGTCTGTTGGCTACAGGAACCCTGATAACTTGGGCAGCGTGTGATCATTCTGCTGATGGTATATGCGAAGCACAGGAGAAATATTCAGATGCACACACAATAAAACGACCGAGAAAGTATTAGACCCGGAGGACAAGTTGGCGATTGAGGTTGCTTCACCCTCTTCATTGGGAAGTTTGTTTATCCCACAGTATCTCTTGAAGCATGCTCACCCCACTGTGTAAGAAAGCGAGGCCAAGCCAGCGAAGTAGTGACTCATCCAAGTGTGAATGGTTCGTAGAAACTTCCATCTGATGTTCCTGACTGTATTTTGCTGCACGAGCGTTGAAGAAATTGGAATCACTTCTTTCTTTCTTAGCTTCAATACTCATGACATAGCTTTACAAATATTCACTAGAGTCATTCATAAGGAAACCCGAAAACAGACACCCTTGTCCCCATTTTACAGATCAGAATACAAAAAAGAGAGAGTCGGGATTGAAGGTAGGTAATCAGCATTTTACTCCATGCTCTAAGTAATACCTCCGTGTCTAATGAGATCGACTCATCTCTCTCTGGTGAGGCACGGCAACCTCAATGTCTATGTGAAATTAGGGACTCGGGGGTTGGTGCCTCTTTGCATTCCTCGTTCTCTAGTGGGGAAAGCAAATCGGTTAAATGAATAATTTATGACGTCATGCAAGTGATTGTGCCCGCTGAGATGAGGTGGTAGGTTTAAGAGTCTGTCTGAAAAGGAAGCTAATTGGATTCAGTTGTAGACACAGGTGCCGAGTCAGGGCACTACAGAATGTTTCCCTGCTGCTGGCCTAGGGTGACCATAATAGATATATTTTAAAGGATGATTTTTCCTTTGTAACAAACGCGCCGCCAGCCAAGCATATTTTCCCCCTTTCTTAGGCACAATGAAAGAAAATATGTCGTAAATGAGCATTGAAAACATTAAAACAATACTGGGAGGGTTGAGGGAGGGTCGGTTGGAAAGAGGGAACTGATTACAAGGATCTACATGTGACCTCCTCCCTCGGGGACGAACAACAGAAAAGTGGGTGAAGAGAGACGTCGGACAGTGTAAGATATGACAAAATAATAATTTATAAATTATTAAGGGTCCATGAGGGAGGGGGAGGGGAAAATGAGGAACTGATGCCAGGGGCGAAGTGGAGAGCAAATGTTTTGAGAATGATGAGGACAATGAATGTACAAATGTGCTTTACACAATTGATGCATGTATGGATTGTGATAAGAGTTGTATGAGCCCCTAATAAAACGATTAAGAAAAAAACATTAAAACATATGAATTGTTTAACATTTAGATTTCATCTTGTATTAAAATATGTGATATATTAAGGAGCACTGATGGTGTAGCGGCTCACTCCTTGGACTGCTAACCACAAGGTCAGCTGTTGAAATCCACAAGCTGCTGCTTGGGAGAAAGAGGAGGCTGTCTGCTCCAGTGAGTATTGACAGTTTGGGAAGCTCTAGGGAGCACAGGGAGCAGGCCTACTTTCTCCTGTAGGGTCACTTTGTTCATATCTATCCCTTTGTCAAATGCTGGTGTATATAAAAGATCACATTCCTAAATGATGCAATATATATTTAAGGAAAAGGATGCTTAGATTCAGAAAAGCTCATTAAGGTCATGGAACAAGTATATTGTGAATTTAAATTCAGACCTTCATGCCCACTTTTTTTTGGGGGGGGGGGTTAAAAATCATTTTATTAGGGGATGACCACTGTTTTATGGTTGTTGTTGTTGTTGTTTTTAACCACAGATCACTTTCTCTCCAAGTAAGCTCATTAAAAAATTAAGGAATTAAAACCATTTTATATTTAGTTTAGTTTATGATTTTAGTATGATTTGTTTTCATTTGCTTAGCAGGAAAAATTAAAACAAATAATTAGATTGTTATTTTAGGCTGGGGAACAGAAATGCTTGTTTTAAAAAAACTAACTAGACTGAAATTTACTGTTGAGTCCTTAGGAGAAATAAGATAAATCACTTCCTCCAATGTGCTGTCCACCAGGGGTCTCAGTGCTCAGAACATGATGACCTCCAATCAGGTGAGAAGACGTGATGTCTATGGACCAGGACCACCCCAACCCAGTTTCAACACACTCACTGTGCCTTTTGTAGGCTTTGTTTATGTACTTATTTCTACATGTGCAACATTCTCTGTTTGGAGAAACAGGGGAAGCTCTTATTCCCTCTGACTCTGTGCATTATCAGTGTCACAATAAAATCATCTCCTTGCCAAAACCCTGTGTTGGACTATTTCAGCTTGGCTTCAGCTCAGGCCCAGACTGAACAGGTGGTTGAAGCATAATAAATATACAATTCACTGAACTTATTTAAAACACAATTCGGTGTGTTTTACATGCGTACCCACCCATGAACCATCATTTCCATCATGATAATGAGCCCTCTTGGTGATTTTATTTGCTTCCCCTGTCTGGTCCCCATAGAACAATTGATCTGCTTTCTGCTACTTTAGATGCTTGTACTTCATAGAACTTTATTTAAGGGAAAATCTAAAGTGTACATCTTTTCCATTTGGTTTCTTTCACCAAACATCATTGTTTTTTAGATGTTGTTCAATGGTTACTTCTTACATGTACCACAACGTCTTTATTCTGTTTATAACTTTCAATCCCTATTCTTTTTTCTGCCTTCTCTGACTTTAATCATTTCATTTTCTCTACTCTCCTACCACACCCATTATACTTTCTGGAGCTTTCTTAGTGCTTGCCCTAGAATTTGCAATATGAAGGAGCTCCAAAAAGTTCATGGAAAAATAACATTAACTTTTCCCTTTGAATTCAGTGAAGGTTTACAGAGCAAAACAATTTTCCCTTCAACAATTCATACACATTTTGGTTTGTGTCATTAATTGCTCACCCACAATGCCCTGCTTCTACTTTCTCCATGTTTCCTGTTCCCTCCCTCTTACTTTCCTAACTTTTCTAAACTTTGTCCTTGAGTAAATGCGGTGCTTTTTACCCCAAACATTTGGTTATTGTAAGGTGTAACCTTACACGATTGTAACCTCTCCCTTATAGACCTATGTAGCTAAAACCCTAACCATTGGGGTAAGTTAATTTCCAGACCTAAGGTCCATAGTCTTGGGTGGTTCCACAAATCTCTATGAGACCAGTAAGCCTGGTGTGTGTGTGTGTGTGTGTGTGTGTGTGTGTGTAGTTTTGAATTTTGTTCCACATTTTTCTCCCACTCTCCAAGACCTTCTAAATTGATCCTTTCGAAGCAGTTGGTGGTGGTAACCAGGCAGGGGGCACCAGCTAGTTCTTCTGCTGGCAGGATCATGAATACTGATACTCACATGACCCATTAGTACATTGGCTTCATTGTTTCCATGTGTCTTCAATTTTCTTCACTCCTCTATCCTCTGGACACAGAAAGATCAACAGGTGCATCTTAAATGGCTACTCTCAAGTTTTAAGACCTCAGTCATTATGTAACAAAGTAAGGTACAAAGCATTGTCTTTGTGTTGTGTTATGTGTTAGGGCACTCGATCACTGCTGATTCGACCAGCTGCCGCTCCTTCAGCCTCCAGGAAGGAACTTGCCACCATGCCCTACCCATACCCAGCGCTCACCCCAGAGCAGAAGAAGGAGCTGTCGGACATTGCCCATCACATTGTGGCTCTGGGCAAGGGCATCCTGGCTGCAGACGAGTCCACCAGAAGCATTGCCAACCGGCTGCAGTACATTGGGACCGAGAACACCGGGGAGAATCGCTGCTTCTACCGCCAGCTGCTGCTGACCGCTGACAACCGGGTGAACCCCTGCATTTGGGGGTGTCATCCTCTTCCTTGAGACTCTAGCACAAGGCAGACGATGGGCACACCTTCCCCCAAGTTATCAAATCCAAGGGCGGGATCGTGAGCATCAAGGTCGACAAGGGTGTGGTTCCCCTGGCAGGAATGAAGGGCAAGACCACCACCCAAGGGCTGGACGAGCTGTCTGAGCGCTGTGCCCAGTACAGGAAAGATGGAGCTGACTTTGCCAGCAGCGCTGTGTGCTGAAGATGGGCGAACATACCCCTTCAGCCCTCGCCATCATGGAAAATGCCAACGTGCTGGCCCATTGTGCCAGAATGGCATCGTGCCCATTGTGGAGCCGGAGATCCTCCCCGACCGCGACCATGACCTGAAGCGCGCCCAGTATGTCACTGAGAAGGTGCTGGCTGCCGTCTACAAGGCCCTGAGTGACCGCCACGTCTACCTGGAAGGCACCTTGCTCAAGACCAATATGGTCACCCCCGGCCATGCCTGCACACAGAAGTTGTCGCACCAGGAGATTGCCATGACAACTGCTGCATCGCGCAGTGCCCCCTACTGTTACCGGGGTCACAGGCGTCCATCAACCTCAACGCCATCAACAAGTGTCCCCTGCTGAAGCCGCTGAAGCCATGGGCCCTGACCTTCTCCTGCGGGCGAGCCCTGCAGGCATCTTCCTGAAACGCCTGGGGTGGCAGGAAGGAAGGAGAACCTGAAGGCGGCCCAGGAGGAGCCCATTGACAGCCTCTCCTGCCAAGAGAAGTACGCTCCAAGCAGTCAGGCTGGGCTGCAGCCAGCAAGTCCCTCTTCGTCTCTAAGCACGCCTGCTAAATGGAGGTGGTGGAGGCTGCCCCCTCAATACTCCAGGCCCCCCGCCCCCGCCCAAGCCCACCTCTCGATGGGAGAGCACCCCCTGGGCTCCAGGCCACTCTTTACTCTCACTCTCGCCGCCCTTGTGACCATGGTGTGCGGTATTGTCTGTGTATGCTAACTCCATCGCCCTTTCCAGCTCACTGCCAATAAACAACGATATAAGGGGGGGGGGAACCCTATGTTATGCTAATTGACCTTGGTGGACCCCTAGCTCATGATCCTGAATGCTTAGACCTAGTAATTCATTCATTCAAGGGGTGTTTGGTTAGGTCTAAGAATGGTTACATACCTTTGGTTATGCCTTGAGCTGTTAACCATGAGGTTAGCAGTTTGAAACCACCAGCCACTCTGCCGGAGCACGATGAGGCTTACTACTCCCATAAAGAGTTAGTTTTGCAAGTAGAAAGAACATGTTTTTCAAATGATGATGGAAATGTATGTACACATGTTCTTGACACGATGGATAGATGGATGTTGTAAGAGCCCCCAATAAAAGAATTTTAAAAAGAAAGAGAGAGTTACAGTTTGGAATCTCAGCAAGAGTCCTACCCTGTCTTAGAGGGTCACCATGAGTCACAGAAAGTTTTTTGTTTGTTTTTATTTTTGCCCCCTATATGCCCTACTGCATCCATGAATGTATGCACAGCATAATTCCATTTTTCCATAAATCTTTGAAGCCTACATGTATATGTATATATCTGTGAGTCTACTTCCATGGAACACCATCCTGCTGGATGGGAAGCACAGGGAGAATTTCACCCTCCTGTATTTATAACATTTCTGTCATTTATTTCACTTGGCCTAAAGCCATTGCTTATATTTATTTCAGAGAAGGATAGAAAACCTTTTCAGAAACTGTTGATCTCTTTTTCAGAGTGGTTGTACCATTTTTTCCCACCAGAAATAGATGCGACTGCTAGTTTCTCTACATCCTCATACCGTTTCATATGTAAGGCAATGATATAGAAAATATGCATTTTAAATTTACATATTTTACCTGCATATTGTTACAGCCATGTACTTCAGTGTCTTCAAGACGTTGGGCAACAATTTTACTCTGAATAACCAAAAAGTGTCGATAGCACGTGCTGGAAGGGAAATTGCATTGATTAAGGAGAGGGTTACACTGTCGATTATTGTCATTGTTTCCAACAAGTTGTTCCGCTGTAAGAAGTCGAAGTGAGAAAAGTTGTGTGATAGATACACTCACAACAATAACAGCAAAAGAATGGGTGCTGATATACAACGAAACAGCTCATGGGCTTTGTTTCTTTCTCTCTCTTTTTTGGAGGTTTAGATAGGGCATCCCAGTTCATTTGGCCTAATCTTGTGTTTGGGGCTTCTGTTCTACCTCTTAGTTCCTTGTCTTATGCCTGGAGTCTCAAAAGCCTGCAAATACGCAACCAAGGCAGAACAATTGGTCTTTATTCACCTGGAGCAATAGAGGATGAAAAAGACTCAGGAATAGCAGGATTTGGACTGTGTGGTTAACTGCTTCCTTTACCTCGCCATCCAAAGGGCTGACTGGTGTCTGGCTACCATTACAAATATTTCAATGAACAGTTCTATAAACAAATCCTGATTCATAGGGGGGAAGTGCAGAACAGAATTTCAAACTCTCTTAACTCCAGACTTTCTGGAGCTGTGGGAGATGGATGACACTCTAAAATCATTGCCCTGGGGGACAGACCAAGCCCAATGATGCATACAGCATATCAACATAAAGAAGGGGGAAAGAGAGGGTGGGTAGGCAAGGTATTGGGGGCGGTGGGGAGCAGGGCACTAATCCACCCACGGGGAGGATAGTGTTCATGTCTCCACAGGAAAAGGAGTGAGGATGCAGACAGCATCACGGCGAGCCAAGCTTTGAGAGCAATGCGATGGCACGGGGCCACCTATTAAACAGAGAGGGCTCCTGGCTGGGCCCAATCTGAGCTATGCTGAACCCCTCCCCGGAAGGTCCATCACTGAAGCTACAGCCTGGGGAGAAGACGGTGCATCCTGCCCACCTGAGAGCAAACTGAGAAAGAATGAGTGAGGTACTAGACCCACTCTGGCACACCAGGTCCTGAGGACAGCATCCCTGCTCAGAGCAGCTCAGGCAAGTGGACTGTAGGGCAGACAACAGCTCAAGACATGATGTCACCGTAGGGGAGTATACCGCTACAAAGGACAATATTGGGAACACAGCAGGGGGGATGAGCCTGGTCTCCACCCCTCCAGTGAGGTGGAACAAGATGGAGCATAACAGACCAACAATGGGAGATAGGTCATGAAGCTCCGGAGGACCCCTGAAAATAAACTTCAGACTCGGAGGGGAAGTGCCCAGAGCCCCACAGGAGCAGTGGGGAGATAGTCAAAAAGGTCAGCGGACTGAGCAGGAACTATGTATAGGTCTTTCTTTCTTTCTTTCTTTCTTTCTTTCTTTCTTTCTTTCTTTCTTCCTTGTTGGTTGGTTAGTCTTCATTGGTTCTGTTATGTCTATCTATATTAGATAGGCATGAGAAGCAAGCCCGAGGAGAAAGAAATGGGACCAATGGTTTCCAAGGGACTTGGTGGGAGGACGAGGTGGGGGAAGGAAGCATTGAACAAACAGAGTTACAGACAGGGGAACAACTAGGGATCTAAAATCAACCACGAGGGGGGAGTAGAAATCCTAATAGTGTGGGAGCTGCTATAATATAGCGGGAGGGATTACTGAGAAGCAAACAAGGGCCGAGCATATAGTGGGACAGGATGAAGGTAAAAGGAAATAGAGGAAAGAACTAGGAAGTAAGACTATTTATAGAGGTACAAACATAGAGGTATACATATGTAAATATATTAATGGATAGCAATAAGGGCATTGGCCTATGTACATATATTTATATGGCTATACATTGAGGCAATGGATGGATTCTGGGCCTCTAATGTATTCCCTCAACACAAGAACATTTTGTTATAATAATGTGGCATTGGGTGATGCCCACCACCCTGACAGGATTGCTGAAGACAAACAAGGTGCATAAGCAAATGTGAAGAAAGCAGATGGTGCCTGGCTATTAAAAGATATAGCATCTGAGGTCTTAAAAGCTTAAAGCCCAACAAGGGACCATCTCACAGGAAAGCAACAAAGCCCTCATGGAAGAAGCACCCCAACATGTGTGATCATGAGGTGTCGGTGGGAACAGACATCAGAATTCCAAAGCTAAACAACCTCATTGGGGTGATGGAAAGGTCAAGCTGGAGACCAAGAGCCCACCCATGGATAATTGGATGTCCCTGTGCAGAGGTGCTGCGCAGAGGAGAAAATGCATCCAGGAGGCAGGTCAGCACCGACAAAACCCACAACATTCCTCTAGTTCTTTCATCTTTCTTCCCCCCCCCCCCCGCCACTATTACGATCTCAGTTCACTCTCGAAATCCCCACTAGATCAATGGACAGATGGTGTCACAGAGAAGATTCTAACATATGGAATTCAGGAAAAAGCAACCCCCCTCAGAAACAGTAATGGGAGCAATGATTACAGGAGGATAGGGAAGGGAAGGGGGAGAAAGTGGGGGAAGGGGGAATGGATAACAATGATGGTGGAATAACCCACCCATGCCCAAAGGGGGCGAATACCAGGACAGTAGGTGAAGGGATAGAATGGGTGGTGTAATATGTGTTTACATAATAATAACAATGCATACTATATTAAGGGTTTGCAGGGTGGCAGGGTGGGGGAGGGGGGAAAAGAGGATCTGATACCAAAGGGCTCAAGAAGAAAGATAATGTTTAGAAACTGCTGATGCCAACAATTGTACATGTCCACTTGTGATAACAGATGTGCTTGTGCAATATATGTAAGAGCCCCGAATAAAATGATCTATTTTAATTTAAATTTTAAAAATAACATAAAACAAAAAGCAAACTTAAAAAATAAAATCATTGCCCTAAAGTAATCTTTCAAACTTAAAGTAAAAATAAAACCCTGCACAACTTGTTAAAACCAAATATTAGTTTAGTTTAACTAGTAAAACATAAAGGAGCCTTGGTGGCATACAGGCTTCTCCTTGGGGTATTACCTGCAAAGATGAGCCGATTCTCAGGAAGAGTTATAGTCTGGAAACCCACAGGGCCTGTTCCACTCTGTCCTGATAGAGGGCCTATGAGTTGACCTGGAATTGTGAGTTTTTAGTGAAAATAACTTTCGCTTGCATCCTTCCATATGGGGTCAGGGTGACAGCAGCAAGTCAGAAGATGAGACAGGAATCTTAGGGGGTCGTGAGTGTATGTAAATTGGGGATGGAACAATTCCTAAAAGGAGGGTCTGACTGGCTGCACAATGCATCAAAGCATGTCGTCGTGTCACTGAATTGTACACAACAAAGGGAGAAATGATTTCACTGGTGCAAGTGTTGCTAGGTATATTCTCAAGAACAGTAAAAGGATTTTTTTTTTTTTTTTTTAGTAAAGGATAAGAAACGTGACGAGAAGAAGTCTTCTCTGGCACACACAAGACACCACGAGTCAGAATCAACTCCAGGGGGGCTAAGTTTTTTGTTTTTCTTGTTGTTTTTGAGTTTCAAAAATCCAGTGCGAAAAAGAGAAAAGAAAGGAAATAGGCAAAAAGCCGTATTAGGAGCAGAATTTCATCATCATTATTACCTTGGTCTAACATGTCCATAAAATAACCTGGGCCCATGAAAAAAAATCTTGGGACATCAGGATTTGTAAATATTCAGTTCTGTTGACCCAATTGTTTTAGAATTCGATAAGACGTGTGGTGTTCCTTTCTAAAATCCATTAATTCAATCAAGACCAAAGGAGAGACAAGAGAGCTAGTATCAAGAAGGATAACGCTTTATGAAGTAAAGGAGATAAGCTTTGTATCGCAGCAGTTCTCAGCCTGTGGGTCACCACCCCTTTGGGGGTGGAACACAGAGGTCACCTAAGACCATCAGAAAACACATATGTCCAATGGTCTTAAGAACCGGGACACCGCTCCTCTATCCATCTCCAGGCGGGTCGCCCACATGCAGATACGCCCACATATGAGTACCCAGCATGAAGACTGTTACCCATGCTACACCATGCTTCTAGACAAAATTTCATTTATTTGTCATTAGCAATAAATGTTTCATGATATATTAGGACATATTGTTTTTGTGATGAACCACTATGCTTTAATTATGTTCAATTTGTAACAATGAAAATACATCCTGCCTATCAGATATTTGCATTATGATTCATAACAGTAGCAGAACTACAAGGATGAAGTAGCCATGAAAATAATTTTATGGCTGGCAGTCAAGGCAACAAGAGGCACTATATGAGCGGGTCATGGCATTAGGCAGGTTGAGAACTGCAGCATTAGAGAGAGTCTGAGTGGAGAGGAAGCTTTGGTCTGCATCCCTTCTTAGGTTAGCAGAGGCCTTTATCAAAGAGATGATAATCCTTTCCATCCACCCTACAGCTGGCGAGGCAGAAATACGAGCTAGCTCATGACATCAGAACCAGAACACTACCGCAGAGCCCGTTTCCAACAGCCATCCGTCAAAAAGGCAGTGCTCGGTCTACACATGGTGAGTAGGTGTGCTTTTTAGCCACTGTGAAAGTGCTGCTGGTGGATAGGATATTCTGTTTTAAAGAATAGCTGATACGCAAAATCAAAGCGACGTGGGTTTCAGATCTGGTCCTTGCCAATTACTCGCTGTGTCTTGACACCCAAATAAGAAGATGACAACCCCGTTGCTGTCAACTCAACTCCAACTCTTGGCGATGCTGAGTGTTACCAAGTAGACCCCCTCCATACGGGTCTCCTGGATGTTATTTTCTAAGTAGAAATACTTCCAAGTGGATGTGAACTGTCACCCCTTAATTCTTTATTTGTAGAGAGGACAATCTTCCCAAGCCCGCCCAATTTTTGTAAGTGTGGAAGTTACATAATCTGGTGTCAACTTGTGAATGGGTGGAGGTTAGCCTGTCAATCAGGTCGCAGCTTCATGACCTCTTTTGGGGGTGCTATGGAGATAACTAGCACGCTGGGGGTGGCACACACACACACACACACACACACACACACACACACACACACTCCCTGTGAGACATTCCTGTTGACAAGGAGCTACGCGAGGGCCCTGCAGCTGGAGGTGCCACATGGAGACCCACGCCAGTGCTGAGATGCTTACATTCCACTGGCTCCACAAGACTTTCCACCCACTGGCCTGTGATCTTCCTGCATTCGGCATCACCGCATGTGTTGCATAAGTCTGAAGAGGAATTTATAGATTGGTTTTGGACATATGAGTTAATATTGGACTTATGGACTTGATTTGGACTGGGCTCGGATGTTTTCTCAATATTCAATTGCTCTTGTATATAAAACTCTTTTCTTATGCTTATGAGTGTTTATGAATTTGTTTCTCTAGTCTTCCAGACTAATACATTAAGGATTAAAAGATCATATATTAAAAGCCTGTTACACTGTGTATAATACATAGAATCATTTAATAAATTTCTATACTACTTTTCTCTTTTCATAATGGACTATAGGCGTGCCTAAGAAGTGCAAACAGCTAAGGTACTTGGCACTAACCAAAAGATTAGTGTGGGGTTCACCCAAAAGGGCCTTCAAAAACAGACCTAATCATCTACTTCCAAAAAAATCAGTCACTGAAAATTCTATGTAAATGTGATTCATACATAAGGGAGCCTCAAAATCCTGGGGAAATTCCATTAACTTCTCATTCTATTTTCCCACGGACTGAGAGTGTGCTGTTTTATTTTGAATTCTTTAATATATATATCTACTTCCTGGGTTTCTGGTTTAATTGGTCAGAAGTGAGGCCCGGGCTTGAGTCTTTTAAATACAGAATAAAATAAAAACCACTGCCATTGCGTCAATTCCAACCCTACAGGGCAGAGTGGATCTCTTCCACAGAGTGTCTCAGCCTGTAAGTCTTTATGGGAGTAGACAGTCCTATCGTTCTCCGTGGAGTGGCCGGTGGGCTGGGACCACCAGAGCTGGGGTCAGCAGCCCAACACTTCGCCCACTGAGCCACCAGGACTCCTGCATTAAACATTTTTTAAATTTTTCTTGAAAATTTGGAGAAGGTTCACTGCTCAGATCATCAGTTTCACATGTAACATTTCATACACATTTTGCTTCAACTCATGCATTGCAATCCCTTCAGTTTACCCTCACTTATCCCACTTCCTCCCTGTGTTTCCTGCTTCCATTTCTCTTTCTTTCCTAACCCTCTAAACTTTGTCCTTGGGGAACACTGTCCTTTTGATCTTCTAACGCAGGGGGTGAGATCAGTTTCAGACTTGAATGGTGAGATAGTTTATTGTGCCAACTTGGCCCATAAGCACATGTGGGGTTAACTGAAGGGCAGAGAGATAATGGCTCCAGGAGTCTCGCCTTTCGAGTTCTCAGGTCTCTTGCTCTCTGATGGTCGGACCAGGGTGCAGCTGCCTTAGCCAGTTCCCTGATTCAGCTGGCAAGGCTCACTTCCTGCAAGACCTCCCTGAGGAGATGCCGCATGAACCTACCCCGATGCAGCCCTGGGTTCTGGAGCAGCCGTGTGGAGGTGCCTGCTAGCACTGAGATGTTCATACATTCACTGATTCAGCTTTCCTCCTGCAGTTGGAATCATTGCGTCTGTTTTGTGAGATGGAGGAGGACTTTATGGATTGGTGTTGGACATATGGATTGGTGTTGGACATATGGATTGGTGTTGGACATATGGATTGGTGTTGGACATATGGATTGGTGTTGAACATATGGATTGGTGTTGGACATTTATGGGTTAATGTTGGACTTGTGGGCTTGGGCAGCACTGGGTTGGGATGTTTTCTTGATGCACACTTAACTTTTATATAAAACTCTCTCTTATACATGAGGTTTCTGTGGATTTGTTTCTCTAAAGTACCCAGACTCACACAAATGGTGACTAAAAGGTTTTCAGGAACCACATCAGTCTTTATCCTTCCAGTATACCTGGTCTTTTTTTATTTCTATGAATTTTTTGAAGCTCCCTTGGACAGTCGTGCAGCAGCAGTAATACCTAACAATAATTTATAAGTAGGTAAATATATATTCTAAATAAATGAGGGAAGTCCTACAGGCGTACACCTGCATACATACATTGGTATGGTTGTGTATGTTTCTTTTTTGAACAGTTTTATTGGCACATAATTCACATAGCATACACTTAAATAATTCAATCATTCACTCATATCAAGGAGAGTTCTACAATCATTACCATATCAATTTTAGAAAACCCCCCACCCCCATGGTTAAATCACCTTTAAAGTGAGTTGGGCAATCAGTCAGTTCTAGTGCTCTTCCCCTTCCGTCTTCATTTCCCACTCCTAAAATCCCCCTTCCCTACCCATCGCCCCACCCCTGCATCCCTATCATCCCTGTGTCAGTTATTATCACTAGGCATCCACTCCACCTGTGGGTCACAAACTAGGAAGCCTCACAAAAACAATAAAATTCAAATTCAAAATAAGATGGTAAGGATAAAATCATAATAATAATTTAAAGACCAAAATACAAATAATGAGTAAGAAAGCTAAGACTCTCATCAACATGCCGAAAGCCACGGAATAAATATCTGTCATAGAACAAGGAAGAGATACTTTCACACAGAACCAACTCAGGTTGGGTCTTGACCCTTTAATACAGTTTCTCATGCTGTAGTGACCCCCCAACCATAAAATTATTTTTGTTGCTATTTCATAACTGTAATTTTGCTGCTGTTATGACTTGGGCGACACCTGTGAAAGGGTAATTTGACCCCCAAAGGGGTCATGACCCCCAAATTGTGAACCATTGGTCTATAGGGAGGTCATCTGGCCAAGTCACGAGTTTGATTCAGCATATTCAACATTACAATAGTCTCTGCCCGATGGCAGGGCTGTTTAAGACTCTTGCCTGTGGCTGGAGTGGATCTGCCAGTGGTTCAGTCTCAGCAGATGCTCTGCAGATGGGCTTTGGGTCCCCACTGTCCTCCGTAACCTTCTACAGATTGGTTGTTCATAATCTTAGCGCTGATATTTTTCCTTTCACCATAGTAGTATGTTTTCCCTCATATTTGAATTTTTAATCATCATCTTTGGATCACACAAGCTGGTGTACTTCTCCTTGCTTAGATGGCTGCTGGTAATACAAGCCTTTACGACCTATGATAGTTAGGTTTATTGTGCCAACTAGGCTTCCATAGGAACACGTGGGTGGGGTTTAATCAGGTTGCAGCTTGTTTGGAGGGCAACATGATAAATGGCTTTCCAAGGCCGGCCCCCATCCCTCTCTCTCCCTGGTGATTGGGCTAGTCCTTTGCCTCAACTGTGCACTGCACTAGATGTCATGGATCCTCGAGCTCCAGAGCTTGAGGTTCCAACAGGACCTGCTTCGCCAAGCTTCTTGAGGATTCAGCAGGACCACTTAGCTTTCGTCCTGCGCTACTGGCCTCGACTTTGCCTCACCTTCCCATCTTCCTGTCCTTGCTGTCCCATCCGGCTTGTCTTGCCTGAGGGCAGACTCCACTGTCTGCTACCTTGGCCTTGGACCAGCAGCCCAAGTGAGTTGAAGGACCTTCAGTACATTAACTGTTCCACGAAAGTGAGTTGAACTGAGTCCTGTACTACTGTTTGGACTAATTAACTATCATATAATATATATATTATATATAACCCTGCATGTGTGTGTATATTTATATATATGTAATCATAAGTGTCCTACTTTTGTTTCTCTAGAGAACCCTGGCAAACACAAGACCCCTGACACTATTCTACTTGAGAGCTGGGTACCATCTCTTTCCTTTACCGCACTTTTCTGTACCACCCTTATCTTCTGTGATCCTTTTATGAAGGTGCATATAGAGCAGGGCCATGTGGTCAGAGCTAAGTGTTCTTGAATTGGGGCTAGAGTTAAGTGGGAGCCCAGGCTCCATCTGCTTTTCCATGGGCTTGCACGTCTCCGGTGGACTTTGGCGGTCAACCCTGTAACAATAACTGCATCTGTAGAGCCACGGGCCAATCAGCAGCCAAACAATCAGAGTACTCACGCCCAAAAAGAAAAGAAAAGAAAAGAAAACTCACAAAAAAGCAAGCTACATCCCTGCTCCCCTGAGCTCAGCTGTAGCAGGGGGCTTGAGGAAGGATGTACAGTAATCTCCCTCTCAGTTTTGGAGGCCTGTCCTAAGCACAGGGCTGGCTCGTAAAGGCACAAAAGGACATTAAAATTAAAAAAAGCAATCTACAAGCAGGAAAGCAGAAACCGACGTAAATAAGAAGTCCAGCATTGTCAAAACACCTGCTGGGGTATGTGTCGACTGCACTGTTAACATCGTCAATTTTACAGTGACACACCACTCCAAATACTGTCGGGATGAAGACTCTATGCGAGCACAGTTTCACCTTGAGCCACATCCCACGAGCTTTTGCCCCACACCGTTTGATCTCTCATCTGATTGGGCTCTGTTGACCCTAAGCATGGGGGTTGATGCCTGTGGGGTCTTCCTGGACCCACTCCCCAAAGTGTTGATCCCTCCTGTTCAGTGGATCCCCACCTGTCGAGTCACTGCAGGGTGGGCACTGAGACACTACATGCATGGTGATCCTAGGGCCCTTTCCACCAGATACCCACCAAGCCGGGGCTTCCCCCAGGTCCGACGACTGGCACTTGTACAATCGTAGGGCGGGCACACTCCGCTTCCTCTCCCATCCGAGTACCCAGCCCTCAGTTCAAGGGTGCGGGAAGTTTTGAGGTAGGGTTCAGTTCATGCAGCGTGGCCTCTGGGTTAAGTCCTTCTGGTGTAGCCCCTGCATTGTGCCCTCCTCCATGCCAGGTCAGCTTCCATGATCATCGTGATGCTTGGTCCATGGTGTGGTCCACCACAGGTTGGGTAGAAACAAATTAGTAGTGTCTATCCAGGTACCTAAAATCTGGTCCATTGTTCCCCTAGCTTCCCTATACTCATTGTTTAGCATCTCTTCCCGATATGTGGTTAGTTCTCCCCAAACACCCACCATACTCACCAGCAGAACTACCAGTGTCTCCTCCACAGTGTAGGTGGTCCCCTCTTGTGGGCTCAGCTTGAATTTCCAGAAAGCTCCTCCTTTCATTCCTTGGTGGGGGGTGGTGGCAATGATTTGCCCCAGTCATGTGTCAATGTCATATAGCCTCAAGTGGATGGCCATCTCTTTCTTGAAGGGGTAATTCCCCTTTCTTGAAGGGGTAACCCCACACAATGTGGGGTCTCCTTCACATCAGCTCTTGTGAAGGGCACGAAAGGGAGATGATGTATGGTTCATGGCCCGTAGGTAGCCTTCTCTCCTTCTGTTCAGGAATTGGTTCCTAGGATTAGTTAAGTTGGTGTTTCTTCATATAGTAGTGCGTTCGTACAATGCTCATCTTTCTGTGTTTGACTCACTTCACTCAGCATAATGGTTTCCAAGTCCTGCTACATCATGGGGTGTTTCATGCTTTTGTCTCTGTTTGTTTGTTTTAAGGATGCATTGTGTGTAGGTACCATAGTTTCTTTATCTCTTCTTCTACCGTTGGACATCTAGTCTACTTCCAGGGTCTTGCTATTGTGAACTGTGCTGTTATGAACCCGGGAAAGCACAACGCCACTTGTATTGTGTCTCTTATTTCGTTAAGGTATATGCCTAATAGTGGGATTGCTGGGTTATAAGGGATTTCAATGTCTAGTTGCTTAAAATATTGCCATATCATTTTCCAGTGACTGTATGTAGTTACAAGTTCACCAGCAGTGTATACAAGTTCCAATCTCTTGGTGGCATATGTTTCTATATGCATACGAGAGGGTTTCAAAAACTTCATGGAAAAATGGAAGAATGAAAATAATGGAATTTTCCTGTAAACTTTTGAAGCCATCTTTGCTAATGCTACAAGCATATTCGTGGAATAAAGCACACAGAGGGCACAGTTCTAGAAGCCACTTAAGCATTAGGATTAAAGCACCACACCTGAAGGTAAAGGTCTGACCCATGGGAGACATCTAGTTCAAATGGCAAAACACAACTCATAAAGATAATATCCTACATCCTAGGAGTGTCCTGAAACGTTGAAGTTGCCTTCTCAGAGGCAACGCTTGGTCTCTTCCCACCTGAGGCATAAGAAAATGAAGGAAAATGAAAACTCAAGGGAGCAATTAATCCAAAGAACTAATGGCCCACATGGACCACAGCCTCCTCTGACCGCAGACTGGAAGAACTAGATGGTGCCGGGCTACTACTGTTAACCACTCTAACCCCATCACAAACGAAGGTCCTGGTTAGAATGGGCAGAACAGTGTAGAACAAAATTCAAAGGGAAAAGAGAGAGAGAGACCAGACTCCAGGCTTAAAGGTGTGAAACAGGTTAGAGGAACACCTGCAACTATTGCCTTAAGACCATTTTCTACCTTGAAACTATAGATCCATAGCCAGGTGGATGAAACCTCAGAACCCGTCTTGTAACCTATTTTCACCTGCAATTGTGTTCCTGTCGCAAACATGGACCTTTCCCCACTTCTGTCTTCCCCCTCTAACACTGAGGGGTTGACCTGCCACCAATCAGGATCTTGTGATGATTTCCTGGAGACTGGGCGTCAGTAGTGTTCACTGGCCTCCATGCTGGGACCATACTGAGGGTTTTTTTCTCTTCTGGGATCACTGTCTTCAGCTTGTCTTTGTCCTGAAGAAGGAGTCTCTAGGAGTCAGAAAGGACTCAATGACAAGCGAGAGTTAGGGGAATATAATGGTCTATAGAGAAAGGAAAAGGAGGTCGGTCTTGAAAGAAAAGAGATAAAGACATTCTTGGCGCTCTCTTCCAGCCAAATAATAGACAATGTGTTTGGAGAATATGGAACCCACGTAGAGCAGTTCATTACACATTGGACTGCTAACTACAAAGTTAGCAGTTCGAACCCAGCAGCTGCCCTGAGGAAGAAACATGAGGCGTTCAGCTTCTCTAAATATTTACAGCCTCAACACCCATAGAGAGAGCAGCTCTACTCTGTGCTATAGGGTTACTGGGTTAGGTTGGATTGACTAGAGAAACAAATCCAGGGACATTCACATGTTTATAAGAAGGAACACTATATCAAAGAGTAATTGTAAATTAGGAAAACATCCCAGCCCAGTCCAGATCAAGTCCTTAAGTTCAATATTAGGCCATAAGTCAGATCCTAGTCTATAAATCAGTCTTCAGACTCACACAGTCACATGAAATGATGCGCATGTCTTGTCAACAGGAAGGTGAAGCAGAAAGAGAGCGTGGCCCATCTTCAGGTAGAAAGAGAGGAAGTTCCCAGAATCCTCATGAGAAGGCCACACCCACAAGGAGGCATCATCAGGCTGTGTCCTGATTGGCAGGCTCGACTCCACCCTAGACTTCATGATCAAGCTGACATGAAATTATGTAACTACCACAGTTAATATGAGTCGGAATCAACTCAATGGTCATAGGTTGGAATGAAGAATAAGTTGCTCCGAACCATCAACTATACTGATTCGAAAGGGTGGTACAGTTTGATTCTCAGATGGGGAAGGAACAAGGAACCGGACCAATAGGAGGAACTCAGGGAGGAGAAAATGGAGACAGCACTGACAGTTGGTAGAGATGATGACAAAAGTCACAGAATGATTTATTCATGAACTACTCACTGGGACAATTAATGTGCGGTGTAAACTGCGACCCAGGGCACAATAAAGTGTTGAACAGGAACGACGGGAAGCTCTCTGGAGCACCGTTCTGCCGTCACGCAGACACAGGAGCCCGCCTTTCTGGCAACTTCTCTAAAATCAGAACTCCAACTGCACTGCCCTCAAGTCAATTCCAATCCATAGCGACCCTGTTGGACAGGGAGAACCACCTCCCGCATATTTCTGAGACTGTGTGGTCCTTACATCAGCTGGTATCAATTTGGGACCTGAGAGGATTCCGAGTGAAGGGTGGAGTTCAGTCTGTCAATCGGGTCATAGCCAATGAGGCCTCTGTGTGGGCATGGCCTTCTCCTGAGAATTCTGGGAACTCCTATAGTTTCTTCCTTGGATAGGGACACTTCTCTCTCTCCCTGATCACTCTCTGGGAGATGCTCGACTGACAAGACGCATGGCAGTACGCCCTAGGAACTGGAGAAGACGCATGGATCTACACTGATGCAACCAGACCTCTAGAGCCGGAGAAGCCATGTAGAGACCCCTGCCAACGCTGAGATGCTTACAGCGGCGCAAGACTTCCAACCCACTGACCTGTAATCCTCCTGAATTTGGCATCATTGCATGTATTTTGTGAGTCTGAAGAGGACTTTATAGATTGGTATCAGACATATGGGCTAATAATATTGGACTTAAGGACTTAATCTGGACTGGGCTATAACATTTTCTCAATATTTGATTGTTATTGTATATAAACTTCTTATATACATATGAAGGTCTATGAATTTGTTTCTCTAGTCTACTGGGGTAGTGAGTTTATTGTGCCAACCTGGCTGATAAACACATGTAGGGTAAATTGAAGGGCAGAAGGGTAAATGGCTCAGTGAGTCTCGCCTTTCTAGTTCTTGGGTCTCTTGCTTTGTGATGGTTGGACCAGGGTGCAGCTGCCTTAGCCAGTTCCCTGCTTTAGCTGGCAAGACTGACTTCCTGTAAGAAATCCCCAAGGAGAAGCCACATGAACCTACCCTGATGCAGCCCTGGGTGCTGGAGAAGTCGTGTGGAGACCCCTGCCAGCTCTGAGATGCCTACATGCTCACTGATTCAACTTTCCTCCTGCAGTCGGTGTAATAGTGTGTGTTTTGTGAGATGGAGGGGGACTTTGTGGATTGGTGTCAGACATATGGGTTAATGTTGGACTTGTGAGGTTGGGCAGCACTGGGTTGGGATGTTTTCTTGGTGTGCACTTACCCTGTATATAAAACTATCCCTTAGACATGCGTTTCTGTGGATGTGTTTCTCTAAAGGACCCAGACTAACACAGACTGTAACTCTTTACCAGCGTAGGAAAGCTCATCTTTCTCCCAAGGAGTGGCTGGTGGTTTCAGTGACCGTAAAGTTAGCAGTCCACGTCATGACCACTGCGCACCACCAGGATGACATGAATAGACTTTCCCCAATTTTCTGGTATGTATGTTCAATCTGTAGCAGGGATCCTACATCCAAGAGATTCAGTAGACAAGTCACACTCATGTGAGACAGTTGAGAAATAATGGAAGATGCCAAAGTATGTGAGTGGTGCATACCGTAAACAAGGGGAATTCATGAAGTAAGGCAGGCACTCACACTTGTCTACTATTTACCATATTCTCGATACTGAGTGTTAGATTCCTTTGTGTCACAGGCCTGTGAAGAAGGAGTTCCAAAGTAGTCGGATGCTCAGAGAAACTAGCAAGAGGTAAGCTAGGATTTGGACCTCGCTGCTGGGCCTTGTGTGTCCGAGAGTTGGGTCTCTGTAAAGAAAGGAGAAGAAGAAGGCACCCTTTGGATAGGAATTATATTTTGGAACCAAGATAAGTAAAATGTGTTCTGCTTCCCGGGTACCCACCAGGCTCCGTTAGCACCTGTAGAAAAGGTTCATTAGTGGTATGTTGCCACCTGCTGGGAATTTTGACACGGTGACAGCACATAGCTCCAGAGAGCGTGGTGTCTTGCAGCATTGAGAAGAGAGCGGTTCATCCTGTGTCAGCTGACGAACTTTCACTTATTCGCTTATGTCAGATGGCCATCACTCACTCACTCACTGCCATCGAGTGAAGCTGACTCTCAGTGACCCTGCAGGACAGAGTAGAGCTGCACGGCTGTGAGCCTTTACTGGAGTAGGAAGCTCTGTCTTTTTACCATCTGATGGCTGTAAGAGAACATTATTTCTCTAGCTTTTGGAGACATCTTATTGCATGGATCGCTGTCTGATCAGCAGCTGATCAAAAGTATAAGCTTTTCTGAAAACTGAGCAAAAACGACTGGTTTGAGTCAAGATGTACTATTTTTTTTCATTTGTCTTGAGACTGAGGCCTGAGAGCTCCTTGGCTGGAAAACGTTCCTGAATTGGATATTTGCACACATGTATACTAAGGATATATTCTGAGTAAGGTTATACACATTAAGCACTTTCAAACATTTTAAGCACTTTGGCACATCAGCTTGAGTAAAAATGAAAATGCAGCCCGGAGAAGAGCTTCAAGGGAACTTTAAGATAACTTTTTAAAACATGAGTTAGCCCATTTATTACAGGCCAGAGATGTTTCAAATAGCGGACCATCTACTGGTCTTTCAAGACTCCTTCAGTCTCTGATGGCAGACTTTCCTGGACAGCACAGGTAGTATTGCAGGTCCAGGCTCCATCAGCGACTGGTTCCAGGCAAGAACCACAGGGCCAGCTACCCACAGCACGCCTCTTCATTTTAGACTTGCCGCAGGAGGAGCAAGTGTACTTGAGATTGGCTGGCTTCAATATTCTTCACTATTTTCCTGAGGGCGGCACCATAATGGGTCCCATATTTCCCCATGATCCTGACCTTTTGGTGCATTTGGCCATCTCGCCGAAAACTAGTTCCAAGCCAGAGTGCTTAAGATAAATTTTCAATGTCCTCATTTTATAGAGAAGAAACGTGAGATTCAGAGAATGAAAATATTTCCCAGGACCCTGTGGCTAGTTAGTAGCACTTCCTAACTCTTAGTCCAGTGCTCTTTCTGCTTTCATATGAGTGGGTAACCCCCCACAAAATGAACTTTTTCAAATCCATGTATTTACTTTTTTTTCTTTAACAAACAACCCTATCATCTTCAAAGCACTCTCTATGAATGCATTTGTCAAATCTGCGATTCTATTCTTGGGAACATTTTTCACTCATCTGTTTGGATGGCTGATAGCACCTCCCTCATTTTTTCTTCACCTCTTCTATGTCGCCAAATTGCTGTCTTTTCATGCCCCTCTGCATTCGAGGAAGCAAAAACTTGCATGGGGTGGGACAGGTGAGTCAGGTGCATGGAACAAATGAGACATGCTGTCTGTTGCCAAAAACTGGCACACGGAGATGGCTGCCTGAGCAAATGCATTGTCATGGTGGCAAAACCAGTCTCCCGCCGGCCACAAAGCAGGCCTTTTTTTGTCACACATGTTGTGCAATCATTTCAGAACCTCTAAATAGAAAGCTTGATTAAAGGTCTGACTTGGTGAAATGAACTTCAAATACAGTGTCACCCTCACATTAAAAAAAACAAATGAACATCACCTTGATCTTTGATTCCACTTGACGAGATTTTGGGGGGGGGCGAGGTGATGATGGCGTCTTCCACTGGCTTGAATGATGTTTGCTTTCAGGGTCGTAAGAATAGCACCATTTGTCATCACCGGCAATGACCTTGGAAAAAAGCTTTGGTTGCTTGGGAGCTGTTCTGTCATGTTTCCAGTTGATGTTCTTCTGCTGGTCAATCACAACTCATGTACAAGTTTTTCAGCGACCTTTCTCATTCCCAAATCTTCCACTAAAATTCACTGAACCAAGCTCTAAAATAGTCCAGACAACACCCCCGTCTCTTCAATGGTCCATTGTTGGTCTTCAAGCACAAGTGCGTGAATTTTGTTGACATTTTCATCCAATTAGGAAGTTGACAGATGTCCAGACCAGTTTCTTATCAAGCAATATTTCACCTGTTTTGAAATGAGGAAACCACTCGTACACTTGTGTTCTTCCCTAGCTCTGTCCTTACAAGCTGGGTTCAACATCACAACAGTTTCTTTGACGTTTTTCCAGAGCAGGAAACAAAATTTCACAGCCACAAGCTGTTCTTTTAAATGGGCCAGGACAAAAAACGAGGTTCGAGAGAAGCTGCTTATATGAAAAAATTCAAGGTGACCAGAGAGTACTCTCCCAGGTGACACCACGGGGCGCACTAACTCAGGGAGTTGCTGGATGCTCATCTAGCAGGAAAAGTGTGTCCTATGAATGCTCCGATCAGCAGAGCTTTTTCCATTTTTTTGTTATCCCCTCATATGCTATGATGCTAACTACACCCCAAGCCAAGCCAAAAATGTAGTCATTGAATCGATTCTGATGCATAGCCGCCCTACAGAGAACCGAGTAGAACTGCTCATAGGATTGATGAGATTGCACATCTTTTGGGAGTGGATTGCCTCACGTTACTCGTGGGGAGTCGCTGGTGGGTTCAAATTGCTGACCTGGTGGGCAGCTGGCCCTCGCTTAGCCACTGCGTCACCAGAGTGCTCCTACTTCCTTCAGTGCGCTATGAATTTCTTTTTCATTATTAAGGAACATTTTGAAAAATGTTCCTTGTAACACCACCATTCAAAATTGTTTCTCGGACTTGTCTACCTGGCATCCTGCCTTTGCCCATAAACACGACTATATTTCAATTGTTCTAGTAGTATGCATGCATATATGTCCTTATTGTTTGAGTTTTATTTATGATTTCAATTTAAGAATTGCTCGTATCGCTATAGTCTCGGTTATTTATATCATGTCTCTTCAAGTAGCTATATCATGGTTCATATATCCCAGTTGCTAAACTTTTTTTTCTAAACCCTTCTCAACTGATTTTTTAACCCTTTTTATTGCTAATGAGATCGGATCCTCACTTTTGTACTCAGCAACTTGGACAACTCACATTTTTCCCTTCATAATTTTGTAGTAATGACAGAGATCCCACCATCAAAGGTGAGGAGATGGTTGTGGTTCCTAATACTCATTGACAAATTGCCTTTCTGGTTGGTTACATTTTCCTTCGTTCTCATTGGGGAAAGCAAAAGAGAGAGAGAGAAATCTAAATGCAAATGGCCTAGTGACTATAAAGAGTTGAATGTCTACGGAAGGCACAGTACCTACTTCATTCCCGCATAAAATCTAGCAAATGAAAGGGAGGAGGATGGCGTGGTTACTGTGCGATGTTTCAACTTTGACTGTAGTATACTAAACCTCAAAACCCTGCTACACAGTTATTCTTGACTCATAGTGATCATATAGACTAGACTAGAACTGCTCTATCCAGGCTCTAAATCTAAATGGAAGCAGACCGACTCATCTTTCTCCTTCAGAGTAACCAGTGGGTTTGAACCACTGCCCTTTTGGTTAGCAGCTCAACCCTTAACCCACTGTTACCAGGGTTCCTTATTTGTTATATATGAATGAATATTAAAGACACTTTCAAAAAGGACTTGGTGATTTCTGCTTGTACTGAGGACAGGTCCTCTTCCTCCCCACCCCCTCTCCTCTACTGAGTTACATCAACCTCCAAGCAGCAAGCATGCTATTTGGGTTGGATGGGGATGGCAAGCGGGGATGCCCAGACCCACTGCCTTTAACAGGAGCAGCTCTGGTGGTGTAGTGGTTGTGCATTGGGCTGCTAAGTGCAATGTCAGCAGTTTGAAACCACCAGCCACTCTGGGGAAAAGATGAGGCTTTGTCATAGCCTCAGAAACCCACAGGGACAGTTCTGCCTTATCCTGCCGGGTCACTATGAGTCAGAATCGACTCAATGGCGGTGAGTGTGACATTTGTTTGTGGTTGCTGTTGGTGTTGTGTTGACCTTTAATTAATTAACATCTTGATAAATTGTCATTTTAAGTGTCTAGCATGAGACTCCAAGGAGCAATTAAGCCTGGAGCTTCAAACTCCGCTTTCAATGATTGGGAAGGGATTGAGTGAGTATACAAATCTGTTTTAGATTTGTACTTTTAATATCTAATTTTCATTACAAATGTGACTAATATGCATATTATTTCCATTACTGATGAAAATGGCATAGGAGCCACCTCTTGCTTCTTCTTGCTTCACTAGGGAGAAGAAGAATCCATCTCCACAGTAGCCCCAGGCTGAATGCCACATGGCAGAGGTCAAACATGCCTCTGAGACCCAGCCTTCTTTTACCTTATTCTGACACTGACCACTCCTCCCTCTGCATTCTACTTCTTTTCTGGGCTTGCTAATTCATTGTGACCGCCAGAGATAACTCACAGACAATGCCATTAAGGGTTTTTTAGGGAAATTAACAGGTTACCAACAGTCAGGATCAGAAAACATTATGGTAGCAGTTTTTGGTCCACAGCGGCGTCATGTCTCTTGTCTGGCCCTTAGCCACATAGCTCTGCCTCACAGTCTCATGGTCTCTAGTCTCAGTGCTGCAGCCTCTGAGGCTTCCTCCACTAGAGACAGGCGCCTTGCACGAGCTCCACTGCTGACTGTTCTTGCTGGTTGCAGAATGCTCTCCTCGTAAATGACTCCCTCGCCATATGTATAGAATGGCAACTTAAACTGACCAATCACCTATCAGTGTTCTAAATGCCTTATTTGCATGGTCCCACGTGGGACCTTAGAGACATGAACCAAAATGCACTACCATCAAGTCCACACTGACTTGTTGTGACACTATGTGACAGGGTCAACTGCCCCTCAGGTTTCCAAGATTATAGACATTCTCCCACAGAGAAGCTGGTGGTTTTGAACTGCTGACCTCGCAATTAGAAGCCAAGCTTTTAACCAGTAGGCAACCAGGGCTCCTCAGGTTATGGACAGAGCACCATACTAAGACGTTTCACTGCACCACACATGCCATATTTAACCAGGAAGGCTTTGTGCAATCCCTGACTATTTCCATTTGTGTAGGTGGAGGTGTTGACCAGGAGTGAGGTGGGTATCTCCAGTATATTTGGGATCTCTTTTGTGGGCCTTATAATAGGAAGAAACAAGTTTGATAACCATAAATTACAACTGAAATGCCAGATCATTCAAAACCGTGGGTCAAACCAGTAGGCTCAGCAAATTCCAAGAGTCTTCAATGACAAGGCCAACCGTGTGCTGAAACTGCCATACTTTCCAAATAACGGAGTAGACGCGTCTCTAAGAACATGGTTACAGGTGTTAGTTCAGTGTCCAGTACGAAGTCAGCAAGTGTGTCGGGTATTCCTGGGGACAGGGGCCACAAAGGCATGTTTGGTGATGGCGAGGAATAGGATGACTGGCCTCTAGTTCTGGCTTTGTGCTTCTTGAGCAAGGCAGTCCCCCTTTGCACCTCCACTTGGGGAATCGGAGGGTTGGAGTAAATCCAGGGCAGGGAGTAGGGTTTATCTCCTGTATAAACTCCACTGAGCTTGCAGGGGCCACTTGGAGTGTGATGATGAGCTGGGTGGAGCTGGGGGGTGGGGGTGGATATGCCCTAGGTGATAGTCTATGTCGGTTGAAGCTCAGAGCTCATCAGGGGTGCAAATGATTAACGTTTTAGCTGAGTGCAACCAATAGATTGGAGGTTTGAGTCCACCCCCAGGTGCCTCGGAAGAAAGGACTGGTGATCTACTCCTGAAAAATCAGCACAAATGTGCTATTGAGCGCAGTTCTCTGCTGACACACCCAGGATTATCCTACTTGGAAATGACTGGACAGCGTCTAGTTTGACTGGTTAGCTCATGACAGAGTGGGGATATATGTGCTACTCTTTATTGGACCTGAGCTATGTGGTCTCTTTAGCTCAGATAGTCTTTGAAATTAAGAATAGAGGCAAGAATCTTGCCCTAAGAAACTTGAAATCTGGTTGGGGGTATATAAGACCAGCCAGTAGAGATCCCAGTGAATAACTCAAGATAGGGTAATTATAAGAGCTTCTTTGTGGGATAATTATATATCTTTTTTTGTGTGGTACAGATGACAAATGTCAAAATCCAGAGACCAGAAAAATCTGTCAAAGCTCAAGTACTTAAGGATGTTTTCTTGGAAGAAAGAATACTTGAGCTGAGTTTAAAAGAACATGCAAGGTGAACAAGCGGCCATCTCGCTCAGAAACAAATAAGCCCACATGGAAGAAGCACACCGGCCAGTGCGATCACGAGGTGCCCAAGGGACCAGATATAAGGCATCATGCAAAAAAAAAAAAAAGATATGTGTGTGTATTTATGTGTATTTATGTGTATATGTATATATGTATGTGTATATATATATTATATTAAATGAAGGGGGAAGTGCAGAGTGGAGACCCAAGGCCCAAGTGTCAGCCAATGGAGATCCCCTCATAGAGGGGCTTAGGAGAGGAGATGGGTTAATTAGGGTGTGAGGTAGTATCGATGAAGAACACAGCTTTCCCCCAGATCCTGGATGCTTCCTCCCCCCAACTACCATGATCCGAATTCTACCTTGCAGGGCTGGATAGGACAGAGGCTGTACACTGGTACATAGGAGGGTTGGAGATACAGGGAATCCAGGGTGGATGATACCTCCAGGACCAAGGGCGTGAGGGACGATGCTGGGAGAGTGGAGGGTGAGTGGGTTGGAAAGGGGGAACTGATTACAAGGAGCCACATGTGACCTCTTCCCTGGGAGAGAGACAGCAGAGAAGGGGGGAAGGGAGACCCCGAATAGGGCAAGATATGACAAAATAACGAGGTATAAATTACCAAGGGCATATGAGGGAGGGGGGAAAAGGTAGGGAGGGGGGGAAAAAAAGGAGGACCTGATGCAAGGGGCTTAGGTGAAGAGCAAATGCCTTGAGAGTGATTGGGACAGGGAGTGTATGGGTGTGCTTTGTACAATTGATGTATGTATATGTATGGATTGTGGTAAGAGTTGTTGGAGTCCCTAATAAAATGTAAAAGAAGAAAAAAAAATAAAAAAAAAATAATAATAAAAAAAATTTAAAAAAAAAAGAACATGCTAATAGTCGCATAAATATTGTAAAAGATCATAAAATATTTGTAACCATGTAGCACTGGCATTTATGCCGCAGTTTGGTATATCTGATCAGTACTCCAGAGGATTTAAATAAGCTTTGTCTTTTGAGAACATTTTATAATTTTTATAGCCACTTTACCATTCACTCTTCACAATAGGCCTAAAAGTAGGTCTTATGAGCCCTCTCTGACAAAAGAGGAAACTGAAATTCAGAAACCTTAAGAAACGTGCTAAATGTTTCAAGCCACTGTGGACCAGAGCTATAACCAACCCGAAAGGTTAGAGTTAAAATAAAAGCGTGTCCGTCAGTCAGGGCTGAGCAAACAAAGGAATGCGCTCCCACACATTAGGAAAAGACTGGTTGTTTTGTTACCATGGTAACAAGAAGCCACCCAAACTGGTTTGAAACCTGTTCAGAAGATCAATAACAACTTATCTCAGAGAACCCTTTTGCAAGCCGAATGACCAGTATCAGCCCTAGCTTCTGGAAGTTGGCCTGTCTGCAATGGACTCCTTTCAATAAACATGCCTCTCTGTGCCCACAAATCAGGAATAGTCTCAGGTGAGCAACTCTCTTTCCCCAGGTGAGATTAATCTATTGTTGTCAAATAGATTAAGATTTACAGTGGCCACACCTATTCCTCTCAAGGTCCTGAGAGCCCCAAGTTTATATTTCACCCCTTTTAGTTGTTGGGGAGGGGTAGGATACAATAGCATTCACTTTAATTCACAAAATACACTCACTTTAGTAGGAATGTCTCGACATTCTCCACTCCTGGTACCAATTGTATTAGGCAGGGTTCTCTAGGACACTTATGATTATATACATATATAAAGATAGATTTATACAGCATGAAGGAATATAACAGCTACTTAGTCCATACAGCAGTACAGAGGGCTCAGTTCAACTCACTTCTGTGGAACAGTTTATGTACTAGAAGTCCTTCAACTCAGGAGGACTGCCAGCTCCAAGGTCAAGGATGCAGACAGAAGAGTCTTCCCTCTGGCAATGCAGGCAGAGTCTGGCCACAAGCAACAAATCACAGGGTGGGGCACCAACAGTCAGCAACTCAGGAGCTTATCAATGCAGACCCAGATGGAATACCAAACTCAAGCAATGCAAGATGACAGGATCCACCAGCCTCAAGCTCAAGCGATGTGGCAAAGCAAGTCTCGAAGGAACCTCAAGCCCTAGTAACATGATCCACGTGTTGGCTTGTTTCACAGGTAGTGTAGCTCACAAGTTGAGGTAGAGAACTAGCTAAAGCAGCTGCATGCTGGTCCAATCATGAGAATAAGAGAGCAAGAGGTGGGCATTGTCAAACCATTTATCTCTTTGCCCTCCAATCAAACTGTGACCTGATTAATCCTACATGTTCCTATTGGCCAGGTTGGCACAATAAACTCACCTATCACAGTCCACCTCTTGCCAACTTGGCACCAGTACACAATTTTTTAGCTGTATGTAATTTTCAGACAGTAATGAAGTCACATTTACACCTAACATCATACATTTCTCATACATATAAATGAAAACACACTGAATCTAATAGTGTCTGGTACATCACATATTAACAAAGGAAGATGTTCAATAAGCACATATAAAGAAGATAAACTGACAATCACAACCTCAGTTTTGCAATTGATCACATGGTCATAACCGATAGGTAGAACTACCTTCTACTACTCATTCTGTATTACCTTTGCCCTCTTCGGCAAGCACCTCAGATGGCTGTGGTTCTTTGCCTGGTGGGGTGACTTCATTCCTGAGGGGTCTGGGTCATTATAAGTCCTGTCAGGATTGGGTTGCTGCAATTTACCATTTACTTTAATCACAGGGCATGGTAACACTAAGAGTCGATCCTGAATCCCAGACATATTCTTCTTTACCTCCATTATGTAGCACCAGTCCAATTTCTCCTTGGTAATCAGGATCAATCACATCACTCAGTACAGTGACACCCTTCCTGATCTGTTGATCCAAAGGCATGAGAAGCCCAAAGTGGCCAGGGGGCATTCTCAGCTGCCAGTTCAGTGGAACCCATGCTGTGTTTCCAGGTGGGAGAGTTCCTTCCTTTGGGACCAGGACCTCTAGGCCTGAGGAACACAGGGTTGCTGGGACAGGAAGCAAAAATGCTGCAAGGGGATCACTAGGAGTAATAGTGAGTGGTGCCACTCCAGCTTCCAGCCCTTGATTCCTGGACCCATGAGTCCTGGCTATTGGAGACACAGCATCATATATTGGCCGCTGGTTTAGAGCGTATACAGCTTCCTGGAGAACATTGCCCCAGCCCTGCAAGTTGTTGCCACCTAGTTGGTGCCGTAATTGTGTCTGTAGGAGGCCATTCCATTGTTCTATCAAGCCAGCTGCTTCAGGATGATGGGGAACATGATACGATCAGTGGATTCCATGGGCATGGACCCATTGCCGCACTGCATTTGCTGCGAAGTGAGTTCCTTGATTTGCAGCAATGCTATGTGGGATGCCAGTGGATGAGGGATACTTTAAGTCCACGAAGGGTAGTTTAGGCACAAGCAATGTGTGCAGGGAAGGCAAATCCATATCCAGAGTAGGTGTCTATTCCAGTAAGAACAAAACAGTGCTTCTTCCCATGAAAGAAGTGGTCTCATGTAATCAACTTGCCACCAGGTTGCTGGTTGATCTCCCCAAGGAATGGCCCCATAGCTTGGACTAAATGTTGGTTTCTGCTGCTGGCAAATGGGGAACTCAGCAGTGGCCATGGCTCAGTCAGCCTTGAGTGGAAGTCCATGCTGCTGCCTGGGTTAGTTTATTGTGCCAACAATGGAGTGTTGCTGTGCACGTACAACTTTATGACCCTGTGGGTCAGCCAATACCCAGTTCATGAGGGTAGCTCGGGCCTCATGGTGACGTGGTGACCCTTGGTGAGGCGTTCAGTCCCCACTAAGGCCCAGTAACAGGCCAACAGCTGTTTTTCTAATGGGGAGTAGTGGTCTGCAGAGGATGGCAGGACTTTACTCCAAAATCCCAAGGTTCTACACTGTGAGACTCCATAATGCATTTCTATCTACAACTGACACCTCTAGCACCATCGGGTCATATGGTCCCAGTGGCAAAGCAGCTTGCATGGCAGCCTGAACCTGTTGAAGAGCTTTTTCTTGTTCTGGGCCCCACACAAACTTGGAGGCCTTTCAGGTCTCTTGATAAATATGTCTAAGTAGAATACCTAAAAAAGGAATAGGTTGCCCCCCAAATTCGAAGAGGCCCACTAGGCGTTGTGTCTCCTGTTTAGTTGTTGGGGTGGGGGTGTGCAATAACTCGTCCTTCACTTTAGTAGGAATGTCTCAACATGCCCCACACCACTGGACCCCTAGAAATTTTACTGAGGCAGAGGGTGCCTGAACCTTCATTGGGTTGATTTCCCACCCTCTTGCATGTAGATATTGTACCAATGAATCTAGAGTCTTTGGTACATCTACCTTTGTGGGTCCAATCAGCATAATGTCATCAATATAATGGACCAGTGTGACATTTGTGGAAGAGACAGGCAATCAAGGTCCCTTCAGATGAAATTATGGCACAGGGCAGAAGAGTTGATGTACCCCTGGGGGAGAGTTATGAAAGTGTATTATTGCCCCAGCCCGATAAAATAATAGCAGATTGCCCTGCTCACAGAGTCTTGCCAAAACATATCAATACCCACTTCCAGAGAGGCAATTATAACTCCTGACGGTCTCGTGTCCCAGAGGAGTACTGCTCCTTTGGGTTTTATTGGCTGTAATATTTATGGATGCAGGTCACCGGCCTTTCACCCATGGTGCCCTTGGCTTTTTAGGTCAGCAGCTCAATGAAAACCATTTGCTCTATTCAGGGCCTTCTCTCTCTGTCTCTGTCTCTCTGTCTCTCTCTTTGTCTCTGTCTCTGTCTCTCTGTCTCTCTCTGTCTCTCCCTCTATATATATATATATGTGCACACACACTCACACACACACACACACACACACAAACTCACTGCTATTGAATCTATTTGGACTCATAGCAACCCCCTGTGTGTTTCTGAGACTGTAACTGTTAACAGGAGGAGAAAGACTAATCTTACTCCTGAGGAACAGCTACTGGTTTTTAACTGTCAACCATGTGGGTCACAACCCAACCCACAACCGCTACATTACCAGGGCTCCTGATACACACACACACACATCTGACTATAGTATGTATATAAATGTTGTCATATATATATACACCTCTAGAGAGAAAGGAAGTGTGCCGTTCTATTTCAGATACTGAGTGGTGGTCTCATCGTCCTTGGACAAGGTCGCATTGTGAAAACAGGAGCCCCTCTGGCTGTTTCAGACAAAGATCACTCATGCAAGGGCTTTGCTTGCAGGGTGTCAGAAAGACTGTGACAACACAAAAGGAAACTGAAGAGTGGCCAGGCGATCAGTCATTCCAGATGTGGTACAAGCTCCTTACTGCCGGCCAGGTGAGAGTACACTGGGCTGCATGGCTCGTCCTCTTCCAGACACCGGGACAACCGAAGGGGAATGAGACAGATGAGCTCCCTGTTCTCATGGGATTTACATGCTAGTTGAGGGTTGAAGCAGGCAGTAAATGGGCTTTAAAAATATCGTAGGGTAATATAAATATGTGTGTATAAAATACGTGTATGTATACACACACACATATATATGGTATAAAAGGACACCCCAAATTTAAACTGCAGTTTAAAGAGAACACTTCTTAATTCTTAAATGGGACAAAGACAAGACAGAAGCACATCTTCCAGATGAAGGAGGCTATTCGCTTGAGGTCATGATGGCATCCAAGTGTTTGCCTCGATCCAGAGACATACAAGGGACACGGGAGGACAAGGGAAAGTGTGACAAACGCATGACCAACAGCAGATCCAGGTGTCACAGGTGTGGGTGTCATAGCAACCCTGTAGGACAGAGTAAAACAGCCCCTGGGGGTTTAGGGGATTGTAACTGTTTGTGGGACTAGAAAGCCTCATCTTTCTCCCAGAAAACGGCTGGTGGTTTCAAACTGCTGACCTGTAGTTAGCAGCCCACTGCATAACCACTCATGAGAAGAGCTTACAAAATTGGTTTAGTGTCCTCTGGCCAAGGCAGTCAGGGTCTGGCTTGTGACCATGTGGCCCTCATTCATCGAGTAAATGGCAGCTCATAGCACTCACTGAGTAGAACGGCTGAGAGTATGAATCTTTATGGGTGGAAAACCGCCTTCTCCGATGGAGCAGCTGCATATTTGGAACTGCTGCCCTGCAGGTAAGCAGCCCAGTGTGTAACCACTATGTCGCCAGAGCTCCTGAGCACCCACTTTCCATGTAGGGCATACCCAGGCAAGTCCCTAATGCAGGACTGGGGACGCGTTTCTGTGAAGGGCCACTTGGATGTGTATAACATTATTTGAGGACCGTATAAAACTATCAACTTAAAAATTAGCTTGCTTTAGAGCCTTGATAGCATAACGGGTTATGAGTCGGGCTGCTAATAGCAAGGTCAGGAGTTTGAAACCACCAGCCGTTCCTCGGGAAAAGATGAGGCTTCACACTGCTATAAATATTTATAGTGTCAGCAACTTACAGGGGCAGGGCTAGCCTGTCCGGTAGGGTCGATATGTCAGAAGTGGCTCCATGACGGTGGAAGCATTTGGTCACATATTTAATGAACTCATTCTGAATGTGACGGCTGGAATGGCCTCTCTCGGGCAAGGTGTGTGAGGTTAACTGGTAAAACAAACAAATAGAAACCACTTCCATCCCGTTAATTCCGACCCATAACAACCCTATACAACAGGATAGAACTGCCCCCTTTGAATTCCAGAGGTTATAACTCTTGGTGGGAATAGAAAGCCTCATATTTCTCCTGCAGTGGCTGGTGGATTTGAACTGCTGACCTTATGGTTGGAAACCCAACTCATATATCACTATGCCATCAAGACTTCTTGTCTGTTCTAGACACTGAAATGTTATTAAGTTGAGTATTCCTTACATTTTTATCCCGCCCTCTTTGTCTTGCCCTTCCTTATTTATCTAATGCTAGAAACCAGTCAAAGTCCAGCAAGCACGTCTGTGATTCCGTCTGGATGATTGCGCACCTGCTTCCACCTAAGAGAAGTCGGAGAGCTGGGACAAGAAGCGCCCGCGGCAGTGAGTTTCCAATTGCTGAATGCTCTCTCGCAAGTGGCAGGGGAAAGTGCAATGGCGAGTAGAAACTTCCCAGGGGTGTCCTCTCCCCAAGGTGGGCACCCAGGGTGCAGGTGGCCTGCCATCCCTTAGAGACACCTCCGACAAGGGACCGAAAGGGAGAAAAGGAAAGGCAGGTGGTTGCTGGGGTGGGGGTGGGGGGAGGGAAGGGAGGCAAGAGGAAAATACAGAGCAGATGGTGATGTTTACCACTTCTTTCACCTTTGCATATGTGAGAGGTTCTTGCAAAATTTCTAGGAACTAGGCATTGCCAGGGGGGAGAAAAAAAAGATAAGAGCTAATTACTAGTAATAACATCAATAAGCCTAATCACACCTGGGGTGGCTGAGCTGGAAATAGAAACCCCAGCTTATCACATACGCACCAGCCTGTCACTTGTGGTAATCAGAGCTTGCAACTGAGAAAGGGGCTTCTGGGAGATTAAGTCCTATGACGATTTCTTGGCAGAGGCACTCTTGATTGGACTAATTAGGCAAAGCTGCTGCATTAACAGCAGGTGTGAAACTTTGAAGGCAGGCATGTAGGTGTGAAGGATCAGTGTGTAACTAACTGCCTTGGAAGGATGAAGGGGATGAATCAGGAGCGATGACTCCTCTTCTGGTTCCACTGCAGTGCAACTGGAAATGACTCCTCTCGGCCCGGTGAGATGGGAGGTCTGGTCAAAGCGATGATTTCCAGGTGGGCTTCTCAGGGCTTGATGCTTTCTTTTTCCAGTGGAATCTTAAGGAAAGATTATGCCTAAGACCCATGATGCGAGATGCTTTCAGAAGTGAAGTTGATTGATGAAGGGGTGGAGAACTCAGAAACCTAGTCATTCATTCATGTGTTCACTCATGTCACACATGTTTCTTTGAAATCTTTTCATGTGTCAGAGACTGTGCTAGCTGTTAGGGAAATAGCAAAGAGTAAAACAAGCAACTATCCCCACCTTCATGGAGTTTATGGTCTACAAAGAGAACCTCCTCCAATTCTGACCCATAGTGACCTCCTAGGGGAGGATAGAACTGCGCCTTGGGTTGCTGAGACTGTGACTCCATGGGAGTAGAAAGCCTGGCCTCTCTCCCTCAGAGAGACTGGCAGTTTTGAACTGCTGCCCTTGTGGTTAGCAGCCCAGTGCATCATCAACACACCACAATAAATACAATTTGTCACCAAATCACATGGGATGTTAGAAGGTGAGGCTATGTGTAGAACAGCAAAGAGGTGGGGGGATAGTAACGCAGGGCACGGGGAACCAGAGTGCCCAGATGGTGTGAGGACAACCTAGTAGAGAAGAAAGCCAGGAGATGACTTCATGGAGAGGGAAGGTTTAAGCAATGATTAAAATGAAAGCAAAAGTGGTTGTTTATTAAGAGAAGATTCAGACCCAAAAGGCATCCAAATCCAGAGTGGAAATAGCTACTCTGTCAGACAATGAGCAAAAATACATTTTTATATGGGGAGAGTTTGCAAAACCATAATTGGCTAAGAGACAATTAGGAGAGTAAAAGGCAGGCTATCTTAAAGTGGGGGGAAAGCAGGAACAGGTGGGCAGCACATGGGTGGCATTATAAGATTGGATAAAGGTGTCACGGGATGGTCACTGGTGATGGCAGGAGAGGTGTTTTCCTGCTACTCTGTTAGTAAACCTGCTTCATCTATCACGTCTGTTTCTAGGATCCATTATAAGGAGGTATCTATAATGCTGTAGATCCACTCATCTGACACAAACTTGCAGCTGGCACCTGTTTGACTAAAGTAAGAAGACCCTTTGGGAACCGACTGTGATATCCTGCAGGCTGTGGAATTTTCATCTACCTGCTGTGCTTGAGGCAGGTGGACAGTGACTAAGGAAGATCGCAGACAAATGGATGCATTTGAATTGTAGTGTTGGCGAATGATATTGAAAGTACCATGGACTGCCCAAAGAATAAATGCCACTTTCCAATCAAGCCTAGACGGGAGCATGCACACAGGTGTAGCAAGAGATAAAACTCACAACACATGGAGCCCAGGAACAGGAATGGGAATAGAGATACCAAAAGGGTAGGGAGATGAGGGATAGAGGTGGGAGGGAGAGGGTCACCGATGGCAATGAATGGCACATAACCACACACCCCCATCCAGGGGGAAGAACCACAGAAACCAGAGGGGAAGGGAGACAGTGGTCGGTGTGATATTTGAAAATAAGTAACAATCTACCATCTATCAAGGGGCCATGAGGGTTGGGGGGTGGGGAAAGGAGGTAGGAGAAAAATGAGGAGCTGATCCCAAGGGCTCAATGGAAAGTAAATGTCTAGAAAAGAACGATGGAATATATGTGCAAATATGTTGGATACAATTGATGTATGGATTGTAACAAGAGTTGTATGAGCTCCTAATAAAAATAAAATGACTATTAGACAGATAGATAATATGTCGTGGAAGAAGTTCAGCCAGAACGCTCCTGAGAAGTGAGGATCGCCATGTCTTTCCTCTCATGTACGTCGGATGGAGACAGCAGTCCTTGGGAAAGGACAGCATGCTTGGTAAAGAAAAGGTCAACAAAAAAGAGCAAGACCCTCAAGGACATGGATTCGCACAATAACTACAACAATGGAGTCAAAAGGAAGACCGATTGTAAGGATGATACAGGAGGGGCAGTGTTTCCTTCTGATGTACCTGGGGACACTGTGAGTCAGAAACAGGTGAAAGGCACTCACAACATCCACGCACCTGCCAAACCGCAGAGAAAACAAACAACCTCTTGAGGACAGGTGCGCAGCTCCACATCAAAGTGGGAGGAACTGCTGGTAGCAAAGGCAGCTCTTAAAATGCTAAAATTTTTAAATTGACATTTTTAAAAATTGAAATTCTAAAATTTTTTAATTGACATGAATTCTAGACTCATGTCAAGACTTGAAAATGAAATCGAGGTTCCACGTTAATGCCAGGTACCTCTGGCGATAAGCTCATATTCAACTGACCCATTTAAAAGCCCTGTATTCAGAAGACACCTGTTAAAGGATAAACACAGACAGAAAGAGTTTCTAGGGATGAAGCCGGTTGAATACTCACTAAAAGTCCAGGTGCATTTAAAGCTGTGAGCTCTATCTCCTAAGTACAAAAACCATGTTCTCATTGTTGGTTGCTTAGCGAAAATATGCTTAAACCGTTGAACACAAATCTGCTGCTTAAAAAATCATCAAAACTCAGTGATGTTTACACATAAAGTTTATTGTAAGCAGTTACTCTCGATGCAAATCAGGAAAGTATTTTGATTTAAAATAAAAGAAAAAGCAGATGGCTTCGAGTAGCTAGGTACAATGGAACTTAAAAGAGTGAAGAGGTGGGAAAAATGTAGACAATCAACCACAGGCTAATTTCATTGTGAATGTCTTCACCCTGCCTTCCCCCTTTACTGAGATGCACCAATACTATGCTACTTCTGGCCTGGTTGCTGCTAATTACGCTTGGCCCTTCACCCCGCTGCCGCCAGGAGGCATTTTTAGATTTAAATTGGGTGCTATGGTGAACAAGAACCTGTTCTAGCAGGGTAAGGAAATTCTCAGGGCTGTGGTACAGCCGTTTCTGGCAGGCTCGTGCGGTTAGAATAAGTCTTCTTGTGATTAAGATTTGGTTTTTCAATGAAGGAAAACCTTAAAAGTGAAGAAAAGGTGCCCATTAGCAATTTTCCTATTCAGCACCAGTAACACCAGTCCATCTGTGCTGTCCCTGGCGATCTGCTCCGTGCTATTGAGTGCCCACTATACCCAAGGCACAATGAGGTCATTTGCATGAAGTATCTCAAGGTCTCCTGCCAACCAGGAAAATAGATGTGATTTATCTCCCTTTTTAAAGTGCTGGGAGGTCACACAGTAAGGGGAGGGGTAGATAAGGGGTCTGAATCCTGGCCTTCTCACTTTTTAAACTTTGGGGTCAGTCCTGAGAGATCCTCTCCCATGGTTGGCAGTGGGAAATTGCCTACCAGTGGCTCTAAGGAGCTGACAAATGCTGAAGTGCAAGCTCCTCATTTCAAAGATGACTGGTGGCTTAAGTCCTGAGATCTCCCCAACTGTACTAAGCAAAGCCCTGGAGGCAATTGCCACTGATTCAATAAAGGCCGCGGCCCTTACCCAATCGTTTGTTTGTCTATCTTCAATAAAATGGAAATGTCAGCTGGGGTGTGTGACGCGCAAGCCTCCTCCTGCCTGCGATGTTTGGAAAGACTTGGCTGTGTTCACCGTGCCCACATTTCCACCCTGGCCCCACCCCTCAGCTGGCGTGGTTGCAGGTAAGAACGTCAGGTTTGCAGGTGCTGAACCAGGACTGGAAATTCCCTGGGAAATATACCTGGCTTACAGGTCTGTAGTCTGATGTCTGTAATGCAGACATATTCCATTGTGCATGTCCGCCGACACAGATGTTCGAAATGTAGGGCAGACAGAGCCGTGCTTCAAATGAGCGCGTTTTCCTTCTGTGCCTTTAACAAGACTGGGCAGAGGGGAACTGAGCCAAAACAGCAGGTTTTTCCCACAAGCCTTGAACGCACAGGAGCCTACTGTGTACTCCCCCAAGCCCCAGCCTCTCGGGGGATGAGAGAGGGACAGGGGAGCCAAGACTTCTAGAACATACACTCAAACTGGGTAGGCAAAGGATTTCAAGAGCTAGATGGTAATAATAACCAAGACCAAAATTTTTCTCAAGGCAGATCCTGTGCTTAATGCTCTATGTTAATACATTGAGATGGAAGCAATACAGTCACTGTATCACAAAGAATTGGTAGACACTCAGCTCTCTCTCTCTCTCTCACACACACACACACACACACACACACACACACATACACACACACACAGCAAAACTACTGCCATAGAGTTGATTCTGACTCACGGGGTTACTAAGGATGTAAATCTTTATGGGACCAGTTAGCCTCATCTTTCTCCCCAGGATGAGCTGGTGATTTTTGAACTGTGTCCTTGTGGTTGGTAGCAGTTGAATGATACCTGATGGCACCACCAGGCGTCCTTTTCCACCAGGGGCTCCAGTGCCAATGACATTGAAGGAATTGGGGGGAAATGAGGCTCTAAAAATGGGCAGAACACCAATTGAGTTAGTTTATTGTGCCTAATTGGCCGATAAACACATGTGGGGTTAATTGAAGGGTAGAGGGATAAATGGCTCAGAGAGCCTCGCCTTTCTAGTTCACAGGTCTCCTGCTTTGTGATGGTCGGAACAGGGTGCAGCTGCCTTAGCCAGTTCCCTGCTTTAGCTGGCAAGGCAGACTTCCTGCAAGACATCCCCGAGGAGAAGCCACATGGACCTACCCCAATGCAGCCCTGGGTGCTGGAGCAGCTGTGTAGAGACCCCTGCCAGCGCTGAGATGCTTGCATGCTCACTGATTCAGTTTTCCTCCTGCAGTCGGCATCATAGTGTCTGTTTTGTGAGAGGGAGGAGGACTTTGTAGATTGGTGTTGGTCATATGGGTTAATGGGTTAATGTTGGACTTGTGGGCTTGGGCAGCATTGGGTTGGGATGTTTACTTGATGCGCACTTAACCTTTACATAAAACTCTCTCTTATACATGAGTTTCTGTGGATATGTTTCTCTAAAGTACCCAGACTAATATACCAATTGAGATGTTTCAACAAATAGATGCAGTTAGAGTTGCTCATTCTTGTATGCCAAGACATTTGGAAATGACCAACTAATTGTAAGAGATCCATGTTTGTATCTATTCTAAAGGAAAGTGATCTGACACAATGTGGAATTATCTAACACAATCATTATTATCATGGGCAAATAAGACTTTGCTGAAAATAACTCAAAAATAGTAGCAGCAGTGAATCAACCGAGCTCTGCCGGAAATTCAAGCTAAATTCATAAGAGATCGTGGAACAAGGGATGGCATTGGCGCTGTTAGATGAGTTTGATTGAAATCCGAGAGTGACAGAGAGATACTTACTTGTGTTTTATTGACTATAGAAAAGCATTCGAAAATGTGAATCATGCCAAGTTGTGGATAATATTACAACGAATGGGAATCCTAGGAGACTTAAGTGTGTTCACGTGGACTCTGTACATAGACCAAGAGGCAATCACCCACCCAGAACAAAGGGATAGTGCATGGTTTAAAAGCAGGAAAGGTGGGGGAGGTGGGCTCCTTTGGCCATCCTCATTCAATCTATACACCGAGCAAAGAACTGGAAAGTTGGTTGGAGGAAAGTTCATGAACATTATGAGACAGGCAGATGACTCAGCTTGGCTTGCTGAAAGTGAAGAAGACTTGAAGCACTTACTGATGAAGATCCCAGAGTACAGGCATCAATATGGACAACTCAATAGAAAGAAAACAAAAATCCACACCCTCCCTTCAAATAAACATCATGAGAAATGGGGAAAAGAGTGAAGTGGTCAAGGATTTTATTTACTGGGCTCCACAATCAATGCCCAGGGAAACAGCAGTCAAGAAATCAAATGATGTTTTATACTATGTTGAGCAAATCTGTCGCAAGTGGCCTCCTTTCAGTGTTAAAAAGCAAAGATGTCACTCTGAGGACTGGGGTGCACCTGACCAATCACCTCATATGCATGCGGAAGCTGGACAGTGAGTAAAGAAGAAAGAATGCATGCATTTGAATTATGGTGTTGGCAAACAATATTGAAATTACTATGGACTGCTAGTTACATAATTTCAGGTCAACTTGATAAATAAGTCTAGGGGTGGAGTCTAGCATGTCAATCAGGTCACAGCAGATGATGCCTCCTTGTGGGAGTGGCCTTCTCATGAGGATTCTGGGAACTTCCTCTCTCTCTCTCTCTCTCTCTCTCTCTCTGTCTGTCTCTCTTTCCCTGCTTCTCCTGTCTGTTGAGCCACACTCAAAGAGCTGGAGGAGTCACGTGGAGACCCATGCCAGCACTGAGATGCTTCTATCACCACTGGATCCATAAGACTTTTCACCCATTGCCGGACCTGATTGACAGGCTGAACTCCACCCATAGACTTACTTAGCAAGTGGACATGGAATTGTGTAACTACCACACTACCATTGAGTCCAGTCTGACTCATAATGATCCTGTAAGACAGAGTAGAATGGCCTCTGCAGAGTTTTGAGGCTGTAAATCACCACAGGAACAGAAAGACTCATCTGTCTCCCAAGAAGGGCTGATGGGTTTGAACCACCAACCTTGTTACTAGCCCAGTCTGTAACCCCACTATAAAACCAGGACTGCTTGTCTTGGAGTAAGAAATGCAAACTAGTCAGCACTGTCCTTTACCCTTGACATCACGTGATGATTTTATAGTCCCCTTACTATAGGCACGTGGCAGTAGTCAGAATGGATTGAAGCTCAGAAGCTAAACAGGCCAGGCTGATCCCTTAGCCTCCCTTGCCGCTAGTCCAGGAACCCATGGCTGAGGTCTTGGCTAATCAGCTGACCACAGACACAGACTCTAATGAGCAGGGCAGTGCTAACGCAGAGTGAGCTTGCAGACTCAGAACAGACGCATACTTCCCCGCGGGGTTTCTGAGGCTATAAGCACTTAGGGAAACAGGCAGTCCATGGTTCTGCTGATTGGCTGGGTTTGAACTCAGTGTGCCGACAGAGCCCCTTTCTCTCCACGGTGGCCCAGCAGTCACTAGAACTTCGGGTGACGACGGTGTCAGCATTCCCACATAGTATGTGCTCTTGGCTCTCACCCGCACGACGCAGACTCCCTTTGTTTCTCCCCCTTTCCAAACCAGATCCTCCTGCCTTCCTGGAGATCCAGGCAAAACCAATATCCTGCCCAAACATGCTTTCCCTGCTCAATGACTCTAGTGTAGTGATTCTCAAACTGTGGGTCGCGACTCCTTTGGGGGTCAAACGACCCTTTCACAGGGGTCACCCGATTCATCACAGCAGCAAAATGACAGGAAGTAGCAATGAAAATAATTTTATGGCTGGAGGTGGTCACCACCACACGAGGAACTGTATGAACGGGTGCAGCATTAGGAAGGTGGAGAGCCGCTGCTCTGGTGGGTCTCTACCGACTGCCATCAAGAACCCGGCACGGTTCAGTGAAGGGACAAAGGCCAAACTTGTCAGGCTGTGATACGGTTCGCTCATCTCTGCAATGGGGACGGTTTTGTTAGCGTGCTTCAGTCACGGGGACAGTGTGAAAGAAAGAGCTCCGCAAGGAAAATTGAGTGATTGCATTTATGTTGAAGAACTAATTAAAGCCGTTCATTTTCCTTTCCTCTTTTCAAGTTCGCAGTCTTCCCCTGGGAAGGGCACATTCTGTGTTCACGATCAACTGAAAAATAAAAGGAGACCACCAGGAATTCGTTTGGAGAAAACGTTTAACAGACAGTTCTGAGTGGGGTTTCTTAAAGCAGCAAGAGGCTGCGCTTTCTCAGCAAGCTCGGGTCGTAAAGTTGTACAATGCGGAAGAAACCACACCGATGTCAAACTACTTCTTTCATTTTAAGTCTGTGTCGCCTGCATCTTGCTCGAGCCCCTCATGGCTCACAGCTCTTGTAGCATCAGTAGGAGCCCAGCTGAAGATCTATTGTATTTTATTTAAGCAATGTATCTAACATCGAGCTACTAATTTAAGAAGCAGCAGCCAAAAAAACACAACACACTTTCTATCCACAAACTTTGCTTAGACGTTTCGCAAAGGCCATTCCTTGATCACAGATCCTCTCAGTCTCTCTCGCTTTCCCTCTCTGTTCCCCCCTCTCTCCCTCCTCCACTCCTTCCTCCTTTGACCAGGTTCACACAAAGCATTGCCATCAAGTGGGCTAGCGGCAACCCTAGGCAACATCGGGGTAGAGAAGCTGATGGATGGGCATCCACCTGAAGGGAATTTCAAACTCTTCAATTACTGAGAGAAGGAAGAAGGGTCGCAAGACGAATTCTGCTGAATAAATAATCTGTTCCCATTGTCATACTTGTGGTAAAACATCCACATTTTAGAGCCCTGCTTTCTTCCTCCCTCTCCCTAGCTACATCCCCATCTGCCCTGGGCTCCACTTGCTACTAGACTACAGGGAAGCGGGAGATGAGAGAGCTGCCTGCTAATGGCATGCAGAACCATGGCAGCTGGAGTCCGTCCCAGGAAAGCTACATCAGCAAGGCCCTGTGCAACAGCTGCTAACGCCATCCTGGTGACTGAGCCCAGCACAGGGGAGGTGGGAGAATATGGGCTCTGTATTACGCAGCGAGGGAACAGGCAGATTTAATTATTTCATGGCAACAGCCAGGTTCTCAATGGGATGATATAATATTTGGGGGACATTATGGCAATTTCACAGGGACCTTTGGTCCATGCACCGATGCAGCCACAATGAGCCCCTTTTGTGAGTAGGCAAGGGATGCAATGCAGACGACCATCCCAGACAATACAGCAAATCACCAGGCTGGCATGACTTTTGAATGATCCAACCCAGTGGAAAAATCCTTTTCCCTCAACACCCGAGCCTAGAACCTAACCTTGTTTACTACATTCCATTGAGTCATTTTTGCATTGTTCTAATCCATACAGATTTCCCAAGAACACGACGCCTAGGCGATCAGAGGCACTCCATGCTCTGTGCTGTTTGGAAACAAGCAGTGGGCTGTCCATCAGCTGTGTGCTTTATGCTGCACACACGTGTGCCACTCGACCTTTTGGCTGTCCCACACAGGAATCCGATAAAAGGGATTTGATATGCACTTGAAAACATTTAGAACATATTATTATTATTAAAATCTGAGTATACATATACTGAATGTAAGGATGTCATTGAATTCCATGAAAAAAATTTTGTTTAATATTTAAATTTTACCATCATTTATTTCTGTTCTTTAGGACAATAAAAAAGAATATCAGAATTATATGCTTATTTTATTTTATTTTTAAAAATTTTTAAATCATTTTACTGGGGGCTCGTACAACTCTTATCACAGTCCACACATACATCCATTGTGTCAGGTACATTTGTACATTTGTTTCCCTCATCATTCTCAAAACATTTGCTTCTACTTGAGCCCTTGGTATCAGCTCCTTAGTTTTCCCCTCCTCCCTACTCCCCTCTCTCTCTCATGGACCCTTGATAATTTCTAAATTATCATTATTTCATCATATCTTACACTGCCCAGCATCTCTTTTCACCCACTTTCCTGTTGTCCATCCCCCAGGGAAGAGGTTATATGTAGATCATTGTAATCAGTTTCCTCTTTGTCCCCCACCTTCCCTCCAACCTCCTAGGATCACCACTCTCACCACTGGTCCTTAAGGGATCATCTGTCCTGAATTCCCCATGTTTTCAGTTCCTATCTGTACCAGTGTACATCCTCTGGTCTAGCCAGATTTGTAAGGTAGAACTGGTATCATGATAGTGGGTGGTGAAGAAGCATTTAAAAGCTAGAGGAAAGTTGTATGTTTCATCATTGCTACACTGCACCATGACTGACTTGTCTCCTCCCCAGGACCCTTCTGTATGTAAGGGGATGTCCAGTTGCCTACAGAAGGGCTTTGGGTCCCCAATCTGCACTCCACCTCATTCACAACGATATGATTTTTTTGTTCTTTGATGCCTGATATTTGATCCCTTCGACACCTCGTGATCACACGGGCTGGTGTGCTTCTTCTATGTGGGCTTTGTTGTTTCTCAGCCAGATGACCGCTTGTTTATCTTCAAGACTTTAAGACCCTAGATGCTATATCTTTTGGTAGCCGGGCACCATCTTCACCACATTTGCTTGTGCACCTGCTTTGTCTTCAGTGATCGTGTGGGGAAGGTGAGCCTCTCAGAGTGTGGATTATTAGAACAAAGTGTTCTTGTGTTGAGGCAGTACTTGAGTAGAGGCCCAACGTCCGTCTGCTTCCTTAATACTAAACCTATAAATATATGCACATAGATCTATTTTCCTATCATCATATAAAAATATATTTACATATGTATATGCATGTATTCAAATCTCTATAAATGTCCTTTGCCTCCTAGTACTTTTCTCTATTTCTTTTTACTTTCCTCTCATCCCACTATCATGTTTAGCCTTCATTTGGGTTTCAGGAATTCCTCTCGTTTACATTATCCTTGATCTAGCCCTGCCAAACCTTTTATACCCTCCTCACTATCAATTTTTGGTCATTTGTTGTTCCTTTGTCCCTGGGTTTGTTAACACCCAATTCTTTCCCTCCCCCACACCCCCCCTCTCCCTCGTCTCATTGTTCTCTCTCTTTTTATCTACTTGATTTCTTTAGCCTTTGGTTGTGAACTAGGTGAAGGTTTTCAGAAGAGAACATTAGTCTTAGATTCAATCATTCATACACATTGTTTCTGAAACTCACCATGCCAGTCACCTCAGCAGGCCATCCCTCATTCCATCTACTGTAATAATGACCTTCCCTGGCCATCCCGCAGCCACCTCAATGAGTGGCCTTCTCTTTTTCCAGCCCATCTTTCGTCTCCATCAGCTGTTGGAGGATATGGCCTGTGAGTCTGCTTCCATAGTGAGCCCTCAAAATTCATGTCCATGCAGAACCTCAGGCTTGTGACCTTATTTTGAAATAGAGTCTTTGCGGATATAATTAGTTACGGATCGAGCTATGATTCAACTGACTTAAGTTGGCTCGAGGTCCAATGACGGCATCCTTTGAAGAGTCAGAAAATAATACAGGGAGGCAGAGGAAAGAAGGCCATGCTAAGGTGAAGGCAGACGTTGCAGTGATGGGCCTAAAAGCCAATTAATGCTAAGGATTGTCGGCAACCAAGAGGAGCTGGGTGAGAGGCAACGGGTGGCTTTTCCCTTCGAGCCATGAGAGTCCTGCTGATACCTTGGTCTCAGACTGCTGGCATCTCGAACTGTAAAGAGGACCTTTCTGTGTTTTCACCCACCATTAGTAGGGATTTGTTACCCAAGCACCAGGAAATGAATTTAGTCCACAAGGACTTCTTAAATTCTAGAGATAGAATAAATAACTCAACCCATGGAAGGAGTTTACATTGATGAGTATGTTTTCTGTGACACCCAGCCATTCCTCGGTGCATGTCTTCACAAAGGCAGTAACTGATTCGGGCTCCCACATACTCATTTCTGTGAGTGCTACCTCATTCGTGAGGATATGTCATGCTTCCCCATCTTCTCCATTATGTTTGTGTCTAGTTTATCTTGGCATGGTCTCCCTAACTTGATTAGAGCTATTTCCTCCCACCCCCTCACTGACTTATCAAAGATAAATGGCTCTAGTCTGTGATTACGTTTCCTAATTCTAGGTTCATATCCTCTCTTCCACTGGCTTTACTGCTCTTTCACTTTCCTTTGCATCTTGCATCTCAAACGCACCTCATCTGCTTTCTTCTCTCAAAGCCCAGCTCATTTATTATGCACAACCCTTTTTTAAGCTCTTATAACAACCCATCCCTCCATCCATTGTACGCATAGCTCTTTACGGTGAGGCATTCTGACCAATTCACTCCATCTTCCAGTTAACTCATACCTTTCCCATCACATGTTGAAATAAATTTTGGTGTATCATCAGTATCTTTACTTTATGTCTCCATTAAATTATAACCAGTAAGCCTGCTGCCAATTGCATCTGTTCTGACTCAGAAACCCTCCCCAAGTATGTGTCAGTGCAGACCTGGACTCCAAAGGGTTTTAAGTGGCTGTTTTGTTTTGTTTTGTTTTTTTCAGAAATACGAGGGGGCACCCCCCAAAAAACCAGAACTGTACTGAGCCCAGCAGATCTTTTGTAGTATGAATTTTTCCCCACTAGGTGAGCATCAAACAACTCGCTTTGAGTCAGCGCACCCAGTGGCATCACCTGGAAAGTTTCTCTGGTCACACTGAAATTTTTCATAAAAGCAGTTTTGCTCAAACCTTATTTTTTCTGATGGCCAGTTTAAGAGAATAGCGTGTGGTTGTGAAATTTTGTTTCCTGTTCTGGAAAAATGACGCAGAAACTGTTGTGATGTTGAACACAGCTTACAAGGACAGCGCCATGGGGAAAACTCAAGTAAACAAGTGTTGTTGTTGTGTTTTGTTTTTTCATTTCAAAAAAGGTTGACAAACCTTGTTCCAGAAATCCATCAACTTCCCAAACTGATGAAAATGTCAACTCATAGTGCATTTGGAGTTCGTTCCACCAGGTCAGACTGTTAATCAAGCTTTCTATTTAGAGGTTCTAAAAAAGATTGTGTACCCATGTTTGACAAAAAAGGCCTGATTTGTGGCAGACAGGGACTGGTTTTGCCACCACAACAATGCACCTGCTCATGCAGCCATCTTGTGCACCTGTTTTTGTCAAAAATCATCATGACTCTCTTGCCCCACTCATCTGACTCACCTGACCTCCCTCTGTGCAATTTCTGCTTGTTTCCTCAAATGCAGAGGGACCTGAAAGGACAGCTATTTGATGACATAGAAGAAAAAACGAGGGAGGTGCTGTCAGCCATTCAAACAGATGAGTTTGAAAAATGTTTCCAATAATGGAATTGAAGATTTGACAAATGTATGGAGTGTAACAGGATGTACTTTTTGAAGGTTGTTTTGCAAAAAGTTTTAAAACGCATAGCTTTGAAGGGGAGAAATCCAATTTTTTAGGTACCCCCTCATAGATCACCAGGCCTTTCTTCCTAGATGCCTCTGGTGAGCCCAAGGCTCTAACCTTCCAGTCTGCAGCTGAGCTCCTTTACCATGTGCACCATCAAATTAGACGTGGCTTTATGTTGTTTCTGAAAGTTATATGTGCCAGCATGAACTGAATTCGGGGTATATTTCATTTGTTACAAAAACAACACAAAAGTCTAAGGGTCTGTGAAAATGGCACTGTTTCCTGGTGGCTCTGGGGGTCACTCAACCAGACTCTATTTGGGCTGCAGGCAGGGAGTAGGGATGGTTGGACACTAGGAAAGGCGGTGCTTCCTTCTCTCTCCTTTCCCATCAGACCTCGCTAGCCCTCCAGCAGGGATGCGAGCGCACGGCGCTCCGTGGTCCCCGGCAGCAGTCCTGCTGCTAGTGCAGCAATAGACAGCCTGGATCCAGTGCTTGGGAAAGGACCAGGGCAGCAACAATGAGGAAGACCTTTGAGAAGACGGATGGACACAGTGGCTGCGTCTATGAGTGCAAAGAGAAGAACACGTGTGGGAGGGCACAGGACCAGGCAGTGCTTCATTCTCTTGTACGTAGGGTCACAATGAACTGGAACCAACTCAACGGCACCTAACAACTGCATCCAGAGCCTACGTTTCCCACCCGCTGGCATGCTAGTAGTGTCTCCGACCCTTATTGATTCCTGACCCAGTCACCCAGCCACTAGTGTCTATTGTCGGGTGAACACGTAGCAAAGATTGAGTGCTTCATTCTGAGCCAATGCCTCACTTATCAATTGCCTCAGTCAGGAAAAGAGAAAAGGCATAGTGGGTTACATATTGGGCTGTTGCCTGAGAGGTCAGCAGTTCAAAACCACCAGCTGCTCCGAGGGAGAATGATGAGCCTTTCTACTCTTGTACAGAGTCATAGTCTCAGAAACCCACAGGAGCAGTTTTACCCAGTCCTGCAGGGTTTCTGTGAGCCAGAATCAACTCTCTGGCAGTGAGTTCTGATGCCCACACTTCAGATAGAGAGCTGAGAAGACGGAGAGGACCAGGAAGGATTCTGAGAACAAACAATCCCTAGAGATGCAAAGCCACCCTGTTGTCACGAGGAAGGAATTCTGGGAGGGGAGGGCAGAGTAGAGATTAGGGACGGAGATGGCAGGTTATCAACCCTACACATTAAGGAATGCAGGTTTTCCATAGGAGAGTTTGTGGTCCTGTAGCTGTGTGCTTGGCTGTGAACCCAAAAGTCAGATGTTCAAAGCCATCAGCTGTTCTGCAGGAGAAAGATGTGGCAGTCTGGCCCTGTAACTATTCTCAGGCTAGGAAACCCGCAGGGCAGCTTTACTCTGCGTTCTAATGTTCCTCCGAGTCCTCATAAGGAGCCCTGGTGGCGGAGAGGGCTATGCTTGGGCTGTTCATGGCAAGGTCGGTGGCTCAGACCCACCAGCCAATGCTCAGAAGAAAGACGGCCATCTACTCCCGTAAGTATTTAAAGTCTTAGACTCCCCAACGAAGCAGCTCTATTCTGTTCTGCAGGGTCTCTGTGAGGTGAAATGAACCCCACAGCAGTGAAGTTGCTATTGTTCTGAGTCACAATGGACTCTGGGCCAACAAGTGTCAGGGAGTTTCTCCTGGAATCTCCCATGGCCGAGCACGACTTTTTCAGGAAACTGAGCTGCCGCTTGACCCTGGTTGACTGTAAGTGGCAGAAATTCTTCCAACCCTTCGTCATAAAAAACACCCTTTCCTGGTTTCAGAATTGATGCGGAGGCCCCCTGTTTTTTCCTTCCTTGGATTCCTTGAGCCAGTTTCTAGGAAGCAAGAGCAATGGCACGCCCTTTCTTTTGCCACTGTCCTTCCGTATTTCCCCGAAGATCCAGATCGGGAGCTGTGCAGGGCAAATTCCCAACAGCTCAGCCCAAAGCATTCACAGCGCTTCCACATCCCAAACCGTAGATTGCTGAGCATCTAAACCAGTGGTTCTCAACCTTCCTAATGCCACGTCCCTTTCATACAGTTCCTCATGTGGTGGTGAGCCCCCAACCATAAAATTATTTTTGTTGCTACTTCATCACTGTCGTTTTGCTACTGTTATGAATCGGGTGACCTCTGTGAAAGGGTCATTTGACCCCCCAAAGGGGTCGGGACCCACAGGTTGAGAACCACTAATCTAAATGATTCCTTCTTAAAGTGTTTTGTGCTTATAGGAAAGAGAGTGGCACCTGGCATGAGATCTTCTTTGTGGGACAGCACAGTGAACAGTTTTCACCTCATATTTCTCTGTGCTGACAGAGGATATCATGAGTAAGAAACAGCAGGTATGATGTACCAGCGTGAGCTTTGGTGCTTTGAAATATTAGTAGCAATAGATGAAGACAAACCTGTGGCAAAGCCATCTCGAAGTCCAAAGTCCTTTCTTTTGACTTTTCTTTCTTTTCTTATAATACTGAAAAAGGGGGGCATGATCATCAATTACCCTTAGTATATGTAGTACATACTGATGTTCACTCATCCATTTCACTCCACCCCCTTTTAATTAAACAAAAACAGAATATCTACTCATGACCTACTTTGCTCCATATGAATGGAAAATTCTAACTCATTATGGTTTTTTTCTCTAAATGTGTTTAGCAGGAAATCAATCTAATTCATTGACGTCAGAGGAAGCCAGGCAGCCATGGACAACACAAAAGGAAGGGAATGCTCTCCAGGAGCTAACCATGAATATCATGCTATATTCAATAACATGAATATCAGTCTCAGCCTTAGCGACCGTCATTGGCTTTCACCCCCAGGCACAAGGCCTCCAACATGTTTTACAGCTGCTTTGCCATGTGGTAACATTTGGGCAACCTCTGAGACGTCCCACTGACATATAGACGTGGCTCTGGCTGAGTCATAGAAACGGCATACGTCCTGACATCTCTCTGTGTGTCCTTCAGGAGAGCATTAGTGAGTTTTCTATTTTAAGCTATGAAAGATATGCTTTCTCATTCTGACGCCATTTCAAAGCCCTTTAATTGCCATTGGTACCTATTAGGTAACGATCACACCAAACCCACGGCAGTAGGCACTTAGTGAAGTCACACTGTAAAAATTAGTTGCTCAAATATTTAATCAGCTGTATGTAGAGCCAGGCCACAGGATGCCTTCTGGATAGGGTGCTGTATCCACTATGGCTAGGAGTTGCTATGGGTTACTGTTCTCCCGTCAAACATGAAAAAAACAAACATGGATTTGGTAGGTAGACTCCAAAATAGCTTGCCCTGGCCTGAAGAAAGACGGGTCTTCACAAAAGACCCCCGTGGGAAGAGTCACAATTTCATCAAAGCTCGCCACATCTGTTCTAACAGTTTGCTGGGAAATCGTCAATCTTTTCTCCAGCTTCATTCCTTCACAGGGAAGACCAGTTGCTCTGCTTCAGGATATGCTAAGAGCTTTCCTCTAGGTGGGAATCCTTTGCCCAAGATTCGAGGCAGGGAAAATAACTGAAATCCCCGATCAAAGTCTGTCTAGCTCTCTAGGCTGCCCACTCTGGGGTGTCAGACATTGTTGAGAAGCAAGACAATTTAAGCAAGATCTTCTGAAGGCACTGGGAGGCTACTGGGGGAGATATATGTGGAAACATAGACGTACAGAGCCTTAGAAAGGGGTTATCATGATTGGAATGTGCAAAGCACAGAAGGCTGAATGACTGATTCTGTCCGGATCGTTCATGGTATTTATATATAGTTCCCGGACATCTGAGCAGAAAGCAATACAAACTGAAAATGGATAGAAATTTTATTTTTTGGTAGTGAAATCCTAGTATTTCAGTCTTCCTTCCCTTTTTTATATTGTGGTAAAACATAAATAAATATGCATACATATCTATGTACACAAGTACACGACATGCAATTTATTAGTTTAACCTTGTTAAGTGTATAGTTCAGTGGTTTTAGGTCCATTCACAATGCTGTGAGGTCATCAGCACTATTATTTCCAGAACTTCTATAGCATCCTAAACAGATCTTTGCCTTCCCTGCCAATGAGAGTTAAATTCAGGGTTTTAAAAATGCAGCCTCTTCATTCCTTTTTTGGTATCTTCTCGTCTTTCTTTGGCTGGAACCAAGGCAACCGTGGGATGCTAATTCCTTTCCCCAAAACTTTGCAAAGACAAAAGAGACTGTGAAATTTAGCTCTGTTTCCTCCCTCTCCTCAAACAAGCTCACACCATCCAGCAATCCCTTGGACACTTTCTTAAGTTTTCTTAGGCCAGTTTCTGTAGAGAATAGACTCCAGCTGTGTGATCTTAATTAATGAGCTCTAGAGCTCTACTTGAGCTCTAGGGTCTAATGGCCATTCCAATGACTACCCAGAGCACACAGACAACATTAGGGATTAAAAGGTTTATTAAGGAAGTTAAGTTCTAATGCCAGTGAGAAATACTCAGGGTTGTGTTGTTATTAGGACATGTTACAGAATTCTTTCAGGCCTGCTAATAAATATTCAAAATGGCATACCGCTTCACTGTAAGCCTCAATTCAAAGACATTCAGCTAGTGAGCCAGCAAAAACCCAGATTCCTGAATTAAGTGACCAGAAGCACCCTGTTCCAGTAAGCTTCAATAAAAAGGCATTCTCTCCACTTCCATTGTTCTGCAAGCCCAACTTCCCCAATTAAGTGCCCAGAGGCACTCCACTCCCCAAGTCAGCCTCCTGCACAAAAGCATCTTAACTTGCTCCACGGGTTTGGAAGTCCATCACTCTGTTCCATGCTCTGGTTACTGGCTCTGATGCTGCTCTTCTGATGATATAATTATCTTCTAAACCCAGAAGGTTCACTGAACAGGGATCTGGGGTTCAGAAGATGAGCAATACTCTGGGCTCTTACAAGTAATAAATACAACAAAGGAAGCAGATGGATTGGGCCTATACTTAAATCTTACCTCCGTAAAAGAACAGTTTGTTCTAATAATGTGGCACTGTGTGATACTCACCTTCCCCATATAATTGCTGAAGACAAAGTGGATACATAAGCAAATATGGTGAAGAAAGCTGATAGTGCCCCGTTATTTAAAGATATAGCATCTGGGGTCTTAAAGGCTTGCAGTTAAACAAGTGGCCTTGGTATGTTAATTTGCATAATTAAGATCATTCTATGTATGAAACCCAAGATAGATAACCCTTCAGAAATAGTAACAGGAGTAATGATTCCCTGAGGGTGCAGGAAGAAGCAGACACCAAAAGTAGGTGAGACATGCTAGAGATTTATTGAGGATAATACTTGAGAGAATCAGTGGACATGGGGAGAACCTCAGAACCTCAGTTCTTCATGGGGAGAACATGGTAGGTAGATATGCCATCTCTGAAAAGAGACAGGGAAGTAAGAAAGATTGGGAAGGAAGAGCCCTAGCCTACAGCAGTTCTAAGAGAGTTTCCGTGAGCCCACTATGAGTCCACCATCTCAGAGCAATGGGTTTGCACCAGCACTCACTAGCTGGAAGCAGTCTGGCTGGGGTGTTTGTCTAGGTGAACTTCAGCTGGAACAATTAGTCCATTATCCTTCTGTAGCAGGAGAGTTGTGTCGTGGTTCATGTTCATGGCCGCCATAACAGTCATGTTCCATTTATGTGTCTGCTCAGCAACAAAACCATATTGAACAACACACACACATACATTATGACAAAAAACATCAGTAAGACCTACCTGTTGGTAAAATTCACATCACTGGACCCCTTTTGGAGAGGAGCATGAGGGAAACTCATGTTCCAGGTGTTGAGGTTGGGGTACTGGGGGTGGGTTGGGGGTGGGCAGAGCAGTTTCTATGCCCTGGGAACACCAGGATAGTGGACAGAGGTGATGTCCTCCAAATCCCAGTGCACAGAATGGCAGCCCCAGAACATCATCACACCCTGGATGAATCAGTAGCCAGAGCCTGTAAGCTGGATGCAAGAAGGCATTGTTGAGACTATTATCAATCAGTAATCAATAACAAGTATCAGGGTGGCAGTTTCTCCCTCACTCCTTACTGGCCATGAGCTCAATCTGTTCTTCTCCAGAGAACCAAGAGATGTGACTCAGCTCAGGTGTCCTGTAAAGGGCAAGCCTGAAGAATGAAGATTCTGGTCTGACGGGTAAGCCCTGCTGATCTACAGTCAGTAAGTATTCATCATGGCTGAGCACACAAACCCAGGGGCCACGTAAACACAGCCCCCCTGTAGTTAGAGCAACAAGAAGGAAAGCCAAAGGTCAGTCCTCCATGCAACATGGAAGATGGGGTAAATGTGTCTTCTACCCACCCTATGACTCTGAGATCTTGAAGTGCTCCATAACTGGACTTCCTTATCTGTAATTTAGTTCTTGTCTTACACAGCGGTTGTGAGAATGAAGAGGGATCACACATCTGAGAGTGTCATCTAGCACCAAGTTCAGAACTGACACTCTATAAACGCCCAGGCTCTCTAGCTTCAATTATGAGCAGGGTAGTTTTTCAAGCGTTAGAGCAAACACTGTCAATATCCTTGTGGAAACCAGAAAGCACCAGTTTCCAATATGTTTGAATGTCCCAATTTTGACATTGTTTAGCTTCCAAGAACTTCCGATGGTGGTCCAGTATCATCTGTTCACCCCTCAATGTGAATTCCTACTGCTCCACTCTTTCTTCTTTCTACCAGCAAGAAAATGGAACACACAAATAGAAAGGGAAGGTTTTATCTATCTGGCAAAGAAGGGCACATCAACAGCAAAGATCCTTCCAGAGCAGTGTTTCCGGAAGTGGGCAAAACTGTCCCATAGCAGGTGCCAGGCACAGCAAAAGCAGTCACCCACATTTAATCCTAGAGTACGGGCTGTAGAACAGAAATGCTTAATTGCCAGGGGGAACCTGAGTGATTTTTCCCCCCTGAAAAGGTAAGGGTAGACCAAATAGGTTTGGGAACCTATGTAATCAAACCAAATTGGCAAGGGCCTTCCTCACACAAGGGTGACCCCAGATGAAATGGCTGTGGAAGTGGAAAGGATCATCCATCCCAGAGAACTGTAGTTGATATCATACCTTGGACTTTAATGTTTCTAAAATGGATAGAGATCAGAGTTTAGTGATGCATACTGGTTTTAGCTCTAGTTTCTTACTATTGCCTACTATAACCTGCATGAAGAAGAGGCTCTTTCGAAATTGAGATATTAGGTGAAGTTTCTCTGTCATCTTCTGAAGTTTTTATGATGATGACAATGAGGTCTTTGTTGTTTGGGTTGTTGTTCTTCGGTATCAGGATAAACATGATCCTCTATCAGTCTCTGGATCGTCTTTAAAAACACTATCAGTAAAGCCAGAGAGAAGTCAAAGCAAATTTCCGTGTCGAGCAGAATTGCCACCACTAACTACTTACTGCTCACCCAACCTTGCTGGCTGAAAGTGAGGAGGACTTGAAGCACTTGCTGATGAAGATCCAGGATTGGAGCCTTCAATATGGATGACAGCTCAATGTAAAGAAAACAAACTCATAATGAGGCCAATAGGTAATATGATAATCAGAGGAAAGACTGAAGCTGACAAAGAGTTTGTCTTTCTTGGATCCACAGTCATTGCTCCGGGAAGCAGCAGTCAAGAGTGCAAATGACACACTTGCATGGGTGCATCTGCTGCACAAGACCTCTCCAAAGGGTGGAAGGGCAGGGATGTTACTTTGAGAACTCAGGCATGCCTGACCCAAACCATGGTATTTTCCATTGCCTCACAGACATGTCTAAGTTGGCCATTGAATAAGAAAGACTAAAGAATAATAGATGCATTTGAATTATGGTGTTGGCAAAAAATGATTGAAATCACGTTGCACTGTCAAAAGAACAAACAAATCTGCCTTGGAAGAAGGACAGCCAGAAGAATGCTCCTTAAAAACAAGGATGGCGAGAATTCATCTCACGTATTTTGGACATGTTAGCAGGAGAGACCAGTCCCTGGAGAAGGACAACATGCTTGGTAAACTAGAAGGGCAGAGACCAAGAAGTCCCTCAGATGGATTGACGCAGTGGCTACAACAAGGGGCTCACGCATAACAAAGATTGGGAGGAGGGTGCAGGAGCAGGCAATGTCTCATTCTATTGCACATAGGGTTGCTATGAGTTGGGACCGACTCGGCAGCACCAAACCACAACAACTACAACTACTGCTTACAATAATCTATGGATATAATTGTGATGGATACATAAATAAGTATATATGCCTATGCTGTCGTTCGGTGCTGTCTACTTGTTTCCATCTCATGCTGACTCTTTCTATGTACAACAGAATAAATGCCGCCTGCCCCTGCACCATCCTCACACTGTGGTTATGTTTGAGCCTATATATATCTTTTTTTAATTAATCATTTTATTGGGGGGACTCTTACAAATCTTAGAACAATCCATCCTTCAATTGTATTAAGCACACTTGTACATATGTTGCCATTAACATTTCCCAATTTCTTTCTACTTGAACCCTTGCTATCAGCTCCTCTGCTTTTCCCCTCCCTCCCCCACCCTCCCACCTTCATGAATCCTTGATCAATTATATATTATTATTGTGATTTCTTGCCTTACACTGTGTCTGCCTTACAACGGTGTCTCCCTTCACCCACCTTTCTGTTATTCTTTCCCCTTGGTGGTGGTGGTGGGGAATATATATCCAACCTGGTGATGGGTTCCCCTTTTCTCCCTCTCCCCCCTCTACAACTATGCCCCTTCCTCGTGATATCACTACTCCCAGTACGGTTCCTGGGGGCTTTGTCTGTCCTAAATTCTATATGTCAAGAGCTCTTATCTGGACTAACGTGTGTTCTCCTGTCTAGCTGGATTTGTAAGTAGAACTGGGTCATGGTAGTGGGGGAGCAGAAACATTCGGGAACTAGAAGAGTGATGGATATGCACTGCACTCTGGTTGAATCACCCCTTCCTTGTAACCCTTTTGTGGGGGGATGTCCAATCGGTTACAGATGGGCTTTGGGTTCCTACTCCTTTCCCAGAGATATAATTGTTTATTTTGGATCTTTTGATACCCAATACCTGCTCCAGTCAACACCTCATGATCACACAATGGTGTGCTTCTTCCACGTGGTTGAGCCCATTCTTGCAGCCACTGTGTTATTTCAACTTCATCTTTTTCATGGACCCCCCACTTTTACTAAGGATAATATCCTTCTCCAAGGACGGGTGTCCCCTGATAACTTCTCCAAAGTAAGTGAGATCATTTCCTCCGTCCTTACTTCTAGGGACTATTCTGGCTGCACTTCTTCCAAGATTAAAGCAGACAGACATACACACGTAACTACATACACAGGAAGACATCACAGTAAGTGCTGAAACCATCTTCACGCTGCACAATGTCTGGCAGCCATGGTCATTGCATGAGCTCCAAGCTAAAATGAGAGTGTGTGCCAAGCAGATGTGTCTAAGCTTCGCATCATCTTTCATGCAACGTGATACCAGCTGCTGCTGCTAATATGCATGCGCAGCCTGCTTTTAAGAGAAGACCAGCGAGGACCGGCAGCCTTTCAGATTAACACACCCTGACAAGAGGCTTGAATATACACAGAGGGGATAGCCAATCAAGATTCTATTCCACGCCACAGAATACATTCCCAATGAAGGACAGATGAATGTGCTCATCTCTCCTATCGGCTACCATTAGAAGGCAATGTGTTTGCTTATTCTTGCTGCCTTTTATTAAACTCTAAGAATGATTTACATTTTTTAGTGAAACATGACTTAAGACTTTGCAGGTCCCCTGAAGCGTCCCTGCAGAACAAGTTGAAAGCACCAGCCCAAGGTCGATGGAGAAACTAAGTTCCCAGGAGCTCAGGGATGGGCCCCAGCTCACACACCTCATTAGTGACAAAACCACCATGAAAACCTTTAGCTTCTGCCTCCTCAGGCGGTGCTCTGGCAACCACCCCACCCCCGTGCCTGGCAGCTTGCAGGCCCCACTGTAGCTCCAAGCCAGGCACTGTAGCTCCAATTCTCTTTTCACATGGGAGAGAAAATTACTGACGTGATCTTCATGACTCAGCCTGTGTTGTAAGAGCTTGGGGGAAGTGCTTGGATTTTTTAAGAAAGAAAATCAAAATACACTGGTGAAAGCCCTTAATGCACCTGTCGGGGCAGGGAGGGTGGTCATGGTCACCTGGGGCAGAAGTTGGATGATCCCAGAGCCAGGTTTGCTTCCGGGCCAACCCAGGAAGTGGGAGGCCAGGAGGCCCACAGCAACAAGCTTTCCATCTGGGAGACCAGTCGCAACAGCTATTTTAAGCACTGGCCTGAGGCTAGCGTGGGTTGATTTCAGCAATAAAATGACATGTTCCAAAGCTCATCTGTTTTGCTCTATAAATGACAAAGAGAACTATTACAGAATGTCTGATGTGTCCCTGTGTTTGGGAGAGCGTTCCCTGGGTTAATACCTGTTTTGCCCAAAGCATGATTCATTGGGACAGCAGAGTTACTGAGACAAGGTCACAATCATCTACATTTCTCTCACCCTGATTGTGTGTTCTTTCCTCCCAGAATCAAACAGTATTCACATTCACATAGCAATGTCCCCAAAGGCTGTGTTTTCTCTCTGTTCGACCTGGATGAGGTAAACATGAGAATAAAATAAAAGACGGTTCCAAACTGGTACAATCCTGTCCTGAAAGCTCTTGTTTGATAGTCATTTAGCAAAGGCATGATGATCAAATTAACAAGTAAATAATTCTCCTCCTCAACACCTTGAAACATCTTCCTAGTGCTTTCTTCCTATCCATGAGCTCATTCCTTCCACCCAGAGTTTAGGAAGTAATTCTGTGCTTGGTTCGTCACTCAGAGTCTCACCTTCTTGGCACGAACGTTGCTGTTATCTCGCTCCGTAAGACTGAGGTCTTGAGGGGGAATTGATCACAAGGATCAAACTATAACCCCTTCCCAGGGGGACGAGTAATGAAACAGTGGATGAGGGGTGATGGAGAACAATGTCAGATATGGAAATAATTATAACTTATCAAAGGGTCATGAGGGAGGGTGGGCAGGGGAGGGAGGGAGAGGGAAGAAATGGGGAGCTGATATCTGGGGCTCAAGTGGGAAGAGAATGCTTTAAAAATGATGATGGCGGCATATGTGCAAATGTGCTTGACACACTGGATGAACGTATGGTGTGTTAGTCTGGGTAGACTAGAGAAATAAATTCATAAACACGCATATGTATAAGGGAGAGGTTTATATACAAGAGGAATTGAACAAAGAGAAAACATCCCAACCTAGGTCAGTCCAAGGCCATAAGTCTGATATTAGCCCAGATATCTGATACCAATCTATAAAGTCCTCTTCAGACTCATGAAACACATTCAATGAAGCCAAATGCAGGATGATCACAAGCCAGTGGGTAGAAAGTCTTTGGGTCCAGTGGCGTTGTAAGCATCTCAGTGCTGGCAGGGGTCTCTCTGTGGCTTCTTCAGCTTCTTAGGTCTGGTTGTGTCCGTGTGGCTTGTCTTCTGCAATGTCTCCCAGGGAGTGAGCAGAGAGTCTCCCATCTCCAAGGAGGAAGTACCGGGTTTCCCAGAATTCTCAGGAGAAGGCCATGCCCACACAGAGGCCTTGTTGGCTATGATCTGATTGACAAGCTAGACTCCACCCCTACGCTCTTCATCCTCAAATTGACAAACGATTATATATCTACCACATATGGATTGTGATAAGAGATGTAAGAGCCCCCAATAAAAGTATTTAAAAAATGATTGAGGTCTTGGTGAGAAAACAAAAACCAGAAATCCTCTACAACTAGTTAAAAGAAATGAGACTATGTTGGAAAAAGGGCGGTGGGATGGGGGGATGGGTGGGGTGGTGTCTTTCAAGAAAGACAAAGGCAGGACCTAGACTGAGCACAGAAGAAGACAGGGCACTCATGGAGAGCAGAGGGAATGGTTTGGACTCATCCAAAAGTGGGTTCTCACCCACTAAAGAAAGCATGTTGATATGAGGGACATTCTGCCTGTATTTGAAAGTTAGAGGAAGGCAAGCAGACCAGAGATTGGTGTGTCTAACAATACACACGCCAAAGGTCACCTCCTGAGAAGATAGTAAACTAACGGCACACAAGTGCCACCCTCGCCCATACACCCCCACCCATATACCCTCACCCACACACCCTCTCTCATACACTCCCACCCATATACCCTCACCCATCTACCCTCACCCACACACCCTCTCTCATACACCCCACCCATATACCCTCACCCACACACCCTCTCCCATACACCCCCACCCATATACCCACACCCTCTTCCATATACCCTCACCCATACACTCCCACCCATACACCCCCACCCATATACCCTCACCCACACACCCTCACCTAACACCCTCACCCATATACCCCACCCCTATATCCTCACCCACACACCCTCACCCACACACCTGCACCCATCACCGTCACCATACACCTCAACCAATCATTCAGATCCTGGTCCCAGCCCAGCTCAGTCCCAGACTCACCATCAGAGACTTGGACTGAGCCCTTCTTGGCTTCTGAAACCCTGCTTGCAGTTCAGGTAGTACCTCACTTGCCTTTTCTGAGCTATTTCTTTATTGTCTGTCCAGTTCTAATCGATTTGGGGGCGAGTTTATAGGAGTTATTTTATGATTTTATTTGGATATTTTACAAGTAATCGCTACATGACTTTCCCCCCAAATAGTCTAGCTAAAGCTTGTTTCCTAACGAGAAGGAAGCTCTAGGACAGGCTTCTCAACCTTTGGGTCGCGACCCCTGTGGGCGTTCGAACAACCCTTTTACAGGGGTCACCTGATTCATAACAGTAGCAAAATGACAGCTATGAAGTAGCAATGAAAATAATTTTTTGGTTGGGGGTCACCATGACATGAGGAACTGTATTAAAAGGCCGTGGCATTAGGAAGGGTGAGAACCACTGATCTAGTGGGGATGAATCATATACCCTCAAAACTCAAAAATCGCCCCCAAATGTAAAAGGGAAATACACATGGATTAAGCCACTGATGGATCCCCTCTGACTAGGGACCAGGGATGGGAATCCACTTGCTCTCATGCTGAGTGCATTGGGAAGTGTCCTGCTGCTGAAGCCATTAGATTAACATCTAGCACCCTGTGGGATTATAAAGAGACTTTCCCCCAGCTTTGTCTCCCCAAAGATATGGCAAACATTAGAGGCTATTTGCTAGCATATGGTAAAAGGCCAAATGCTTGGAGACATCCTCCCTGAAGGCAGTCAGATGCCAGACTACTTTCTGGGCAGACAGGTAGGACCACTCCCTGCTGTTAAGGACAATGGGCTCCTTCTCCCTAAAGGCTTGCAACCATTAGCTTGGTTCCTATAGGTGGGGTTTACACCCTACTGATAATGGTTTCTATGGAGATCCAGAGAACAGGTCAAATCAGCTCAGTGACATCCAAAGTTAGGCTGCCATCCTGAATCTAGGATCCGCCCTTCTTGTCACATGTGTGCCCCCAATCCCTCCTCTTCCTATTGCAGGTATGTCCCTAGATTGTCCCCCTCTCATTGCTGTATAACCTATAGTGCAACGCCTTCCTGTGAAGTATGTCGTCACCTGTAATTAGTGGGCTTGCACTCCCCTCAAAAGTATATAGGCCTGGGTTAGCAATAAAGAGCACTTTTGGGCTCCCCTCTTGGCCTCTCGCTGGTTCCCCCTCTCCTCTCCCATCTTTGCTCCCTGTTCCCTTTCCTGTTGTCCTCCTTCTCCTACCCCTCTCTCCACGTGGACCACCAAGTGAAGCTGAGGTGAAGCTGCTACCATGGAATGTGTCTGACTCCATTATTTCAATCTCTCTTCTATCTCTCATGCTCTCTATGACTTTACTATAATCTTTACTTATTATTGCTGTACAATTGTGCCTACTGGACCCGTGATGATGTGCTAGGGCAGGTACCCTCACACACCCTGTCATTCGATTTCCCTTAAATTTGTTCTGGTTGTTAATATTTTCTGCTTTCCTCTTGAGGTTTTTATGTTTCACTATGTTTTTGTTGTTAGATTTTATCTTCTGTTTTGTTGTCTTTGTAATGTTTTTCTCTATCGGAAATCCAGACTAGGTAAATCCTTAGAGACTGTAACTAGATTGATAGTTCCTTGGGGCATTTCAGGGGAGACTGGGAGAATTTAGTTGCTAATAAGGATGAAGAAAATGTTCTAAAACGGATTGTGGTGATGATTAAACAACTCTTCTTGATGTGATTAAATGATTGAATTGTATAATGTGTGAATTAAATGCCAATAAAACTGTTGGGAAATAAATTCATGTCCACTCAGGACATCAGAATGCATTCTGATTTGAAAGTAAGGTCTTTGCAGATGTAAGTCGTTAAGGACTACAAGATGGATTTATCCTAGATTTTGGGTGGACCCTGAACCCAAGGTCTGGGGGTCTAATTAGAAAAGGAGACACCCAGAGCAGAAGACCATGTGAACACGGAGGCAGAGATTAGAGACTCACTGCTACAAGCCAGGGAAAACCTCAGGCTACCAGAAGGTGGCAGAGACAAAAAGAGTCTTCCTTAGCACCTCCAGAGAGCGTACAGCCCTACTGCCACCTTGATTTCTTAGAACTTGCAGCCAGCAGTTTGTGCTAATTGGCTCCAGCAGTTCTTGGAAATTAACCAAGACGCTTTCCATGTTTCATGCAGTAATGGTTTCCCTCCTGCTGGAAGGAGTGACCCTAAGTACCTATTTGGAGCTGAGGTTCTTTTTTTTTTTCATCATTAAAAAAAGTGTTCATTCATTATAAAAATAGCTGCATCATTTCTAAAGACATTCTTTAAAATGTCAACTGTGAGTATTTGTGACAGAAGGATAGCAAAGAAAATGACTGGGTATCTACTGGGCAAGGACTGGGGGTGCGGGTGGGGTGGGGAGGTGTCTGAGAAGGAAGACGGCATACAGAAGGCTTCTGTGGTTGCCACCTTTAGAAAAATATGATTTTCTAAATGGCACTTTGGCTAGGAACTAGGAAAGACCGCTAAGTCCCGTTTGAACAAACTGGCCTGGATGTCCAGGTGGTTTTCCGGTAGGCAGGTGGTTTGTTAGGTAAGACTACCACGTTGCTGGAGGCGACAGCATTGTCCGTGCCTTGGCTGAGCGCATGTTCTACTGAAACAGCAGCCGTGGAAGAATGCCCCTGGTGGTCGTGACCTGAACCCAGCTGCTGATTCTGGCCCCACCCACTGGGTCAGCATTTCTGACAGTAGGGTTTGCCCCGCTCCTGCCCCTGTTTGGAAAGGAAGCTCACACCCCTGTTTGGGAAGGAAGCACTGTATCTGATTTCTGCCCTCCAACTACAGTTAAGCAATGAAAAGGAGAGAGGAGAACAAGAGAAGGGGAGGGGCTCATATTCATTTCCTTTGAGAATTTACTCTGTGGCTGGTGCATGCTTCCTACCAAGTGCCTGAGAATCCACTAAATCTTTCTGACCAGAGAATTGGTATTGACTCAAAGAGTTAACTGACTTGCCCAAAGTCACATCCCTGGGATTCAAAACGGAGTCCCTTTGTCTCCAGAACCACTTGTCCATTCCCTAGCCTCTCTGCCTGGATTATCTCAGCTCCCTGTCTGTCAAGTAGTTGTTAACTTTCAATTTCCTCCCAGCTCATTACTTCAATTACCATCATTCACATTCGTGAATATGGACCAAAGCCCTGCTTTCCCTTGTCATTGGTCACTCTCATCCTACCAGTGTCTGTCCCATTGTCGGTCCTTTAATCCAACACACCATCCATGCATCCCAGCCCCTAACCCAAGAAGGTGGCCCGAGGCCATCCCTATGACCTGCTCTTCCTCTCATCTGCTTCTGTTTGCTTCCCTTCCCATCACCACTGAACTCCCAACTCTCGGATCTGCAGCCTGTACTCTGACCTCACCCTCTAAATACATTCATTGAAGTATTGGTTGCTGCATTCCTAGATCCCACCTCCTGTCCTTGGTCAACTAGGCCAGCATTTACTTCCCCCACTCCACTAGTCCTTTCTCATTCCCAACCATTCCTCTGAGATCACTGACAGGCCTACAGTCATATGTCATGCAATTTCCCAGAGACGGGATGGAAATGTACTCAGACAACTAGGTGCTTTTTTCTTATACTATCTCTCTGTTTGGGGATTCAATTTCCTGGTCCCCATGTTTTTCAGTGTGCATATCATTAACCTTTATAAAATGGCAAAGTTACAAAACACTTTTGTTTTTCTGGATTACCAGCAGACATGACATAATCTGTCACAAACAATATGTTCATGACTGTGCCGTTATTCCTGCTCTGAACCAAATAAAAACAGACTTATTTTTTTAAAAAACAATGGTTTAGTCATGACCCCATGTTTATTTTACTTTAGTTAAGTGTAAAAATTAAAATAAGGGTATTTTGTATCTCTAAAAGGGGAGACTAAACAAACAGACAAATACATAGCAGTCTAGAGCAGTTCTTAAAATAGCCTTCACGCCTAAGATCGTCCTGGGCATTAAGATAACCCTGATTCTATTCTTTAAGGTTCATTATGGAATCTAGAGTGAATGAGACCCTGCACTGAAGAGTCAGCACTAGATGAATTAGACCCCTATTCTCAAATAACAGGCCCACCACAGGCAGAGAGTTAGATTCTGGTTGGCAGTTAACTTCATCCTGGCTATGCATTCTCCTTTGGGCAAATTTTAGGATTTAGAGATTTGCTTCCATTCACTGCAGGCACCAGAGAATCGGGTGTCACTTCCCTGCATGCAGTTTTTAAAATGGGTACTGCAAGCGGGGACAAGTGGCGGTAGGCAACATGGCAAAGCAGAAATAAACGTTTTTATAGTACATCTGCGGAGAGACCAGGAAGAGTAGATCTGGGCTTTATCAGTCCACCCGTCCATCTTTTGAGAAGGGAGAAGGTTGAGGTGTGCATAAGTGGGTTTGGGGGCAAAGTGGACCAGGAGATGAGAGTCACTGAGTTCCAGTTATCAAAGCGCCACACAAATAATCAATCAAACAAACACATCACATCGATTCTGACTGCTGGCGACCCTATCGGGTAGAGGAGAACGACCCCTCTGGGTTTCTGAGACTGTAACTCTTTTCAGGAATAGAAGCCTCCACTTTCTTCCTCTGAGCCGCTAACTGCCAGCCTTCCGGTTAGCAGCTCAATGCAGGATCACGACACCACCTGGGCTTCCTCAAGCCGTCAGAGCAGACAAGGAAAACAAAGTACCTCTTGGCAGGCATAGACACAGCCAGAAAGTGAATGTAGATACCAAAGCCACAGTGGAGGCAGATTCTGAAACATACTTTAGGAATCATGATTTGTTTAATATGTGCACTGACCCAAACCATGGTATTTCCAATCCCTTACATGCATGACAAAGAAAAATGTACAGACCAAGATTCCAAATTGTCATGGAATCAGGACTTCCTGGAGCCACAGAGGCTGGACAAAGCCCTGAAACTACTACCAGAGTCGTAAACCTGAGACCTTAGGCCAAAAATATGTCCCGAGGCCTTTAAACCAGCTTACCTAGTGAGAATAGCTACCATAAGAAATTTGCTTTACAAAAAAAGAATAACAATCATTTTGCCTTTATATATATTTAGCCCATCTCATCAAAACAGCGACAGCGTCACAGTAAGCCCCCCACCCCAATCCCTGTGATTATGGATCTGCTCTCTGCTCTCCTCCTCCTCCTTTTTGTTTTCTTTTCCCACCCAACCACCCCCTTTCCCTATCTGTTCGCCCCTGGCCTTTAAATTTTTTTTTTAATTTTATATTATTTCCTTTCCTTTTTTTTTTTTTTTTAAACATTTTATTAGGGACTCCTGGCCTTTTCATAGTCCTTTCCTTTGGTGTGAAAACCAATCTTTTTAGGAACTGGAAACGCAGGGAATCCAGGGCGGATGATCCCTTCAGGACCAGTGGTTTGAGTGGCGATACTGGGAGGGTGGAGGGAGGATAGGGTGGAAAGAGGGAACCGATTCCAAGGATCTTCATGTGACCTCCTTCCTGGGGGACAGATGACAGAGAAGTGGGTAAAGGGAGACGTCGGAAAGGGCAAGATATGACAAAACAATAATTTATAAATTATCAAGGGCTCATGATGGAGGGGGAGTGGGGAAGGAGGGAAAAATGAGGACCTAATGCCGGGGGCTTAAGTGGAGAGCAAATGTTTTGAGAATGATAAGGCCAGTGAATGTACAGATGTGCTTTACACAATTGATGTATGGATGGATTGTGATAAGAGTTGTATGAGCCCCTAATAAAACGATTTTAAAAAGGACCAATCTTTGTCTGTTTTCCTTTATAACAATGGTGCCATGAAACATTGATCTTTATAAGTTTGATACTTTGCCGAGCATCGTGTCCTTCAAGTTTGTCCATGTCATGAAGTGCTTGACAGTCTCATCGTTGTTTTTCAAGGATGTATAGACTTCCATTGTGCATGTGGATCAGATTTTGTTTAGCCAGTCCTTACCGACCGGTGTTCTATGGTTTACATCTTCTGATATCGTAGAAATCGCTGCACTAGACATGGGTGTGCACATGTGTATTCGTGCCCTGGTCTTGGTTTCTTTAGGGTGCACGCCACATAGAGAGATTGCAGGATTGTAAGATATTGGCATTGCATTTGTACAAGGAAGCACCGTACCGGTTTCCACAGGGGCTCTACAAGTCTGCAATCCCACCAGCAATGTATGAGCACTCCAATCCCTCCACATCCTCTCAGGCGTTTCTTATTTCTGTTTTTAATTTTTCTAAGAGTGTTGGCATGAGGTGACATCTCATTGTTGTTTAAATTTTTATTTCTCTTGTGACTAATGAAAGAGGGCACTTCTTCATATTACAGGTGGTAGCATTGTGCTTTTGAGAAATCCGTCTATATGGGGTCAAATTGATAGCAGCAAGATTTGATAGAAAATTTGGGGGCAGCGAATTTATGTTAAATGAGGCGGGGACAATTCACAAATGGCTTTGACCTTCTGGTGTTTCCTTTTAAGGGAAAATGTGTGATAATGGCGGCATTGTAATCCGTGTCTCTGCTTTGTGTCTGCAGAGATGGTTGAACCCGGGAAATTCCGCTGTGTATAGTCTCAACAACAACAAAACATGCAAAAGTCATGCTGAGCCACGTGTAGAACTGTGCTGCATCCTGTTTAAAATGGCTAGATTTTAAATTTACTAATCATTTTATTGGGGGTGGGCTCTTCCAAATCTTATAACAATCCATCATTCAATTGTGTTAAGCACACTTGTATAGATGTTGCATCAACATTTCCAAAAAAATTTTTTCTACTTGAGTTCTTGGTATCAGCTCCTATTTCTGCCCCTCTCCCTCTCCCACCATCTTACCCTCGTGAATCCTTGACCAATTATAGATCTTGTTACTTCATGTCTTATACTGTCTATTGTCTCCCTTCACCCACCTTTCTGTTATTTGTTCCCCTTGGGGGAAGCTACATATCCAAACTTATAATGAGGTCCCTCTTTTGCCCCCTGCCCCCCCATCCCCCTACCCTCATAATATCGCTACTCCCACTACTGTTCCTGAGTGCTTTAACTGTCCTGAATTCCATGTGTTGAGAGAGCTCTTATCTGTACCAATGGATGTGCTCTGGCATAGCTGGATTTGTAAGGTAGAACTGGGTCATGGTAGTGGGGGGCAGAAAGCACTTGGGAACTACAAGAATGATGTGTGTTTTGTCGGTGCTGCACTGCACCCTGTTGAATCATCCCTTCCTTGTAACCCTTCTGTAGTGGGATGGGCACTTGTCTACAGATGAGTTTTGGGTCTCCACCCCAACCCCTCTTGTGCATCGCTATAATTGCTTGTTTGGGATCTTTTGATACCTGATACCTGCTCACGTCTATACCTCATAATCACACAGACTGTACAATGACTAATTTGGGGGAAGGAAATCATCGAGCTGTTCTTCCAGGATGTCTCTGGGTGGAGTCCAACTTTCAACCTTTCAATTGGCAGTCAAGCACCTTACCTTTTGCACTACTCAGTGATTCTTAGAAATCCGTTAGACTATGTCGTGAAACCTGATTCTAGTCCATTCTGCCACCAACCAGCTGTGAAATGCAGACCCTCTCTCACTTTAGCTTTCCCGCGTGTGAAGTCAGGCTGCGCTACCTACCTCCCTAGCGACCTCTTAGCATTGGGGAGTTTATGCCATTCAGGTCGTGTACACATGCACCATCTCATTTAGTCCCCCCAACAACCTTAGAAGTGTGATTGTGCCCCTGCTGTACAGAGGGGGGAACTGACATTCCGAAAGGGTATGTGATTTCCTTTGATCTTATGGGTGTAAGTGGTATGACCAGATTACTTGGCTGAAATTCCCCGTCATTTCAGAGTTGATCCTGACTCTGCCCCACCCCCCACAGGAGTCTAAGTCTGACTGTGGCTGTAGGATGTGATGTGGAAACATCCATCTTGCCCAGCAAGCATTTCCCCTTCTGCACAGTGTATTTCCTCTTCTCTTTTCCATCACTGCCACATTGTGTTTGGAATATGAGGTCGCTGACTTTCATTGCAGTCAGTCTCGGGACTCTCCAGCCCGCTAGAGTTTAAGAATCACAACCCACTCTCAGCAGTTCTGCAATTCCCCACTTGCCTGCCTTCCCCTTGGTCATCAGGCTGGTGAGTCAGAAATATGTTGTTCTTGTGGTAATCCGTGCTCCTGCTATTGTGTCTAGGTGTTGGTTCTGACTTCCTGTTAGTGCATTGGTCCTATTTTTATCTGCACTTGCATTAAACCACAGAGTCTACAGCAAAAGGAGATGCAGACGTCCCCAGAAATTTGGGGCCAGAACTCGTCAAATGGCTTTGACTTTATGGTGTTTTCTTTTAATGGAAAATAATGTAACAAAAATATAGTTACATTATATAAAATAATATATACTATACTATAATATAATAAATATCATATAATGAATAATATAATAATAAGAATAATATAGTTACATTATATAATAATATAATGTAAAATAATATAGTTAGGAAGTAGCTGTGATGTGGTATGAAAATATAAGATAATTAAATATAAGACCTGAAGTCAGAGGACCAATTTTTTCACTTTTCTATATGACTTGGAGTTGTTCTTTTTAATTAAGACATATTTTTAAGTGGGAAAAATTAACTCAAATATGTGACCACAATTTAGATTAAAAAAAAACAAGTCTTGATAAGAGATTGAAATCATGTAAATATTTCCTCTGACCACTTTGGAGCAAATTAAAAATCAATAACACAAAAAGGAAAATGTGTATTGGAAATTTAAAAATACAGCATTGGATTATCAGTGGATCGAAGAAGAAATCATAACTTTCTTAGTGTAAAATGAAGATGAAAGCACAACCTACCAAAGCTTTGGGGAGATAAGGAGGGCCACGCTCAGAGGAAATTTTACAGCAATCAATGCTCGCCTTTAAAAAGGAAGGTCTCAAATTAGCAGCCTAACCCAACAGCTTCAGGAACTAGATAGAGAAGAGCAAGCGAAACCCAGACCTACCAGAGAAAAGGAAATGAAAAATATCAGAGAAGAAATAAGCAAAATCCAAACCAGAAAAACAATGAAATCAAGCAGACCAGGGAGGTGGCTTTTAGAAAAGATTGATAAAATTGACCTTTAGCTAGCCTGACAAAGACGAGAAGAGATAAGATGCAATAACCAAAGTAAAGGAAGAGGCATTCTAACTGACATGCTACAAGTAAAGAGAAGCAGGATAGACTATCACGGACAACTGTCTTTATGGAACAAATTGGATCATCCACATGAAATGGTCCAGTTCTTTGACGCACGCAACATACCTAAACTGACTAAAGAGGAAATATAAAGTCTCAGCGGACTCATCATAAGTGAAGGAGTTGAATCAGTGATTAAAAATCTCCCAACGACAGCAATGAAAAGTCCTGAGTTTTACCAAACATTCTGAGAAAAAATGACACAAATACCATCTAAGCTCTTCTAGAAATAGAGGGAGGAAGCAACACTTTCTAATTCATCTATGAAGCAAATATAACATTGATACTCAAAGAAGGAAATGATAACACAAGAAAAGAAAAAAACCACAAGCAATATCACTTAAGAATATAGATGGAAAAGTCCCCAACAAAACATTAGTAAACAGAATCTATCAGCATATCAAAAGAGTCATATATCATTACCAACTGGGATTTATTCCAGGCATGAAAGGGTGATTGATTCAACATTAGAAAATCAGTCAACACAATGCACATCAACAGAACATATGCAGATAGGCAGAAATAGTCAACTTTCTTTCTTGAAGAAAACCCTAGAGAAAATGGAAACATAATTGAATTCCCCAGTACGATTCAGGGCATACATAAAAAGCCAACAGTCAATTTTATACTTAATGGAGAAGTCAGAGCATTTTCCCTTTGAAATTGAAAATTAAACAAGGCTGCCCACTGTTACTAATTATATTCAGTGTTGTTTTTTAGAAGTTTGAGCCAGAGCAATAAGGCAAGAAAACAAAACATATCCAAATTGGACAAGAAGATTGTAACATGATCTCAACAAAATAGGAATAAATGAGCGATTTCTCAACACAATAGAGGCCGTGTATTTTCAAAGCTAACATCCCGTTCAAAGGGAAACTCAGAATGTATTCTCCCCCGACAGGAAGCACACGCCCCATCACCACACTTATTCATCATTGTCCTGGAGGTCTTGTCCCAAACCATTAAACAATAAAATAATACAGTGGGGCAAAGAAGAAGTAGGACGCTCACGAGTCACAGTGGACACGATTTATATGTAGAAGATCCCACAGATGAGACGAAAAAAAGCAAACCATTCAGCAGCATGGCAAGACATAAGATGAACATGCAAAGATGAGTCAAAATCTTGTATTCTAACCAAGAGAACGCAAAAAACAACTGATCTTTGACAAATGGCCAAAAAACACACACACATCCATTGTTCGTCAAATCACTGTTCACAATAGCAAGTACTTAGAAACACCTCAAAGCCTGTCCGTGGAAAATGGAGAGAGAAGCTTTGGTACATGCAGTGCTCTAGCTGAAAAATAACGGTGAAACTGTGAAGCGCCTCCTGACATGGTCGGCCATGGAGGACATTATGCTGAGTGAAGTCAGTCCATCACAAAAAGACAAACATCGCATGAGGCTGGTTTCATAGGGGCAAATACCAAGACAGCCAGAGAGGCAGTGACTCTTAGGTGAAGCGGACATTCAATCCAGTCCTGTTGGCAATGGAGCAGGAAGGCTGTCTAATGCTGATAACCCACTGATCATTCTCTTATCTGTGCAACACAGATCAGCAGAGACTTCACCTTAGCTAAGGATAATTGCTCCTTAGAAGGGGAGCAGGAGAGGACCAATCATCAATGCCACGTGGCAATGTCACAGTCACCCGTATTGAATGGACACTCCAACATTGGTGCTCAATCCAGTCGAGTGGAGATTTATAATCAAGAGAAATAGGGGATATATTTGTCTCAAAGAGGATGGTCTCACTTCTGTTGGGGGTGGGCGGATATTGCCCTTGGGGAAAGTGCTTGATATTGCCTTTAGGGTCCCCCCAGGGAGAGAATCTGCCCTGTCCTAAAAGGCTAATCATGCATGTTGAGCGGAGTTTCTTTTTAGTCCTTGGGGACCCAGACTCCACACTAGAAATGACTTAGACTTTATAAATCTTTTCTTTTCAAGGGATACAGCATGCCACATAGACAGTATCAGAAAGATCTGAGTCGGAAAGAAACAAAACACTAAATGAATCAGACTTTACCTTACACACACACACACACACACCTGTTGCAGATTAAAGGAACTAATATATTCCTTCGGATTTAAAGCTGTAATGCTCTAGGGAGAGAAGAAGATTGCTACCTTAAGGATGCGGAATTGGAAATCTTTGGACTGCGGTTCAAGCCTCTTGCTTTTTAGACACTCTTTCCAACAATAGGCATCTTAAGACTACCGTATGTTTGACATTTTTATATTTTCTTAGCTTTCTAAGACACGCCCCAGTTCTACTGACATAGTTCTGCCAAAGCGAACGAGTGTTATTGAACTTGATGTCCTGAGTCAGCTTTCATTGTTCTTAAATAGGAGTTAGTCATTAAGTTTTTGAGATGGATAAGGGAACAACATCCCATGGATTTTAGTCTAAAAAGCTTTCCCATACACCAAAACCCTCCTATCTCAATAATACTCTATATTCTACACCAGTGGATAGTTTAATGAGGTTAGTATTAGAATTAATAATATAGTATCTCTCAAAAAAATACTTCCACTGAAGTAGAACAAGGATATATATACATCTTACATATATAAATGTTTTTTAACTCCTACTTAATTATAAGCCCTAGTCTAAGAACAATCAGTTCTTTTTTTTTTCTTAAATCATTTTATTGGGGGCTCTTATAGCTCGTATCACAATCCATGCATGCATCCACTGTGTCAAGCACATTTGTACGTATGTTACCATCATCATATTCAAAACATTTTCTTTCTACTTGAGCCCTTGGTATCAGCTCCTCATTTTCCCCCTCCCTCTCCCATCCTTCCTCCCTCATGAATCCGTGATAATTTATAAATTATTTTTCTTTCATGACTTACACTGACCGTTGTCTCTCTTCACCCACTTTTCAAACAATCACTTCACATGCTGTGGCCCCGATCACTACTTACTCTCATGGAGGGATCACTGACGATATGGCTGCTATAGCAGTGATGAAGAAACCAGATGCTCCCTGGCTATCAGAAAGAATGGCATCTGGACTCTGAAAAGCTTGTCGTTAGTGAGGTGTCAGCTAAGTCCACATGGAAGAAGCCCCTCGGTCTGTATGATCCAAAGACTGTAAATGACCAAACCCAAGATCAGAGAAGGGAAATATACTAGAGCTTAAATTCTGCACACCCAGTCTGCAGAAGGCTATGGAAGATCGTGAAAACTCCAAATGCGTTTGCAGAGACCCCACGGAAGAAGGTTCATCGAATTCTCTCGGGTCATTGACCAGGGATGTGAACAGCCCTGCCCTTAGACAGCGTGCATGAGAGAGTGAATGAATGTAGATAAAGGTAGGTTAAAATTTAACATTTTATCATGTGTTTCCCCTTTTAACCCATTCTTAATTTTTTCTGTGTTTCACATTTTCTACTTTCTTTTGGGGTTTTATTTTGTTATTGTTGTTGGGGGTTTTGGGTATGGTTTTCTTTATATGAGATCCAGGATAAGCAAATCTATGAGGCACAGTAACTGCGTGGATTAGTACATTCTTAGGATTATGAAAGGGTAAATTGCAGGGAAAGGGGGAGCTAATGAGGAGCACAAAAACAAAGAAATGGTCTACATTGTGGCAACGATCTTGCAATTCTTTTAAATATATTCAAATGTTGAATTGAATGGTACATTAATGATATGACAATAAACCTGTTAAAAATACTACAAAGAGAAACAGTCTGGTGATTTTTGTCTAGCATATGATACAGCAATTCTACTCCTAGGTACACCCCGGAGACTCGAAAGCAGACATTCAAACAGAGACTTGTACATCAATGCTTACTACAGCACTTTTCATGTTAGCTAAAACGTGGACACAACTCCAGTGCCCATCAACAGATGAATGAATAAACAAAAAGGTGGTAAATACATACCATGGAATACTACTCAGCTAGTAGGCAAAGTGAAGCCTTGATATCTACCACAGTGTGGTTGGAATTTGGAGACTTTATGCTGAGGGAAATACGTCAATCACAAAAGGATAAATATTATATGACCGTACTTACACAAAAATGAAAGAAAAAGCGAATACATTAAGAACAACGTTTACTAAGCGTTACCTAGGGGAGAGGAGGAAGGGAAGTTAATGGTAATGGAAATGTCTCATTGATTAAAGACAGGATTGCACAGCCAATTTTTGTAATTGCTGCCAATAAATTGTATACCTATAAAAAGTTGGATTGGAAGAAGTTCTGTGATGGATATATTTACACTAATGACCAACAATGAGAAAATCACCAAAGAAAAAGAGGAAGAAAAGAGGAACTACTGAGGTGGTTTCTATGCTACCAAACACATCAGGGGCTTTGATTTCTTGGTTCGAGATTTAGAATGATGTTTTCACAGGGCATTTTTGTTAATTAACCAGATAATGTCCAGTGCTTCTGTGCTACCTCTTAGTTCATTGAATAGTGTTTTGTGTTTTCAAACCTTGCAAGCAGCCATGCAAGGAGCAAGGAGCAGAAGGTGAATTGGGAATAGGAGGATATGGAATGTGTGGCTAATTGATTCCATGATTAACTGCCATTTGCTCAAAAGAACTGAGTGGTGCTCAGCTTGCATTACTGAATATTATGATCAACGGTTCCATAACATAATCCTGATTGAGGGAGGGAATGTGGGGCATAATTCCCACTTCTCACAAATGCTACATTTTCTGGAGCCATGGAGAATTTCTGAACCTTGAAACTACCACCCTGAGATAATCTTTAAACCTATAACCAAAAATATCCCCCTGAAAACAAAACATCTCCCCTTTCATGTCATCAATTTGCACTATTATAATTTCTTAAAAAGAAGAAAGAAAAAGAGCACTATGCTCTTTTCTAGAAATTATATATATATATATATATATATATATATATATATATATAATCAAACTGATGAAAACAATTCAAAAGAATATATAGGATCTTATGGACTAGTGAATTATATTCAGCAGGGAGGACCAACTCAAAAAATGAGGGTGAGAATGGGGGTATAATCAGAAAAATATAATTAATCTAACTAGATGTTACATTAGAAACTGTACAATTGGCATATGTTTTCCTACATAAAAGGGGGTAATCCCCCAAAAATGGGGGGAAAAGCTCCACAGGGCAGAGCTTTTGTAGGATGCATTTTTCCCGGTAGGTGAGCATCCAGCAACTCCCTCTGAGTTAGTGCATCCAGTGGCATTGCCTGGGAATGTTCTCTCTGGTCACAGTGAATTTTTTCATGAACGCAATTTTGCTCAAACCTTGTTTTTTTGTGACGGCCGATTTCAGAGAACAGCGTGCGGCTGTGAAATCTGTTTTCTGTTCAGGGAAAAAATGCCACAGAAACCGCTGTGATGTTGAACACAGCTTATAAGGACAGCGCTATGGGAAAAACTCAAGTGTATGAGTGGTTTTCTTGTTTCAAAAAAAGTGAAATGTTGACTGATGGCAAACCTTGTTCTGCACGTCTGTCAACTTCCTGAACGGATGCAAATGTCAACTCATTGAACATTTGGACTTCATTCCAGCAGGTCGGACTATTATTCAAGCTTTTTATTTAGAGGTTCAAAAAAGATAGCATAACAGTGTATGACAAAAAAAGCTTGATTTGTGGCAGACGGGGGACCGGTTTTGCCACCACGACAATGCAGCTCCTCACACAGCCATCTCAGTGTGCCAGTCGTACAACTTCTTTTTGTTTCCTCAAATGCAGAGGGACATGAAAGCACAGCAATTTGATGACATAGAAGAGATGAATAGAAAACACAAGGGAGGTGCTCTCAACCAGATGAGTTGGAAACATGTTTCCAAGGATGGAATAGCAGAATTGACAAAAGTATTCAGTGTAATGGAGAGTACTTTGAAGTTGATATGGTTGTTTTGTTAAAAAAAAAATACATAGCTTTGAAAACATTCTCTTTTTTTTGGTGGGGTACCTCTTCATATATTCTCAAAGGTGGCAAAATAAATAAAATGTAGTTAAAATTGAAAATTGATTCCTGTTAAGACAATTTTGACTGACAGTGATTTCGTGCGTTCCGGAGTAGAATTGTGTACCACAAAGTTTTCAACAACTGATTTTTCAGATGTCGGTTGTCAGGCCTGTCTCCGAGGCACCAACCGTTTGGTTAACAGCTGAGCATGCTAACTGTTTGTTAATCGCCCAGTAGCATAATAAGGACAACTTTGGTATTCTCTGCCCCCTCCATTAGAATGTAGTCTCCATGAGTGTAAGCAGTTGGTGTATCCACTCCACTGGTGCCCCTCTACCACCTACAGTTGTGACTGCAACAGTAAATGCTTTGCACATGTGTGTCCAAGGGCTGAAGGAGAGAGGATCAGTAAGGGGGGAAGTGGCATGATGTTAAAAGCCAACACTTGCTAAAGACAGAGACTGCCAATCATGTGAGAAGCCCTGAGTGTGGAGGCTGACATTTCTTTAAAAATTAGATGGGAAAAGCGACGAAATGCATACCTGTCTGGGGTGAGGTCCAGGTACTACGGCAAGTGCAAACCCCACCCAGGGATAAAGACGGCAGCCAAATAATAAAGAGGGAGAGGGGGAATAGAGAGAGAGGGGTAGCGGGGGAACTGGGCACCAACCCACCCAAGGGAAGGCTGCTGTTTACATCTCCTCAGGAGAGGGAGAGAGGGACCAGATTTCAACCAGGCGCACCAAGATGTGAATGCAAAACGCAAGCATGAACCAGGGAACCAATAGAGAGGTCAACGGGGCCAGCCCCCAATTCCAACACTGTGAGTATCCCCCACCCTCCCCACCCCAGAGGAATGTACTTCAGAGGACAGCACTGAAGCTGCATCTCAGAAATGGGGGTGCATCTGAGCAGAAGCAAACGAAGAGGGGAGGAGAGAGAAGTACACACTCCGGCCCACCAAGCCCCGAGGACGATATTCCAGTTCAGAGCAGCCAAGGCACAGAGGGGACCACAGGGCCAGCCCCATCACGAGACAGGACAATGTGTCCCTTACTGACACAATGTGCTAAGGGGGACAGCACTGGGGACACGGTGTGGGAGATGTGCCTGATCTGACCCCGCTGCACCAGGGTGAGCACTAAGGGTGGACGGCAGAGCAGCAAGGGGAGCAAAGCATGAAGTCCCCAAGGAATGCCTAAGGTGGACTTGGGGGCCAGGGTGTGGCACCCCAGTGGACTCGACTGGAAAACACTCCTAAGGGTCAGCGGACAGACCTGGAACCGCTTGAGGGCTTTTCAGTTTTTGCTGTTGGTTTTTCCTTTCTCTTTTTGTTTTGTTTTGTTGTACTCGCTGTTGTTGATTTTTCTTCTTTTTTTATGTTTTGCTCTTCCTTGTTTTTGCGTGAATTATCATCTATGCTTGTCTATCTGGACAAGATAGGCGGATGAACAGTCCAGAAGAGAGAACAATGAGACCGACGCTTCCGGGGGACACAGGAGAGGGAGAGATAGAGGAAGAGGAGGGGTATGCCAACAAACCCAGGGACAAGCGAAGAACAAGTGACCTAAAATTGATGGCAAGGAGGGCATAGGATGCTTTGGGGAGGGGGGTCTCGTTCAAGGGCAATGTACCCCAGAGGAATTACCAAAACCGGAAGGAAGGCCAAACATGACAGTGGGACAGGAGGAAAGTAAAAGGAAATAAAGGAAAGCACTGGGGGGCAGAGGACATTGATAGAGGTCTAAAAACAGGCATGTGCATATGGAAACACATTTATATACAATGACAGGGGATAGAGCTTTGTACATAGATGTATTTATAAAGTATCACAGTAGCAGATGGACATTTGGCCTCCACTCAAGTACTCCCTCAATGCAAGAATACTTTCTTCTAATAAATTGGCATTCTATGATGCTCATCTCCCGATACAACTGCTGAAGACAAAGCAGATGAATAAGCAAATGTGATGAAGAAAACTGATGGCACCTGGCTATCAAAAGATACAGCGTCTGGGGTCTTAAAGACTTGAAGATAAGCAAGCGGTCATCTAGCTGAGAAACAACAGAGCCCGCATGGAAGAAGCACACCATCCTGTGTGATCATGAGGTGTCAAAGGGACTAGGTATCAGGCATCAAAGATCCAGAACAAAAACAAACAAAAAGCATATTAATGAGAATGAGGGCGGAAGCAGAGTGGAGACCCAAAGCCCATCAGTAGTCAATTGGACACCCCCTGTCAGAATGGCCACAAGGAAGAGACGAGCCAGTCGGGGTGCAGTATAGCACCGATGAAACACACACTCTTCCTCTAGTTCTTTAATACTTCCTCACCCTCACTACCATGACCCTAATTCTATCTTTCCAATCTGACTAAATCAGAACATGTATACTGGTACAGATAAGAGCTTCAAACACAGGGAATCCAGAACAGTTAAACAACTCAGGATCAATAAGGAGAGCAGTGATACTAGGAGGGGAAGGGTGGAGAGGAAGGGAGGAAGGGGGGACTAATCACAATGATCAATGTATGGCCCCTATCCCAGGGGGACGGGCAGCAGAAGAGAGAGTGAAATGGGACAGCAGTTGGTGTAAAATGTGAAGAAAAAAAAAGAATAATTTATAAATTATCAAGGGGGCATGGGGGAGGGTGGGGGGAAAGAGGAGCTGATGCCAGGGGCTCAAGTCGAAAGAAAATGTTTTGAAAAAGATGATTACAACATATGTATAGATGTGTTTGACAAAATGGATATATGTATGGATTGTGATAAGAGCTCCCAATAAAATAAGATAAAATTAAAAACATACGGAAACAAATCTTCATAAATTGTTGATGGGAATGTGAATGAGGCAGCCATGCTTGAAAAACAGTTTGGCAGTTTCTCAAAAAATTAAACATAAATTTACCATAAAAATTATATTTTTAGCCACATGCTAGATGTTTGTTTGGGCCCACAATCAATGCTTATGGAAGCAGCAGACAAGAGATCAAACCACGCATTGCATTGGATAAAATTTCTGCTGAGGACTTCTTTGAAGTGTTGAAAACCATGAATGTTACTTTGAGGAAAGAGGCACATCTGACCCAAGCCATGGTGTCTTCAATGGCTTCATATGCATGAGAAAGTTGGATGACAAATAAGGAAGAAGACCAAAGAAGAATTGATGCTTTTGAACAATGGTGCTGACAAAGAATCATGAAAGTACCATGAGCTACCGAAGAACAAACAAATCTCTCTGAGGATTACAACCAGAATGTTCCTTAGAGGCAAGGATGGGGAGACTCTGTCTCCATCAGGAGAGACCAGTACCTGAAGAAGGACATCCTTCTTGATTCAGAAGAAGGGCAGAGAAAAAGAGGGAGACCTTTGATAAGATGGATTGATACAGTGGCTGCTTTAATGGGCTCAAACATAGGAACAATCGCGAGGATGGCACAGGATGGGAAGTGTTCGTTCTGTGGTACAGAGGGCTGATAGGAGTCATAACTGGCTCCATGACACCGAGCGACAAAGGATGTATTGTGCTAAGCTCCGGCACCAGCACTCGGTACAGCAGACCCATTGTCTGGTGAGCCCGGCCTGGCCTGACAGAGTTGGCTGCTGCAGCTTTATGGCGTCTTCAGGAAGATCTTGGCCCTCTTATCTTCTCAGGTTTACCCCTGTCTACCCAGACTCAGCTGGGACCTAGAACCCCACAGAGACCACTCCCTACGCCCAGCCTTTCCCAGAGGCCAAACCAGCATGTGTACTCAGAGCAGAAGTCCTGGACTTCTAGCTGTCTCTCTGATTCAACAGGAGGGGACCTGTCAGTGGTCCTCCCAGCACAATCCTTTTAGGGGCCCTGAAGCATCGCTATTAAATGTGATGATGTGGAAGCCCATGAGGATCTCAACTTCTCTCATGACTTTATGTAGCTATAAGGTGCCTGATGTGGGTGCAAATCCCTCCAGGATGAACTTTGGTAACAACAGCGCCAACCTCAGCCGGAGTTTGCTTCGTGGACACCCTTGGATGTACTCGTTGAGATTCAGGTCTGGACTGGCCCAGGCCAGAAAAAAAGAGGTTGTTAGCCACGAAAGACCTATTTCCCTTCCCTCTGCACCAAAATCATCAGCAGCACCTCCCTAAATGAATTGCTTGACACATTTGTAGTGGTGTTTCGGGGACCCTTATGCCATCCTATCCCCGGGGTGCACCTCAGGCCACCGCTGCCCTCTTTACAATGTGCCATTTCTAGTCTCGCTGCCATTCCGACTTCCAGAGACCCTATGGAACAGAGTAGATCTGCTCATGTGGGTTTCCAAGGCTCAAACCTTTGCAGGAGCAGAATGCCCTGTCTTTCTCCTGCGGAACAGCCAGTGGTTAAGAACTACTGACTTTGCGATTCTCAGCTCAACTTGTAACCAAAGCTACTAGAGCGCCATCATTTCTATTAGTCGACTGTCCTTTCCGCACCATGGGGCTCTCATCTACCACAGTCAGTCACTAAGAACAACCACGAGGCAAAAGCAACCACGATGTTGGCCAGAACTCCACCAAATCCAGAATTGCATCTATGAGTGATACTATCCAAGAGCCTTCCTGCCTCAGCCCCAAGTTTCGTGTTCAAGTTCCTCCGGGAGCAGTTGGCCAAGGCCAAGTCTTTACCCAACAGTACCCTGCTCTCTACATTCTTCAGTGGCCTAGGCAGCCCCGACGCAAAATGATCCCTTGGGAAACGGAGTCAGCATCTTTTGTCTTTCTTTTCTGACTGTAGTTAGGATGAAAGTTGACATCCTCTGGGTTCCCTGCTGCCATTCTTTCTTGCTTTTTCTGACTACTTAGCTCAGTTTTTACGCAAACACTGCCCTTTTGATGGTGTTGATTCAGGAGAGAAATCTAGGTCAATGGCATTTTGTCATGACCTACATTGTGGTGAAGCTCTGCATTCGGCAGAAGTCGAGTTTCTTGGCCCCCATCTAAGTGCACACATTTCCCCTCATCTTTGCCAGAGAGAGTGAAAAAACAAACAAGCAAAGCACTCTATGAGTCCATTTATCTGCCAATCACTTCTGGGCGTCTTGGCTAAGATCAAGTATAAATTTTCCTACTACTACCATGAGCGTGAACAGGTTGGACAACCTACCTGGCACTGCCTTTCAGTGGCCACCAATTGCCTGAGGGCATGTGGATGGTCTACAGCCCTTTGAGTTTGGCTATAACCCAGGGCTTTCTGGATAGGGGCCCTTTCTCTCCCTCCCTCACTTAAACAGCAGAACAATAACCAGAGTGTATTTAACAACAAAAGAATGAGGGAAAGCAAATTTGATTTTAAGGCTGTGACGTCAAACAGGGTAGCGCACCGTGGTGTTCTGCAGGTGGTTTCACACAGACTTGTCCCCCTACGTGATTCGCACAGTGTCAGACTGTGAACTCCCCAACACCACTCCTGCAGACACACAAGAGCTGTCTGTTAGACCAGGAAGTCGAACTGCCCCTCGGGAAAATACAGAAAATAATCTGCTTCTGACAACGCGATCGTGACAAGCATGGCTTCGTGCAACAGGGCAAACGTGACTGGTGCTTGTCCTGAACTGAGCCATATGGCCTGTTAGGACCAGTTTTAATGCGTAAACGCAAGTCCACAGAGAGTTCATCATCCAGAAATGCAACTTCTGGTTTGCAGTAATGGTTATTAACGCTTTCCAGGCTCTCTGGATTATGAGGTTAATTTCCCCTTGAAGACACAAGTAGCCTTCTCAGCCTTCCAGGCTCCGAGGAGGAGTCCACGGCTCTGTTCCCTGCAGTGCCCATGACGTGCTTTCATTGAAGGGCCCAGCACATTCAGTTTTGCTCATGTCTGTCTCCTCTGCGGTTTCATGAATGTACTGGGGGTCATGGTCACATCTTGGTAAAGCAAGTCAGGTATTTGCCATCCTACTTAAATAAATAAACAAAACACAAAAACAACCTCAAATAATCCTTTCAAGCTCTAAACTTCCAAGATTTATTTTTATTAATTCACAGAATACCTCGCTTCATTGAACATTTATACCGTGACTATGACAAATGACCAAGATGGATTAAAATGAGGAAGACCCCCCGAAGGGATAGATTGACAGCGTGGCTACAATGTAATGAACTCAAACATCGCAACCATTGTGAAGATGGCGCAGTGTTACATTCTGTTGTACATCAGGACTCTATCCCTTGGAACTGACACAATAGCACCTAACAACAACAACAACAAAGTACAGTCCATGTTCCATAGTTCTGGATGCTATGAATGTGCTTTCTAAAAAGTACCTTCTATCATCCTTACCACAATACCAGGGAGGTTATGTATTACTCTTCATGTCATATGCAGTTGTTATATCAGAGGACAAAGTTGAGACCCAAAAACTCTGAGTGGCTTGCAAAGTCACACAACTACACAGTGAAATTAGGATCCACACCCAGAATGTCTTTCTCCAGAAATTGTGTTCATAATTACTGGGTTGAGGTAGCTGTTTCCTACCACCTTGGCTTCTTTCTAGACAACCAAAGACCGAGATAATGCTTCCAATACAAATAAACAAATCATTCAAGAGTCAAGAAGCTGCTTGTATTTTATTCTGACATACTAAGAATTGCAACTTAGAGAATAGTAGACATGTTAACTGCTCCTGAATCCCTAATGTTTCAAAACCAAAATCATTGCCATTCAGTCTAGGTCAACTCATAGTCACCGATGTTGTTGTTAGTGCCACTGGATAGATTCTGACCCATAGCAACGCTGTGCACAACAGAATGGAACACTGCACGGTCCTGTGCCATCCTCACGATTGTTCCTCAACCTGAGCCCTTCGATGCAACTACTGTGTTGATCCATCTTGTCCAGGGCCTTCTTCTTTGTCACCATTCCTCTGTCTTACCAAACAGGCGGTCCTCCTCCAGGGACTGGTCTCTCCTGACAATATGTCCATAGTATGTAAGATGAAGTCTTGCCATCCTTGCCTCTAAGGAGCACTCTGGCCTTCCCGCTTCTAATGCAGATGGGTTCGTTCTTCTAGCAGTCCATGGTACTTTCAATATTCTTCTCCAGCACCACCATTCAAGTGCACTGATTCTTCTGTGGTCTTCCTAATTCCATGCCCAACTTCCCCATGTACACGAGACAACGGAGAATGGCATGGCGTGGGTCAGGCCCACCTTAGTCAAAGTAGCACCTTGTGCCACCAGGGCTCCCGAATGTCAGAGGCAAGCGATTTGAAATGAACATACCCTGGAAGGCAACTCAGACATGTCATTATTTTTCCAGTGGCACTAGTGAGTGAATGAAGTTGGGATATTTCAGTTAAAAGGAAACTGAAGCCCATTCATTTCTCCCCTTCCATAAGTGAAGAGAACAAGTAAGAACTTCAGCTATGGGCAGACTGCAGAAAGACAATTTCCTCTGGCCCACACTCCCTTGCACCCACAGGTGATCCTCCTCTGCTTTGCTGCCCCCTGCTCCAGGCCTTTCATCAGGCAGACTCACCCCGGCACAGCACCCCTGCCGGTCCAAAAGGGCAAGTCGAATTGGCTTGCAGTGCACTTGGCTGAGCTCAGAAGAGGCTTCACAGGACTCAACCAGATGAGTTAGCGGAAATGGCCAGCCTGGACCCAGGTCCCAAACACAATAAACCAATGTGTGAAGTTCCCTGTTCCCTCCTTCCCCCCATTCACTCACACACACACACACACACACACACACACATCTGGACCCATCCCCCAAACACAATCAACCAGTATGTGAAGTTCCCTGCTCCCTCCTTCCCCCCATACACACACACACACACACCACCACCACCACCACCACCACCACCACCACCACCACCACCACCACCACCATAGATTAAAACAAGGTATTTCCCACTGAAATCCAGAGGGTGGCGGGATATACAAACTATTTCCCAGGAGGAAAAAAAAGCTTCCTCTTGCTGTATTTTATACATTAATTTGAGGAGCTCTAAGATCGCTGTCAGCAGCCCTGGTTGCTTAGTGGTGACCAGTTGGGCTGTGAACAGGAAGATCAGCAGTTCAAAGCCACCAGTCACTCTGTGGGAGAAAGATGGGGTTTTCTACTCTTGTAAAGAGTTTGAGTCTTGGAAACGCACAGAGGTAGTTCTTTTTTTTCAAATGAAGAACTTTCCAAACGTCACTTTTGTGCTCTGCCCCCTGGTCTCCAGAGGTAGTTCTATCCTGTGCTGTAGGGTTGTTGTGCGTCGTCATCAGCTTGATGGCCAAGAGTCTGGTTTGGCTTGAGTGACATAGTGGGCTACGCATTAGGCTGCTGACTACAAGGCCAGCAGCCCGAGCCCATCTGTGTTTTGAGTTTATACATTAATTTTCTTTATCCATCTTCACCTCATTTATTGCCCTCTATCCAAGACAATCATGCCATTTCTGCTCTGAATGATATCCTTTACAGAACTTGTTTTCTCCCTATCTTGGGGTTCTAGGTTTAAATAATTTCCAATTATACATTAACTTATAATGGATTCTCAGTCTAAGAAACTAAGGCTGAAGTCAAGCGGTTGCTGTAAGGTGATGTCGATTTGATTCCGACTCACGGCAACCCTATGTACCACTGAACGAAACACCGCCGGTCCCCTTGTTCACTGCCCCTCTATCAAGCATGATGTCCACTGACCACATGTGCAAAGTACATGAGACAAAGTCTTGCCACCCTGCCTCTGAGGGCACCCTGGCCAGCCTTCCTCCAAGATGGATTTGTTTGTTCTTTTGGCAGTCCATGGTACTTTCAATATTCCTCACCAGTATCATAATTCATATGCATTGACTCTTCTTTGGTGTTCCGTATTCGATTTCCAACTTTCACCTGCATATGAGGTCATCTAAAGTACCATGGTTTGGGTCAGGCACACCTTAATCCTCAAAGTAACATCCTTGCTGTTCAACACTTTAAAGAGGTCTTGTGCATCAGTTTAACCCAATGCAGTGGGTTCCTTGACCTCTTGACTGCTGCTGCCATGAGCACTGGTGGTGGGCGCAAGCAAGGTGGAATCCATGGCCATTTCAATCCTTTTGCTGTTTATCATGATGTTACTGATTGCTCCAGCATCGGGGATTTGGGCTTTCTCTACATTGAGCTGTCATTCATACTGCACTGTGGGTCTTGGAGCAGGGCACTGGGAAGGAGCTTAAGTCGTAAGCGAAGTTATGGTCTGAAACAAGATTGGAGAGGGAATTTTCTCTATCTTTAGTCCCTTTTTAAGCTAGTTGCCCCCTGGGCTTCAACCCAAAACACCCAAACTCACTGCCATTGATTTCATTCCAACTCATATCAGAGCAGTGGTTCTCCACCTTCCTCCTGCCGCAGCCCCTTCATACAGCCCCTCATGTGGTGGTGACACACCCCCCCACCATAACATTGTTTTTGTTGCTACTTCATAACTCTCATTTTGCTACTCTTATGAAACGGTGACCCCTGTGAAGGGGTTGTTCGACCCCCAAAGGGGTCATAAGCAACAGGTTGAGAACCGCTGCTGTAAGACAAGGTAGAACTGCCCCTATGAATTTCCAGGACTGCAGTTCTTCATGGGAGTAGAAAGCCCCATCTTTCTCCCCAAAGACTCCCCTTTGCCTACATTTTCCTCTCACTAGCACCTGTCTCTTCATTTCCTCCATAAACTCCTTTTAAAAGTTTCCCCCATGTTCTTCATCTCCAACAATTTAATTCCTGTATCTCACTTCCTTTTATTTTGCACCCGGCCTAATAAAAATCTTACACATGCACACACACACCACCATCACACCAAGAGATTAAAATTACACAGTTACTTTATTACTGCCTCCCACCCCAATTGGTCCAGGGAAGTGGAGAAGTATATCCTCCACCACCAACCGCACCACACTCACCAAGTGCATGGTCAGCGAGAAAGGTGGAGCATCTTCCCGTCCAGGGAGAGAATATTTGCATCTCCAGTTCCCAGCATTTGTTGTATCCCATTGAGTACTTAGCACAGCTGGCGAGCAGGCGATTGCTTAGTTAGGCACTTCCTTATACGTTAAGCTTATCTAGATGTAACTGTAATTACTACTGGAAGTGGGCAGAAGCTCACTTCTCTACGTCTTCCTAGTCAATTAATCTTACAGATGTGTTCACAGTTCCAGTGTTATAATACAACAGCTAATATGCGGAAGCCTAAGCTCCTTCCAATATCTTCTGGTGACCCTTTGAAAGAAATCCCAATCTACAGAGAATTAAGCCACAAAGTATCTAGACCAGAATGGAAGTCCCCAATCTCTCCCAGCTATATCATTATGTACACACACAACAAGGCTGGAAATCTAGACAGGAGCATAAAGTCTTTCTCCTGCAGGAGAAGCTGCTTGTTGGTTTTGAACTGCGGAGGTTAGCAGTCCCACTCAATCCATGACACCACCAGGCCTCCTTCCGGGGAGGCTAACAGAGGCAGCTGAGGAGCCCCAGCAAACCAGAGGACAACTGAACAGAAGATGTGTGGACGGCAGAGGGGCCAGAGGGAAGGGTGGGGACTGGTGAGACCGGCTGGTTCACAAAGAGCTTCGACCCAAGCAGGAGAGCTAGTTTGGAAAACGGTCCAGCCTCTGTGTCCATAGATTGTGCCGTGGAGATCTTGGGGCTCTAAGAAGCACCACCACCCCTCAAAATAAACAAAAACCCACTGCCATCAAATCAATTCCGGCTTGTAGTGAGCCCCCTCGATGGCACCTAACAACAACAACACAGGCCTCTTTGGCTTTCTGAGGCTGTACCTTCACGGGAGCAGACTGCTCCATCTTCCTCCCGTGGCGCAGCTGGTGGCCTCCGCCAGGGTAAGCAAGCAGCCCAACGTGGGCCCTACCCTGCCACCAGGGTGTCGGAGGCCGTGGACGACCCACCCTCTGTTCCCCGGAGAAGCTGCTGCAGCGCGTTGACCCCCGGTTCCGGAGGAGGCCAGGCCTCCACCTCGCTGTGCGCAGCACTCCCACCCCAGGCTCGGTGAGCGGAACAAAAGGCTCCCTGGCGCGACAACCTCGGGCTTTGGACAGGGGCGTCCGCCCTGTCTGCTAAGGGGATGGACCCAGGACCCCAAGAAACACGTGATGAGCAAAGGGCGCTGTGAGAACTGGTGGGGTCAACCCCGTTCTCCTGAAGTCAGGACCGCTCCAAGATGCTGCTGAGACGGGTTGACCCAGCGCAGCGGCCCAGAGAGAACTGGATGCAACGATGGCGTGTGAGACCCACGGGCGAGCTCGGGGACTAATTAGAACGTTGCTTGACCATCGCAGGGCGGCAACCCCCGGCCGCTATGAAAGTCCCAGATGGAAACTCCCGGAGTTCCCGGAGACCACATCTTCTGCGCACCTTGAGAGGGGGGACCCACTGCGCCTCCGGAGGGAAGAGTATCTTAAACTACGCTTAAAGGTGCCCTCAGTTCCTGAGAGGGAGCCCGCTTCATCTCTTTTGAAGTGACTCAGCTTTAATAAAGATGTGGCTTAATCTTTGCTGTTGGTGGTGTGTGTGTGTGTGTGTGTGTGTGTGTGTGTGTGTGTGTGTGTGTGTGCGCGCGCGCACACACTGGGCTTATCTCTGGACCCTACCAAACCACACAGGTTCTCAGCTTGCTCATTGCCCTGTGGAAGACAATGCCGGAGCCAAACTGTCACAACTTTCTTTGGCTGGTTTTCAGCATTCAATAGCCAGGTCTTTCTTGCTCGTTCATCTTAGTCTAGAAGTTCCACTGAAACCCCTTCTGCTTCACAGCTTTGCTCCAGCCTCCACCTCCACGCATGGGTTGGTGGCGGTGAGGGAGGCACGTTCTCCAGGAATCAAACCTGGGCCTACCACTTGGAAGGTCAGCATTCCACCACGGAGCACCACTGCCTCCTGGTTTTCTCTTGGCAGCAACAAGCCCGAAGAGACCATGCTTCGGGAGCATCCGGGGCAAGATGGATCATCTAGGGTCTTAAAGGCTTGAAGGCAAACAAGCGGCCATCTAGCTGAGAAGCAACAGTCCACATGGAAGAAGCACACCAGCCTGTGGGATCACGAGCTGTTGGTGGGATCAGGTAACAGGCAAACAAAAAACATATTGTTGGGAACAAGGATGTTTGGAGCAGAGACCCAAAACCCATTTGTAGATCATGGGACACCCACTCACAGAAGGGTCACAAGGCAGGGATGATCCAACCAGGGCGAAGTGTAGCACTATGAAACATAATATTCTGATTCCTTGAGGCTTCCTCACCCACCACTACTATGATCCCAGTCCTGCCTTTTACTGCCAGCTAGACTGGAGCATGTCCACAGGTACAGGAAAGACCCATGGAATCCAGGAACAGGAATGAGTGTAGTGATACCAGGAGGGTAGGAGAAAGGTGGGGAGAGGAGGGGAGGAAGCGGGAACCGATCTTGGTGATCAACACATAACCTAACCCCAACCCCCACCCCCCCACATCCACCAAGGGAGACAAACAACAACCGTGGGGAAGGGAGACATTGGTCAGCGTAAGATATGAAAATAATAATAATTTGTAATTTATCAGAGGTCACAAGGGTGAAAATGGGGAAGGAAAAAGAGCTGCTACCCAGGGCTCAATAGAAAGTAAATGATCAGAAAATAATCACAGCAACATATGTACAAATATGCTTGATACAATCATGTATGGATTATTTATTGTAAAATATTTTACTAAAAAAAATTTAAAAGAAGATAGTTAGCAAGCAAGCTTGGCTGTCTGTCAAAAGGATTATTCTCTGAAAACTTTGGTGTTTTTTCCTGCACATAGTTGTATATCAGGTTTGGGCTGCCCTGTTCCCAGGGTGGGAGGGGCGGTGGGTGGGTTTGGGTGGGTTCCCTCTGCAGACTTGCACACTGCTGCTGCAATCTGAAGCTTTGGTTTCAGTTGGCGCTCGCCCTGGCCTGGGTTTCAAAGTCGAGGGCCATCCACAAACAAGGTCCGGCCAGATCCCTGCTGCCAGCACCCTGCCCCCCTTGAGCTAACAACAACAACCATAAAAAAACACCCACATGCTTATCTCCTGTCCAAAAAGAAAGAAAAAGTCCCCATCGCCTTCTAAATGGACCAACTTCCTATTTTCCCTGGCCGGATGCCCTTTGTTCTTCATTGCCTCCTCTGGGTTTCCTGGCAGCAGCCAGGCGGGCCTTCCCCGGTGGTGGCCACGGGAGCTGGCAGGGCAGGGTTCCTCTGAGCGCTCAGTGAGCCGGAGGCATTTCTCTCTAAACAAACCCTCTGCGTGGACGGAGCTGTAAATCACACGTGTCCAAAGCTTCCGAGTTTGCAAAGACTTTCATTTCTATGAGGGAGCTTCAAAAAGTGTGTAGGGCAAAAGAGGGAAAAGAGGATGGGATCTTGCCCATGAAACTTTGAGGACCCCGCGTATCCTTAGAACCAGCCCTTGAGGTGGGGACTTATCTGTGTTGCAAAGATGAGGACATCGAAGCTCAGAGGATGTAAGTGGCTTTCCCCATCACAGCCAGCACTCAATGGAATGGAATACAGGCCTCCTGCCCAAATCCTGTGGGTTCGCCCAGAGGCAAGCATAGCAGACTGGAGGGGTGACTGAGAAACTCCGAGGGTATGAACAAGCGCGCGCGCGCACGCACACACACACACACACACACACACACACACACTGCTAACTGCAAGGTCCACTGCACAGGAGAAAGATACGGTTCCCCAAAAGACTTAAAGCCTTGGGAACCCTGTACAGGATCACTATGAGCAGTAGTGACTCGTAGTGGCAGTAGGCAGTAGGGTTTATGGGATGGCACAATAGTGAAGCTTTGCTAATCCAAAGATTGGCAGTTCAAACCCACCCAGGGGCTTTGAGGGAGACAGACCCAACCAAGTGCTCCCCCAGGAAATCCTGTGAAGAAGCTCCACTGTGTCACATGGAGTCACCATGTGTCAAAATTGAGTCGATGACACCTACCAACAATCTCACTCAGGTGCAATAACAATTTCCTATTGAAAGAGATGCAGCACCCAGCAGAGTGTCTGGCACCCAAGAGGGCCTCCCCGAGGAGGAGACTGTTTCATGGTGGCATGTGTCTTTGGCAATGAGCTCCAGGACGGTTTCTCAGCCAGGATGGCAGTTGTTTGTTTACAATGCTGCCCTCTTCCCCAAGCTGTGAGCTGCTCAGGAGACCGGCTGTATCTCACTCACCCCTCTCCAGGGCCTGGCAACCCACGGCTTCTCAGAACATGCTTTGTCTTTATAAATAAATAATGCACAGAAGCCAGGGGGGACAGGCAGCCTCCAATCCAGAGCCTGGCACACCACGGCTTCTCAGAACATGCTTTGTCTTTATAAATAAATAATGCACGGAAGCCAGGGGGACAGGCAGCCTCCACTTCCATCTCCTTGCTCAGGATGCTCCCTGACAGTGGACATCCTCACAACCCCTGAGGTCAGATTCAGGAAGACGGTGATGTGTGGAGTAGGTAGACCAGCAGCAGAGCAGGCGCATCAGGGTCAGACTGGACCCTAGATGGCAGATTGCCCAACAAGTAAAGTACCACTGACTTACTTGTGCTTAGTTACTGATCTATAATGAGCAATTTTTCCCTTTCTCACCACATGAAAATTCTGCTTCTAGGTGGGCTGACAGCTCTCTCTCTCCCAACCCCACAACACCTTCCTATAGACGCAAAGCCTCTTTTCAATGTTACAGTCCCTGGCTGGGACAGAGGATCTGGCAAGCAAGGTAATAAACAGTTGCACATATTACTGTTTGTTTTTTAATCATATCCAAAATATGGTGAAATCGTATCCAAAATAGAGTGAAATCTTTCACTGCAGAATAGTAAGTCCGCACACTTAGCCCATGTTCCCCTTGCTTCGTGAGTACACTACCCTGGAGTGTGATAGCACCAGGCCTGGAAAAGGAGGGAAGGGGTGTGTTGATCGACTTCAGTTCACTAATGGTTGGTGCCCTCTGGCCTGCTGGCAGCTCCCTCTGGTCCTCTCGAAAGGCTCATGGTGGTTAGGGTGCAGAGGAGCCAGGCACTCGCCCCAAGCCCACAGCACTATGAGCAGCCATTGGGTGGGAAGAGAGGCCAGGGCAGAGTGAAAGTACACGAAGACTTTCTGTTGCCTTTCTGTAGGACAGGGTAGAGCTGCCACGGTGGGTGTCAGAGACTTGCTTTTATGGGAGGAGAAAACCTCATCTCCTCCCTCAGAGCCATTGGTGGATTTAAACTGCTGACCTGGTGGTCAGTAGCCCAGTGTGCCTCCAGGGCTCCCCAGAGAAGAAATATAGCCAGGTACTTAAAAAAAATTCTCCTTGAAGCACATGAGTATAGATTTGAGTTGAAAATAAATATTCCCCCCTGAAAGCAAGTCTTCTCTCAAGCCTCTGTATTAAAGCACTTCTGTGTAAATTTAAACCTGGGATTTTAAAAGACACGGGTTTTGTCCCTGCTTTGTGAAGGAGGAAGTTAAAAACAGACTAAGTTTGGGTGGGGCCTTAGGGCGACAAGTGCATGGCTCCCACATTGCAAAGTGAAATACGAGACATTCTCCTAGAGGACTTCAGAAAGGGTTCCAGAGACAAAAGCATTTAGGAGAGAAAAGAACTTCATTTTCAAAGAAGTTAGTCTTTTAAAATACGGCTTTCATTAAAAAAAATAAGACAGACATTTAAAGGGAAAAATCTTTAATTTTATAGTCGTCTGTCGGGGGTAGGGGGAATGGAACTTCCTCATCTCATGACTAGATCCCCAGAGTCACAGCATGTGGTCCGATATCAACAGTTCAAGATCAGCAGTAAGGTTTTGGTTGAGGAGGTGGGTACAAATCAAATTATCTCACCACCCTGCCAGCTGCACCCATCCATCTCCCATCCATCAGAGCCCCCTGCCTGCCTCATCCTCCCACCACCCCCACCCCACCCCCATCCCCACCACCCCCACTACCCCCCATCCCCAGCAGAGCAGACGGGATTCCAGAGGCTGGAAACCTAGCCTTAGTGGAGAAGCCCAAGGCACCATTACTTGACGGACCAGAACCAGATATGACAGCCTCATTTCTTTTGTGATTTCTTTTTCCCCTCTGGTGGTGAAACATGGTGCACACCTGCGTCTAATGGCAAAGGGTCAGTTTTGTTTCCAAAGGAGACGGCTTGAAGCCTCTTCAATAAAACTTGCCTTGAATCCATTCCAACTCCTAGGGTCCCTGTAGGATTGACTGGAACTTGTCCCGTGGGATTTCCAAGGCGATCATCTTTCTGGAAGCAGATTACCTCCTCTTTCTTCCATGAAGCCACTGGCGTGGCCACTTACCCCTCTTCTGCGAGTAGCTGTGGACTTAAATGCTGCAGCTGCAGGGCTCCAACCTCCTGCCACCTGCACACCTGAGAGAGTTTGCATCAGAGAACCGGAGAGAACTTGGAAAGTGGTCCATCTCTTTAGCCAATTGACGACTCACTGTCAGTCACAGCCCTGGCCCCAAAGGGAAGGGTATGCATGAGAAGGGTGTTTATCTGGCCCCCTTAAAACTAGTGAGGGCTTAAGGGGCTGGCTTAGAGGGCTTTGAAGGTTGAGGAGACATCTAAAGGGGGGGAAGGAGCTGATGGAAGCACCCTTGAGGCACAGTGTGGTCTAGTACTGCTGAAGGGCAACCATTCACTGTGTGGAGGATGCCCGGAGGGCCTGATGGGGAAGCCGCCTGAGTGGTGCCCTCCTAAAGGGGAGGTTGCCAACGAAAAGGTGGGCTGCTCCACAGGTAAAAGCTTTGGCAGGCTTCCTCTTTTTTCCCTTCCACATCCTAGAAAACCATACTGGTTAGTTTTCGGAAACCTTAGACAACTCAATGGGGCAGTTCTACTTTGTCTTCGAAGGTCCCTGTGGGTCGGAATGGACACAAAGTCGATGGATTTGGAGGATTGGGAGAGAGCTGCCTCACTCTGCTGAAGGCTCCATCCCAGGGGACCATCTGGGAAAGATGGATGCACGACAAATGAACGATCGATTCGAAAGGCCCAGAACTCAAATTCACTCGCTGGCATTGAGTCTATTTGATCCTGACGCATCGCGAGCCTGTAGGACAGAGTAGAATTGCTCCTGAGCGTTCCCGAGACTGTGAACATTTACAGGAGGAGAAAGCCTCCTCTTTCTCCCGCCGAACAGCTTGTGGTTTCGAACTGCTTTCCTTGCAGTCCAGCGCCTAACCCACGACACCATCAGAGCTCCTTTGAAAGGCAGAGAGCCCTGTTGAAATGCCTTGCTAGTGTCTGCTTTTTGCTGGCTTGTTTTTAAGAAAAATTGGCTCATACTCTAACATGCTATTGTGAAAGCACACACTATTCGGGCCTGTGGGACAGTCCCCCTTTGTGTTAGCTGCCTTGCCTTAATGAGCGCGTCACCAGGGCTCCTTTCCCAGCAGCCCAGGTTGCCGGACCTCTGGAAATACCAGGCACCCTTTCATGTAGCGCACTCTGCTTCTCCGGGCTGCTTCCATCAGCCCCTTCCTCGATGTCTCCCCTACCTCTGACTCCGCCCCTTATGCCCCTCATTAGGTTTGAAGGGCAAGAGGCCATCCTCCTTATGCATATTCCTCTCTTTGGGGTCAGGTTGGCAAATCAGCTCTCATTTAGCAGAGTCCAGCTCTGTAAAAGCGAGTTTTATTTTAGTTGGTAGTAGGCGCCTGCCGTTCTCTTCAGCATATTTACTATTTCTGATCAAGCCTCTGAAACTTGGTGTTCTTGAACGCATCGCAAACCCCACTTTGGAACAGGTCCACTCCATTAGCAACATGGCACAACTATGTCATCAGAATGCCTTGAAACCTTTATCGTCCGCATTCCACATATAGATGCTCTCTCGGAATGCCAAAGAGAGGTGGGATTGTGATAAGAACAGGAGGATCCGTAGCCAGTAAGGGAATAGCAACAGGAGTATTGCTGCTCTGGGCAAGTAGACAGATAGCCAGTTAAGATGTGGTTCAAATAGCCTATTCTCAAAACCAAGTGAGCCTGTTTTCTGTAAAAGCACATGCCTATTAATATCCCGCCTTACAGTCATATTTATTCTTAATTTCAAAGAAAATGGAAAAGTAAATATCTTATCAGGAGACTGGCCATTTCATTGACGCCTTTCTTTAGCCTTATTAGACTTGGCCCTACAGGTTCCTGCTATTAGAGAACACAAAAGATACAAGCCAAACAACATGGGAAACGAATTTAGAACATCAGTGTTTTTGTACATGACCCCATGGCATAGTAACCCTTCCAAATTCACATCTTTCTAAAGCGAGAGAAATTAACAAATGTCCCTCGTTTGCATACAAAGATTGTGGCCCTAAGGCTTCTGAAAAAGATCTCCAAGTATGCCATTTCCTCCAACTCTCAAAAGCACACTGAAGCCTTGTTTGTGTCCTGTTTCATAGAGAAGCAGACTGTGGCTCAGAGAGGTAAGTGGCTTTCAGTAGAAGAGACCCAAGTCTCTGAGCTCATGGATTGGACTCTCTTCATGTTATCGTATTGGGCCTGGATGCTTGCACTCATGGAAGAGGCGAGAAGTGAGGCAGAGCCTGGAAGCCAGCATGGTCTCGAGGTCCGTCAGTACAACCCAAGCCTCCGTGGTATTCAAACTCATGGAGGTCTGTAGTAGACAGAAGCAAGGTGTTCCTCGTGGTCTCCAACTTGACCACTGGCCTCCATGCCCCCCAATACTCCCCTCCTCAGTGAAGCTTCATAGGCCTCACGCCCAGTTCCATGATTGTTCTCGTGTCATGTGTCATACAGGAAATGGGGGTGGGGTGGGGGGGTGACTCCTTTTAACATAACAGGTTGACTAGAAATTGATTTTTCAATTGTCTTTGTTACTTGAGGGAACTGAAACCCATCAATCCATGTGATTGTTGTTGTTGTTTAAAAACAAACACAAAACAAACAAACTACCAGTAAATGGATGCCAACTGATAGCCATGCTAAGGACATGCTATAACTGCCCCCCTGTAAGTTTCTGAGACTGTGACTCTTTACTACAGTAAAAGCCCTGTCTTTCCCTAGGAGCGGCTGGTGGTTTTGAACTGCTGACCTTGCAGCTAGCAGATGCCGTTCATTGTATTCTGACTCACAGAGACCTTAGGCACAACAGAGTGGAGCACTTGGCTCCTTCTGCCCTATCTTCACAACTCTTGTGATTGTTACGCTTGAGCCCATCCCAGAGCCGCTGTATCGATCCAGTTCCTGGAGGGTCTCCCTCTTGTGAGCTGACTGTCTACTTTACCAAGCATGATGCCCTTCTCCAGGCACTGGTCTCTCCTAATAACCTGTCCAAAGTGCACGAGCTAAGACATGTACTGACATCTGAAAGAAGAAGAAGAAGAAGAAGAAGAAGAAGAAGAAGAAGAAGAAGAAGAAGAAGAAGAAGAAGAAGAAGAAGAAGAAGAAGAAGAAGAAGAAGAAGAAGAGAATGATGTGCTCAATGGGGAGAATATTGTGATTCCTGCTGTCCACACCCTGGTTGGGTTGACATCACACAGAGTGATGGAAAAGGTGACACAGCAATTCAAGGTAGCAGACCGTGAGCTCGGACTCTCCAACCCAGCTGACTTCTCAGCCAAGCTGACAGAAGGTACGCCAGCAGAGCCAATCGCGCTCCCAGTTCCCAGGCCCCGTATTGATCAGAGGCGAAAAGATTGAACTAGACAGCAAGTTGTACAATGCAGCACTTAACAACAGGTCTTCCTAGATGCTAGTTTAGCTGCAAGCCCCCAAACTGAGTTACTATTGGGGTGCCCCAGTGCCCTATGGAGAACCCCAATTCTTGCTCATCTTCTTTCTCTTTAAAAATAAGAATATTTTTAAGAGAGAATTTATTCAAGTCTTAAACAGAACAAGGACAAGACAAAAACATATTATCCACATGAAAGAGACTATTAGCACAGGTCATAATGGTGTCCAATGGTTTGCGGGTAAGCAGAACTTTAAAAAGGACATGGCAGTCAAGGAAAATGGTCACAATTACTTGCTTGCCTGCAGACCAGTACATCATAGTAACATGTAGAGTGACCGGAGCAGAAACAGGGCTCTGACTGGGACATTGTGGTAGACAGAAGAGCTTGCAAGATTGGTCCAGGGACCTCTATGATGTAATTAGGGCATGACTCATGATCACCGTAGGGTGATCTCATCAAAGACACAGAGAGGCAAGCTCCCAAGAGAGACTTCCGCTCCCTGGACTAGTTGTGCTATTGCCAATGCACACTGCCCAAGGGCAAGACTATTTACAACCCTGGTTGATATTCAGAAGGAATTTAATGGACGCTTAATCCATGTGGGGATTCTGCAAATGGATTTTGAGATTTCACTGTCATCCTTGGCCTTCTGCAAATTGGGTTCTCAGAATTTAAACTCGAATATAATTCCCTCCTCTGATCACGGATTTTATTATTTGCAATCCTTGGATCACACGGGCTGGTGTACTCCTTCTGGGTGGTCTTGGGTGACACCTTACTTAGATAGCTGCTTGTTTTAAGACAAGTCTTTAAGGAGGTCAGAGTTTTTGTAAACTGCCTACTCTTCTTGGAAGCTTCGAGTTTCTCCTCACCTCCAGCCTCTTGTTCATGCCAGCCACTTCGTGTTCGTGACCTCCTGACCCTCGCAGTGTCCACCAACCCCCGATTCCCTGTTGGCAGGTTCTGTCTACATCTGAACAATGTATTTTATGAAACTGTTGGAGGAAAAAACAGGCACAATTTAAACCAAAAGATAGAGTAATCGCTGGGCTGCAAGGTCTTCACACGTGATCCAGATGAGCATCATGAGCTTGTCTGACCCAGTGCCAGCAGTTATTACCCTCAGAGCCATAAACAGCCCATTGAAAATTCAGACACTGGCTCGTGTAATCCAACCTTAGGCTTCTACCTCCTCCACCTGCCTTGCTAGAAACTGCCAACTCAGATCAAAGTTCAACCCAGTTATAATTCCTACAAGCAGCTGCATTTCTGATAATACTATTTGTCATATTAACTCTGGCCTTGGCACCTGCTGGACCAAACCAACTCACAAGGAATTTCCGAGAGCACGTGCTTTAAGATTCTGTTTTGTTGCCCGTGTATTTTCAAAATCACATGGCTTTTAAGCACTTGACTTTAGATATCAGAAAACCTTTCTGTCTAAGGTAACTCAGTAATTCTACATTCAACCATGGTTATTCCAGGTTTAAAACTCAGTCAGGACAAGCTTTTCATCTCTTTCTACCTGTTGTCCTTTGAGAGAGGTGTCTGGACTATGTGCTACTGTCAGAGTGGCTGGCTCTGCATGGCAGTGGCCTTGTAGTCCACATCTGGTCCCTGTTTTTAGGCCTCTGTTGATCTCACAGCTTCTAGTCATCTGGTCAACTGACTCTGATTCTTCGGGCTTTGGGTGGGCTCTAGTCACCAGGTCGTTCTGGATGGGCCAGCTGATTCAGTCACATCTGAGCCCCTCTCAGGGTACCAAGGAGAAATCTAGGATGTTTTCTCATGCATTCTGGGGCTCATCATACCTAGCGAGCATCCCTCAGGGGCCACCATCTGACACTCTTCCCTGGTGCCATTGCTGCCCTCCCCCCAGGTCCCAAGATGGAGCATTCATCCAGGTACATTCAGAGTGGTCGTCAAGGTAGGCAGAGGTCTTCAAGGAAGAGCTCAAAGATATCTAGAAGGAGTCCTGATGGTGCACCCATCAGGGGCTTAGCTGCTAACAGTTTAAACTTACCCATGGCTCCTTGGATGAAAGACCTGGTAAGCTAGTCCCATAAAGGCTACACTCTACTCTGTCACATGGGTGGCAATGAGACCAAATCCACTCAGTGGATCCCGGCAACAACAATAGTACACACACATAGACCCTGGCTTCCTTGCTTCCTTGACCACAACTTACTGAAGACTACTGGACTATACCTTCGTTTATCAACTAATCGTATATTGAGTGCCAAGTACTGTTGCAACTGCTGGGACCATAGGAATAAACAAGACAAGAAAGAATGCAGCTCCCGTGGACATTCGATTCTAATGCATCAAGACAAACAATCGCCAGGCTCTCCTTTCACAGAGAAAACGGAGCGTATTTCGATTCTTGTTTCCAAATGACCCTGAAATATTTAACTGCACTCCCCTCCTCCCCCTTCGAAACACGATATGCCTGAAAGCTAAGTTTTGAGCCGATTCTCACAAAGCAAAAGCTGCAAATTTCCAAGATTGGGTTGTAGGTTGCTTCCCGGAGTACTAAAAAGTACAGAAAACCAACCCCATTGGGGGCGAGTCAATTCCCACTCATAGGGACTGTTCGGGACAGAGTGGAATGGGCCTGTCGGGTTTCCACGGCTGTGTCTTACCAAATCAGACTGCCACGCCTTTCTCCCACAGAGGCTCCACTAAGTGTGAACCACTCACCCTGTGACTAGCAACTGGGTGCTTACTATGTGCAGGACTCCTTCCAAAGTACAGAAATGATCTCTTTTAAGGCCATCTGAATAGCTGTCCACTACAAGGTGCCAGGCATTATGCCAGAGCCTGGGCATAGATGATGTTTAACACACAAGGAAGGTGTGTGTTAGTGATGTTTTGAGCCCCTCTCAGAAAACTGAGGCTGAGCGAATACAAGTGGGTTACCCATCACGCAGGCATTGCATGGGTGTGCCTGGAAGAGACCCTGGTGCTCTGCCATCACTCTGCCTCCTGATTCGAAATTCAAAAGAATAAGGGCAAAACTATAAGCAACAATTCCTGCAATGTCCCTCGATAAAACGGAGTTTTTACAATTAAGAGTGTATGCGTGCACATGGGAAGAATTCGGGAAAATGTTGGCTTGAGAGGATCCCTGGTGGCGATGGGGGTACGAACTGGGCTGCTGACCGCAAGGTTAGTGGTTTGAAACTGCCAATCACTCCTTGGGACAAGTGGGAGTTCTACTCCCCTAGACAGTTACAGTCCCAGACCCTCACAGGGCCAGTTCTACCGTGTCCCATCGGGTCCCTCTGAGTTGGTGGCAGTGAGGTTTAGAGTGAGTTGGCTTGGGGAGTGGTGGATGAGATAGAGAAAGTTAGTTAAAGCTAAAGTTTGTGAAACTGTAACCCGAGGAGCAGACAGAAATGATCAAACACCTCGGAAAGCATAATGTGTAAACACAGAATCCAGCTCACAAATATTCATGTCCCACCTAAGCATCAGGGTGAAATCGTAAGGAAAATGAAGGAGAAGATGGGAAAGCAGACCCAATACAACTTAGGTCTCCACTCCGAAAGCCCTTTCCTCACCCCCAAAACTGAACTTGCTCTTGCCAGGTCCCGGAAAGCCAGTCTTCACGCAGGAAGGTCACCCCCCTTCTTTGCATCTTCAGCCTTGACCCTGGACTCAGCATCTTAGGCAATGCAACTTACCCCAGGCCTTGCCGCCAGAGCCAAGAACCAAACCAAACTCCCTGCCACTGAGTCCATGCTGGCTCACAATGACCTCCTGTGGGCTTTCAAGACTGGACCTGCTAATGGGAGTAGAAAGCCCAGTCTTCTTCCCACGTTGCTGCTGGTGGTGTCGAACTGCCAACCAGTGAATCGAAGCCCAACACATAGCCATGTCACCACCAGGGCTCCCCTTTCCATCAGAACAGGTCTCCCCAAGTTCTGGGCAAACTCAAGAGTAGGGAGTGAGACTTCTTTGAAAATCTCATTATCAACCTGGATCACCTTCCCCTGCAGTGCCCTCAGTGGCAAGCCTCTGTGAGCTGAATTAAAGCCCACTGGGGTGCGTCCCAGGTGTTTCCTCTCAGGGACAGGTGGAGGAGGGTGGCAGCAGAGGATAAAGCAGAAACAGAATGCAAGTAAGAGTGTCAGGCCGAGGTCCTCTTGGAGCCATATCTAACAAGCCCCTCGCTTTTGCACCTGCTTCTGTTGAACACCGTTCACTCCCTGGCTTTCTAGACATGCCTTTCTCCTCCTGAGGTTATAAGCAACTTGAAAGCACCACAAATTAAATCCTCCATAATGTTCCACAGGTGTCTCTGGGGCATGCACACAGATCCTGCCCTGGCTGCAAACCAAAGGTTGGAGGTTCAAGCCCACCTACACATACCTCAGGGAAAAGGTCTGGGGGTCTACTCCAGAATCCACCCACATCTCAGGAAAAATGCCCGGGATCTAGTTCTGGGAAAGAGGCCTTTGAAAACCCGTGGAGCCCAGTTCCCCTCGGACACACATGGGATCACCGTGAGTTGGAATGGACTCAGGGCAGCTGGTGGGGTTGTCCGGTCCCTTCTTGGCACTTCTGTTCTTGTTCCCAGAGGGGCCCTGCCTGTTGGAGGGGACAATACAGACCAGGCTAAACAGTCTGTGGTAAGGTGCCGAATAGGTCAATGAACCTCCATTCCTCCTGGCCTAATCCTTTTTGACTTTCTGGCATTAGAACAAAAATGTCATTGTGGCCCTGACTGCATCTTGGGGAATGGAAACGCAAAGACGGGCCCTGATTAAGCGAGGAGTGGCGTTTCCTGTCACACAGTTGGCTCGGGAACAAAGCCCCATCAGATGTTCCATTCGCAGCTCTCAAAGTTACCTGCAGCCTTTGTCACAGTTCATGTTTCACTGCTGGGTCCCCTTGAAAAGAAATGTGAAGAAAAAGAAATATGTTCATTTATTGTGTGATAGAGCCCTTACAATCTTCATCTACACACACACACACACACACACACACACAGACTGCATAGAGAATACACGGCTAAATTTGATTCCCTAGGTAGCTTAGCATTCATACCTCAGAGCCAATGCTCTTTCTAAACCTTGACCTGGGTGCATTTTACATTTTCAGGATAATGCCTGAGGTGGGGAGAGAGGGGGGAAGGGGAAATGAACTGAGTACAGTCTGCTTTCAACATCCTCTCTTTCTTCGCCCACCCTCTGTCCTGCCGCCAGCCCTGCCTGCAGCTCGTACCCCAGTGCTCAGGCCTAAAGTCTTCTACAGAGTGGAAATAAGGTGCAGAGCTTGACATGGAGGGTCATCCTGCCAGGATTGAAGTTCACACTTACTCACTGTGTGACCTTGAGTGAGTTACTTGTCCTTGAACTCTGTCACTCCCTTTTCTCATCTGCCAAGCAGTAATGATAATAGGCTGTAAAGAGGACAAAGGAGTCCCTGGATAATGCCGTATTTGCAATATTTCTGTAAGCCTGAAGCGAGGTAAGCATTTTACATAAAGGAAGTGGTGAGGCGGGCACTCAAGTAGATGAGGAAGATGTGTGGCTAGTCTAGCCCAGGTGAGGAGGAGGAGGAAGAGATGGAGCCCCAGAGTAATAAACTCACAGACCGTTCTGACAGATACACAGGCAGGTAGGCAGAGGTAGGAGGCATTGTCTCTTTGCTAAATTAAGATCTGTTACCAATTTGCAAAATAGGCTTTATTTCTGCTCTGTAGCCTAATATACGAGCCCGGCTTTTCTCTGTTGGGATAAACGCACAGCCTTCCTGCCGGCTCGGCCCATTGGGAAGCCTCATCAAAGGCTTCATGAAAAGGGCCCCGCGGGTGCGTTGTAGAGGAACCCATCAGCGGAGCTGTTGTTCTTCTCTCTGGAACATGGCAGATGGAGGCTAGAGTGTACAACCAGTGGGACGGAAAGATGTACTTCTTGGTGTTTATGTCATTTAGTGCAGTCAGCCAGGCATGTTCCCAGCAGTCCGACCTTTGTACAGACTTAGACTCAAACCACAGATGTGGACAAAGGGTGCTTTAAGCACCACTCAGCACGAATGGTACCCATCAGCACACACTAAATAGGAGCGGGTGAAGGCAAAGGGATGCCTGCCTTCTTCAGATGGTGCTTGCTGGCAACGAAAGGCCGCTGTCTCATTGGGCCTTTCTCCTCTTTCCATCTAATATTTTAGAAAAGATGAAACAGGTTCAAAGAGGTTCCACCCGGATTTGAAGCTAGGTCTTCCTGCCCTCCGATGTGCTTCTTCTGCCCTTTCCTCTCCCTGCCGTATTTCCTAACCCGAAGCGGCATCAGAAGCTGGCTTCATCCCCAGCTGTAGAGGTAGGCCCAGTCACTCTAGGGGAGCTACTTTTTCCTTTGCAGAGACTGGTTCAAGATTGGGGATGTGAAACAGTTGGGGTCAATAAAATGGACAGAGACGTTTACTGGAGACCTTCTGGGCAAGTTCTTCAGCCATCTTTTGTGGGCACTTTGAAAAACGAGGCCTTTTCTCCTGCCTGGACAAGAAGTCACGTAGTCATGCCAGTGGCTACTAGCCATCCTCCTAAGAGTAGATGTGTGCCCTGTCTTGGGATGCCGCTGCGGCTGACAGCCCCGAGATGGGAAGGACCTGGGCTGCTGTCGTTAACTGCTTGGGTCTCTATGGGTCAGCATCGACTTGAAGGCAGTAAGTTTGGGTTTTTTGAATCTACTCAGCTGACATATCTTGAGCCTCCCCCCCCCCCCCCCCGTTTTCCCAAAGACTCTGCTTCCAAAGTGATTGCTGGGTCCTTTTGTCATTACTTTCAACATCTTCTATATCTCTGGGTATTTCCATCCACACTCAAAGATACATGGAATTCTCTAGTATTAAAGCAAGGCAAGTGTCCTTTGACTCCGCGTCTCTTCTGGCTAAAGCCCTTTCTCTCTCCTCTCCTTTTAGCCAAAACCTTCCGTGTGAGTTTCTCACCTTCACGCTGCCCAGGCCAGCTTGACTTCTGACACCATAGAAGGCTCCTTGTTTGTCACCGTGCCCGCCAACTTCCATTTTGTCGTTTCCAAGGGCTGTGTCTCGGCTCTCATTTTTCTTGATCTCCCAGCAAGGTTTGCGTAGGTTGAATCCCCCCTCTTCTTGGGAACAGCTTGTCTTGATTCCCAGCCCCCTTGCACTGTCTTTCCTCCACCTCATTGGCTGTTGCTTCTCTCTCTGACACATGGTGTCTATTCCTTCAGAGAGTTTCTCAGTGTTGGAGCATCTCAAGGCTCAGTCCTATGCCTGCTACGCTTCTGCATTCCATGTCTTCTTACACGTATTTAAGATTAATTCAGGCAATCATCATGCAACATTCAATAAGCATTTATTGACTGTCCACCATGTGGCAGACACTGTTCTAAGTATGTTAAATATGAAAACAGCTCAAAGGCATCTATAATAAGGCTCCCATTCATCCATGCAGGGTGTGTTGCAAACACAACATGGCCCTATGATCCCTGGGCTATTCCACTACAGTAGGGATGGGGAACATCTGATCCCAGAAATCGTCAATGCCAGCTAACATCACACAGCTCAGCAAGGAGAAACCATTCCGGCCATCACATTAGGCGTGCCTTCATTGATGTTGGTCAGCATGACCTGCAAGTCATGTTACAAACATCCAAATGATCCTGGGCAGAATAAAGCATTTCCCCAACCCCTGCAGAAGGTGTGTCAGCAGTACAGGGGGATGCAGAAAGTTCACAGAAAAAAATATTTGAAAGATAGTAAACAATTTCCACAAGATGTCAATGCCCCCCCCATATACTTGTAGTGGTTACACGATGGGCTGCAATTCCTAAGGGCAGCAATTCTAAAGCACCACCTGTCAATCTCAGCTGACAGTTACTGTCTCAGAAACTCACAGGGACAGTTCAATCCTGTCCTACAAGGTCGTATGAGTCGGCAATGACTTGATGGGGGTGAGGGAGATCATATATCTAGTTGTCTTAGTCTTCTTAGGGTATCTGAAGGGATCTGTTGAGTCAGTTAAGTTCAATGCCGAGAGATCAACCCAGAAGGTTATGGCAACAGCTGTTTTATATTTCAAAGGGAGTGATCTTGATAGATTTTCTCAAAGGCACAGGAGAATCAGAGGTGGGGGTGGGGGGCTTATTAGAAAGAAGGTTTTGTTTTTTCACTGAAAACGGCATTGATGAGAAAAAATGATCGGGAAAAGTTGCTCTGAGGCAGTTTACCCCACAATCGAGCTCTTGCCCGTTCTTCCAGGTATGTGAGGTCAGCGGACTACAGAAGCAAACCCAGGGACACGGGCATGTGTGGAAGAAAGCACTTTATATCAGAGAGTAATTGTATATTGAGAACACATCAAGCCCATCCAAATCAAGTCCATGAACCCAATATTATCCCATATGTTCCATACCAATCTACAAATTCCTCTTGAGCAGCAAGGTTCTCAACCTGTGGGTCATCACCCCTCTTGGGGTCAAACAACCCTTTCACGGGATTCACCTGATTCATAACAGTAGCAAAATGACAATTATGAAGTAGCAACAAAAATAATTTTATGGTTTGGGGGAAAGGGTGGGGGAGGTAGCCACATGAGGAACTGTATTAAAGGGTCCCAGCATTAGGAAGATTGAGAACCACTGCTCTTGAGACTCACACAGCCACTCACAATGATGCCAAATGCAGGAGGATCACAGGCTGGTGGGTGAAAAGTCTTCTGTATCCAGTGGGTGGAAGCTTCTTCCGGGGCTCTGGCTGCCATCAGCATGGCTTCCTGTGGCTTGTCAACAAGAATGTCAACCAGAGAGAGTGTGGGCCCACCTCCAGGGGGAAAGAAAGGAAGTTCCCAGAATCCTCATGAGAAGGTCACACCCACCGAGAGGCATCATCAGGCTTTGTGACCTGATTGACAAGCTAAACTCCACCACTTCACTCTAGTTATCAAGTTAACATGAAATGATGTACCTACCACAGGAAGTGAGCAGATTCTCTGGGGAAGGGTTAGAGAGAAGGGAAAGGAACAGACTTAGATTTTGCTGTCTTTGCTTAATAAAGGATCCTATGGGCTTTTGTTTCAGAAATGCTTTTTGACTTGCCTTTGTACAACACTGAATACACAAAGCCCCTGCCTTTATAAAGTATACAGTCTAAGGAAAGAGCAAGCAGTAAGAATAAGCTAAATGTACAGTGTCCCTTTAATGACAAGGAGTCCATGGAGCCGTTCGTATGACGGGCAGATTCTTCATCAATGCCAGGTCATGCTAATCATCTCCACATGAGCGTAAATTGGGTGTTGCAATAAAAAGGAAAACAAGCTCACTGTCGCCAGACTCAATTTGGACTCACAGACCCCCTATAAGGACAAAGTATAGAACTGCACCGGTGGGTTTCTGAGGCTGTACCTAAGGGAGTAGAAAGTCGCGTGTTTCTCCCTTGGAGCAGCTGGTGGTTTTGAACTGTCAGTCTTGTAGTTAGCAGCCTAACTCATAAGCCAGCACACCACCACCTTTTCGGGTCCCTCTGTGTTTTTCATTGTGTATAGCACAGTCCCACAAACTTTGAATAACACCATAGGGCTCAGAGGAAGTGTCACTAGTGGTGCTGAAAGAGTTCTCAAGAAGCAGAGAAAGGTCATGCCATTACCAAAAAAAAAAAAAAGAACAAAAACAAAGTTGAATCGCTTGGTGTGTACTAAAGATTGACGTCTGCAGCTGTGGTTGCCTTCCATTCCAAGATAAATGAGTTCAGTACAAAGACCATTGTAAAAAAAAGAAAATGTGTGGAGACATAGCTGCAGCTACTCCAGCAGGTCTGAAAAGCCTTGCACTTTTTGTGAAACGCCTTTTTGTCTTTTATTGAAAAATATGTGTTGATCAGCTGTTTATGATATCTATAAGGATTCTAATCCATAGTTCGGCAATGAGTAGTTAAGTTGAGGGGAGTCACAAGTAAAGAAGGTACATGTGAACTTTTGACTGTGCGTGGAGGGTGCTCAAGACTCCATTGTATAATATGATGCAGGTTAAACTAAAAGGCTGTCGAGGAAAACAAGGCAGTGTAAGTAGATTATGACAGCAGGGAATTTAGTGAGAAGAGTCAATGATGATCCCTAGTTCTCGGAAGAGAGCAAAAGAGAATGAAAAAGACAGGACACAAAGAGAAGATCAAAGTGGATGTCAGAGCAGACTCTGAAACGTGCTCTTACTCAGAGAGTAGCCAATGCAAATGGAAGAAACGAGAAGTCAAAGAGCTGGAGAAAAATGTCAAAGGGCAGCCCAAGAAGACAAAGTAAATTATTATAATGAAATATGCAAAGGCCTCTAGCTAGAAAGGCAACAATAAAGAACACACTCGGCATATCTTAAACTGAAAGGACCCAAGGGAAAAAAATTAAGTCTCAAGTTGTAATCTTAGAGTCTATGGTTAACATATTGAATGATGCAGAAAACATCAAAAGGAGGTGGAAAGAATACACGGAGCAACTGTACCTAAAAGAACTAGTTGATATTCAATCATTTCTAGAAATAGCATAAGAGCAAGAATTAATGGTACCAAAGGAAGAAGTCCAAATGGCACTGAAAGCATTAGCCAAAAAATGGGGCTCCAGGGATCGATAGAATACCAATTGAAACACATCAATAAAGCATTGGAGAAGATCCATATCTGTATCCATTCCAAAGAAAGGAGATCCAAAAGAATGCTTGAATTATAGAACAATATCGTTGATATCACATGCATGTAAAAAAAATTAAATCATTTTATTAGGGACTCTTACAGCTCTTATAACAATCCATACATCCATTGTGTCAAGCACATTTGTACATATGCTGCCATCATCCGTTTCAAAACATTTTCTTTCAAAAAAAAAAAACATTTTCTTTCAACTCCAGTCCTTGGTATCAGCTCCTCATTTCCCCCTCCTTCCTTCCCTCCCCACCATTACACCATGAACTCTTGATAAATTATAAATTATTATTATTTTCATTTCTTACACTGTCTCCCTTCACCCATGTTTTGGTGTCTGTCCCACTGGGTGGGTAGGGTTGTTACATGTTGATCTTTGCAATTGGTTGCCCCTTTCTCCTCCCACTTTCCCCCTACCCTTATGGTATCACTAGTCCCATTATTGTCCCTGAGGGGTTTATCTGTCCCAGGAGAGCTCTTATCTGTACCAGTGTACATGCTCTGGTCTAGCCAGATGTGTAAGGTAGAACTGGAGTCAGGATAGTGGGTGGGAGGAAGCATTAAACACTAGAAGAATGTTGTATGTTTCATTGGTGTTATATACACCCTGGCTGGCTTGTCCCTTTCCTGTGACCCTTCCATGAAGGGCTGCCCAATTGTCTACAGATGGGCTGCGAGTCTCCACTGTGCCCCACCTCATTTGCATTGATATGATTCTGATACCTGATCCTGTTGACACCTCATGATCACACAAGCTGGTGTGCTTCTTCTATGTGGGGTTTGTTGCTTCCCACCTAGATGGCTGCTTGTTTACCTTCAAGACTCCAGATGCTCTATCTTTTGATAGCTGGGCACCATGAGCTTTCTGCACCACATTTACTTATGCACCCATTTTGTCTTTAGTAATTGGGCTGGGAAGGTGAGCATCACAGAATGCCAGATTATTAGAGCAAAGTGTTTTTGCATTGAGGGAGGACTTGAGTAGAGGCACAATATCCATCTGCTACCTTAATACTTAACATATAAATATATGTACATACACCTATGTCCCTGTCGTTATGTATAAATATATTTACATATGTACATGCCTGTATTTATACCTCTCTAAATGTTCCTTTGCCTCCTAGTTCTTTCCTCTATTTCTTTTACTTTCTTGTCCCCTTATTGTGTTCAACCTTCATTCAGCTCTCAGTAATTTCTCTCATTGCATTTAATCAAACTCCACCAAGCATTCTACACCCTCCTCACCATCAATTTTAGATCATTTGTTGTTCCCTTGACCCTGGGTCTGTTGGTTCTCTCCTTCCTTTCCCCTACCTCCCCATCTCCCATGTCCCCCCAGAACCATTGGTCCCATTGTTTTCTCTTCAGGATTGTTTATCCTGCCTAACTTATATAGATAGACATGGGGGGGGGCTATAAATAGTTCCAGGTCTGTCTGTTGACCTTTATGAATGTTTTCTGATCCAATCTGATGAGGTCCCTAGCCCTGCCCCCAAGGTCTATTTTTAGGATTCTTCCGGGACTTTATTGCTTTGCTCCCCTTGCTGCTCTCTTGTGATTCACCTGGTTCGCCAAGACTTGAGGCAAGTAAAAATTTCCCAAAGTTCATCCAATAGTGGTTGTGGTAGTATATTGACCGGGGTTCAGATTGGATTCAGAAGAAGAAGAGGAACAAGGGATGTCATTGCTGATGCCAGGTAGATCTTGGTTCAAAGCAGAGAACACCAGAAAGATGTTTACATGTGTTATTGATTACGCAAAGGTGTTCGGCTTTGTGGAATACAATGAACTATGGATAACCTTGAGAAGAATGGGCATTCCAGACACTCATTGTCCTCATGACAAACAATCTAGACATAGATCAAGAGGCAGTTGTGGGAACAGAACAAGGGACTACTGTATGGATTTAAATCAGGAAAGGTGTGTGTGAGGGTTGTATCCTCTCACCACACTTATTCAACACTTTGTTTCTAACTTTTCACCCCAATCACCAATAATTTATCAATGGATCTTAATTGTATATTTGATCAATTTCAAACTGAAGACAGTGGTAGAGTTCTTCAATATCTGCTTCACTGGCTTTAGTGGTTGGTGCATAAATTTGAATAAGAGTTGCATTTATTGACTTTCTTTGCATCATTCTACCACAGATGGTACATACTTCACGATAGACCTTGAAATGTCCTTTTTGATGATGAATGCCCACATCATTCCTCTTGATTGTGTCATGCCCAGCATAGTAAACCATGATTTTCTGATTCAACATGGCCAATACCAGTGAATTTCAGCATATTAGCACCTAGTATATTGATCTTTATGCATGCTATTTCATGGTAGTATCATGTATTGAGATTTGTGAAGGGACCATCAAAATTCCCATTTTCGCTGTATGAAAGGATTATTTGGATAAAATTAAATTCTTCTTGAGGCTGGTTCCTTACCCAGGTCTCAGGAAGACCCTCCCTGACCGCTCAGTCCCTGAAGTATCCCACTTGCTGAACTGCCAGCCCAGATAGTCTCTATCACACTTCCTAATAATAGCGTATCATCTTCTTGGTAGTTATCATATTTTGTAATAATTTGGGTATTATATGCGCACACGAGTCTTGTCTTGTTCCTAGCTACACTCCCCGGGTTTAATTCGGTGCCTCCAGAGAGTAAGGGTTCAAGGAATATTTCTTGAGTGAGCAAAATTAAGAGGACAGGGTATGGTCTGAGCTTCGCCAGACAATATTTTATATGCTTGGGGCAAATCACCTCTCTTGTGTTTTCTCAAGTCCAAATTTGGTTTGATTGGATCATCTCTAAGGTCTAATCCACCCACTTTGAAATTATGCCCAAACCTTAGGATCTGTATTCATCGACCCTGACCAAACACACCTCCAGGACCTCATCTGGATAATCACAGCGCAGGTTCAAGGCCAAACTACTGCGTACATGGAGATCCAGAAGAGTCTTACGATCCCACTCCTGGCTCCCTGTAAATCCTCAGAACCCTGAAGCTATATATATTGTCAGTCTCCACTCCACGACTGGTCTGAAGCACATAGAAAGGAGGGGTGAAAAACATTTGCCTTTCCAAGTGGATTATCACACTCCATGTGTATTAAAGGCCTATTGCAATATTAAGGCAGATCATCATAGAAATTTAGAACTTGGGATTAATATTTCTGTTTCCCTAGTGAAGGCAATCAGGCCCAGGGAGATTAGCTAATGTGCCCTAGTTCAGACCAGTGGTCCACAACAGAGGAAAGACTGGAACCTATGTGTGTCTTCCAGCCCCGTGCACTTTCCACTACACCCTCTAGATGCTGATAGTCAAGGGAAAGCACTGTGGGGCATTATTCATTTCCAATGGACTATGTTGATTCACCAAATGAAAATAAATTAAGAAAGACAGTGTTAGAAACCAACCCCTTACTTCTCAATTCCTGGGAAATCTTATTGCAGAGAAAGCCTTTCATTTCTATGTAGCTTAAATACATAGCAAGGTGTGAATAATACCTTAAAAACAGCAACAAATAAATAAATACAGTTGCTTACAAAGGCGGGAAAGATTTCCCTTCTGCAATAGTGTGTGTGTGTGTGTGTGTGTGTGTGTTTCCAGAAGAGTCACCAGGAATTCCTTACGCAAGCATTGAATGGAAGATCTTCTGCCTTGTTTACATCAGCAACTGTTGAAGTTAACTTTCAGCGGATTCGTGTTCTTTCTTAATGCAAAAGGAATCTTTGCCCAACCAACGTGTCTTTATAATGCACCCATGATGTTGTAATGAGCCTTGGAGGCAGAGCAGTGGGTTAAGTAAGTGATGGGTGACTAGCCAGCAGTTCAAACCCAGAGGAGAAAGAGGTGGAAGAAAGAGGGGGTGGTCTGTTTCCATAAATAGGACAACCTCCGAAACCCTATGGAGCAATTGTACTCGATCCTACGGAGTCAATGGCAGTGGGCATGTATTGACTCATCTCACTGCCATGGAGGTGATGCCAACTCAGAGCAACCCTATAAGACAGAGTAGAACTGCCCTGTGGGTTACTGAGGCTGTGAATCTTAAGGGAGTAGACGGCCTCATCTTGATCATGCAGAGTAGCAGGTGAGTTTAAAGTGTAGATCCTGCCCTTAGAAGTCCATTGTGTAACCGGAAGCCCTGCATAGGTCCTTGGGCATGTACCTAGTGTGTGCATGTGCACATGAGAGTATAAAATATTAATATGTGTAAAGTGGTACATATTCTTAGCATTGGGCTTCATTCTGAATAACCTTAGTGTCTTTTCAAATTTAAAAATTTGACCTCAACTGCCAAAGGCATTGGTTCAAGGTGACTTTGTGCCCTTAAAGGTGTACAGTCTCAGAAAACCCTATGAGTTTTGTTTATATGGTTTTGGGTTTCTTGTTTTGATTTTCAACATTCTTCTTGTTGCCTTTCATTTTTAAACACACCCCCTAACACCAAAATAAAGCCGAATGGGAAGGAAAGACATCTTGGATAAGTAGTACTTTATTTTATCCCTCCCCACACGCAAACCAATTGTTTGCCTTAGATGTAAAAATAGTCTGCAAAGGGCATTGAGTGCTCTGAGTGGAGAAGGGTCATTTGCATCGTCCTTACAATTAAACCATGCCAAGGGTCAATAAAACAAAGCCATAGCTATAAAAAACAAATAAATAAATTTATTTTGTACAAAGTAGCTATCAATGTCCAAGAGTTCCCACAAGGGGCGGAAAGCGCCCCTGGGGAGGGCAGGGCATCAGAGACGCAGCAGCGGGCCCAGGAGCAGCTCGCCCCGACCCCCGGGGTGGCCCTTGCCGGCCGCCTCCACGCGCACGGCCACGCGGCGCACCTGGTCCTCCGAGAGTCCATCGAAGCAGACGTCCTGCTCCAGGCCCGGCTCACGACTCCGCCGCACCACGGTCCCGCGCCGCGTGCGCGCCTGGCCCGGCGGCTGCAGGACGAGCCCGACGCGGCAGCCCGCGGCGCGGGCTTCGGCGGCGCCCTGGGCCGGGCCCTCTGCGCGCAGCAGGCGGATGCGGAGCTGCCCGCGGCCCGGGCAGTACTCGGCGGCCAGGCGCACGGCGCCGCCGGCGCGGCCCAGCGTCACGGTGCCCTCGGCCTCCAGGCGCTCGGGCCGCGCCGTCGGGAGCGCGGGTGGCTCACAGGCTGGGGTCCCCGCGCGGGCGCTGCCCGCCTCGTCCTCGTCCCCGTCCCCGCCGGACACGGAGCGGGCGCGGGCGCGGGCCAGGCGGCGACTCCTGCGGGCGCGCAGCGCGCGGCTCAGCAGTCCGTCGGGGGCGCGCAGGAAGCGGCGAGCGCGGGGCGGCGGGGCGAGTACGGCCCCGAGCGGGGGCGCGCCGCCGGGACTCCAGGCAGGCGCCGAGCTGGGCGCGCACGCGCGGTCCGGGGGCGCGCGGGTCTCGACTCCTTCGCAGCCGCTGGAGGTGCGCGCCCGCGGGCGGAGCGCGGCGGCGCCGGGGCCCCCGAGGAAGAGCGACTCCTTGCGGCGCGTGTGCGGGCTCTCGAGCAGCGCGCAGAAGCCGTAGGCGGTGCGCGCGCGGGGCAGGTGCGGCAGCGAGAGCGCCGCCTGCGAGCGCGGGTCCCAGTCGGTGCGGCCGGCGCCCTCGGCCCCCCAGCCGGACCACAGCTCGGGCTCGGCGGCGCAGCGGCGGGGCAGGGCGGCGGCCCGGGGAGGCGACTCGGACGCGCAGGGCGCGGGCAGCCGCGGCGGGATGCAGAATTCGGGGATCCGGCCCGGGGTGAGCACGTTGTTGAAGACCCGCTGCGGAGCAGCGCGGCCCGCGGGCGAGGCGCGAAACTTCCCGAGGAGCCGCATGCTCTGAGGCTGGGGTTGGGCGTCGCGGACAGAGGGGCTCCTGCGGGGAGAGAGGGGCTGTTGAGTTCCGAGCGTCTGGGCCGCTGGACCTTCTTGGGCTACAAGGACCTCTCCTTCTGACCCTTTTGCCTACAGGTGAGTCAGATCTTGTGGTCACCTACAGACCCACTCCGCCTCCCATTCACGATCTCTTTGCAAAAATGGGGAAAGGACAGGATAAATGGAAATCTGACCTTCTCTTTGTCTCTAGGTCACTGTAGGACTCAGCTGAGGGGCCTTCGCCTGTCGCTCTCTGCTGGGACGCCAGCTTCAGCACTGCACAGGGGACAGTGCTGTTTCCCCTCTTATACCCCGCAGCCTGGGCTCCGCCCTGCTGGCTGGGAGCCCAGCGGGCGGAGCGCGGGCAACCGGTGCTCACTGTCCGGAGCAGCCACCCTGTGGTCTACCCTGAGACGTGCTTCCACGACACGAGGGCGCCGGGTGGGCCTGACAAAGGATTGGCAGCCGAATATGTTTGTTGCCTTTCGGAGAAAGTGAAGCAAGATGAGGAAACAGGAAGTTCCTCTTACCAGGAGCTCAATCCTGTCACTTTGCCCATGACCTTGCGTGCCCTAGGTCTGTTTCCCTGTGCCCAAGCTCCTATGGTTTCCAGGGTTCTCAGCCGTGGGCGAGAAGTGGCTGAAAGAATACAGCAGACATTTCTGAATACCTGTAGGCTGGCATCCTAATTGCCTGCCTGTCATACTGATGGTCACGAAAGATGCCGCCTCTGCCTTATCTTCTCAAGGCAACCGGCCATTTCCACGGGTAAGGCTTTTGCTCCAGCATGGAGATAGGTGCTGGTGAGGTAACTGACTAACTTTGGTTTTCCCAGACAATAAACTGGAAGTCTTGAGGAAATTCCATAAAGGTTAAAAATAACCCTCACAGCTTGTTTAATGGTAGATCCTGGAACTAGCAATTTCCTGCTGGTGTGATTTGCCTGTGATGCATCCTGCCTTTCTTTTTCTCTCTGTAGGAAAGCCCCAACACTCAACCTCACCACCATCCGGTCCACCCAGACTCCCTGCAGCCCCCCAGGACAGAGTAGAACTGCCCGCGTGGGTTTCCAACACGAAATCTGTACCAGAATAAACAGCCTCTCACCGTTCTCCCGTCTAGTGGCTGGCGCGTTCCCATGGTTGATTGTGCAGCTAGTAGCTCGGGTGTAACCCACTGCACCGGCAGAGCGCCCTCTCTGTAGGAACACTTGTTCATTGTCCATAACGCACCCCAGACATCTTCCTCTTCAGGACCGTTTACCTAACCCCCTATTCATTCCCTACATACCCACCCTCTCTTCCACTGTTGCTGCCTGCAACACACTCCTTGGGCATGCGTTTGGTTTATATGTTTTGGGCATAGTGACTCTGTACTCACTCCACAGGGCAAAGACAAGGCTTCCTACTCAGATAAAGAGTGAAAAGTCTGAGAAACCCACAGGAACAGTTCTACCTTGTCATATAGTGTCGCTTTGAGTTGGAATCGACTCCATGGAAATGAACTAGAGTGTTATCTCCTACTGGACTGAACACCTTAAGGAGAGGGGCTGGTTGCAAGCAGAGCAGAGCTTGGGGGCCTATTACCAATAGGGAGGTCCTGGTGGTGCCCATGGATAAGCACAGCTACCATCCATAAGGTTGGCCATTTGAATCCATCCAAAGATGCTTCAGAGCTCAGTGCTGGCCATCTACTTCTGAAAGGACCGCAACTCACTGCCCACCGACTCAGTTCCAACTCATAAAGCCTCTATGGGGCAGGGTGGGGCTGCCCCTATAGGTTTCCGAGACTGCAACTCTAAGGCAGTAGACAGCCTCACGCTTCTACCACTGGTGATTTCAAACTGCTGCCCTTGTGGTTACCAATCCAGCAATTAACCACTACTTGGTCAGGGTTCTTTCTGAAAGGCCACCGACGGTGAAAATGCTCCAGAGAACAGTTCAACTGTGACATACACAGGGTCATCCTAGGTCAGAATCAACTCTGCAGCAACTGGCTTTTTATTATTTTTATTATTGCTGTCATGAACAACAGCACAGACAAGAAATAAAACTCCTAAGATCCAAATTCTGAGTCTGCCTCCATTCCATGGGTCCCTGCCTCCAGCCAGGGACCAGCCTGGCTGCCTTATGCCAATTCCAGCACCCGGAGATACACTGCCAGGCAAATATTAAGTGCTCAGCAAATATTGGTTGAATTATATTGTGTCAAATCCATCTATGATGTAGACCTTATGACTGTCAGGTGGTTTCAACCACATATCTCTTCAACTATTTTAGTTTGTCTCTTTCTCACAACCAACTAATGCATTATTACTGTTTTTCAGATAGGACAAGGCTTCGGTCCAGGGAGTTCCTGGGGTCATGTAAACAAACATCAAGAATATTGCTCACCTGTCCGAAGTCTGAGTTGTTTCTTCTATCTTCTTTGTCCTTCCTACTTCCACCCAGTCCCTCAGTTCAGTATAACTCCCAGAGTCTATTGTGAGTAAAATACTGTGTGATTTGTGTATTACTTTATATCCAGAAAGTTAGTCTTCAAAGTAATTCGGAATACCATGAGGTATTTTCTACTTATCATTCTTTGGAATATGTTCCATTATTTCCAAATCTCTAAAGTGAATGTCTCTTGGATTAATAAGTGTTTGTTAGGACATTTATATGTACATATGTAAATATATATACATATATATAATGAGAGGGGAATAGAACTATGTACTCATAACTATATTTTAAGAATTAAGGCTGCAGATGGACCTTGGGCCTCGACTCAAGTACTACCTCAACACAAGAACACTTTGTTTTAACAATCCGGCATTCTGTAATGCTCAGCTTCCCGACATGATCGCTGAAGATAAAATGGGTACATAAGCAAATGTGGTGAAGAAAGCTGATGGTGCTGCCCAGCTATCAAAAGATATAGCATCTGGGGTCTTAAAGGCTTGAAGACAAACAAGCAGCCACCAAGCTGAGAAGCAACAAAGCCCACATGGGAGAAGCACACCAGCCTGTGTGATCATAAGGTGTTGATGCAATCAGGTGTCAGGCATCTAAGACCCCGAACAAAATCAGACCCAATGTGAATGGGGGGATGAGGGGCATGGAGTGGAGACCCAATGCCCATCTGTAGACAATTGGACATTCCCTCACAGAGGGGTCACAGGGAAGAGATGATCCAGTCAGGGTGCAGTATAGCACCGATGAAACACACAACTTTCCTCTAGTTCTTTGGTGCTTCCTTTCCTCCACTCTCATGTACTCAATTTTACCTCACAGATCAGATTAGACCAGAACATGCATGCTGCTACAGATAAGAGCCCGCCACACAGGGAATCCAGGATAGATAAACCCCACCAGGACCAACAATGAGAGTAGAGATACCAGGAGGATTAGGAGCAGGTGGGGGGGGGGGAAGGGGGAATTGATCACAAGGATCAAACTAGAACCCCCTCCCAGGGGAAAGAACAATGGAAAAGTGGATGGGGGTGATGTAAGATATGAAAATAATTATAACTTATCAAGGGTTCATGAGCGAGGACGAGCAAGGAAGGGAGGGGGGAAAATGGGGAGCTGATATCAGGGGCTCAAGTGGGAAGAGAATGCTTTAAAAATGATGATGGCAGTGTATGTTCAAATGTGCTTGACACACTGGATGAATGGATGGATTGTGATAAGAGATGTAAGAGCCCCCAATAAAAGTATTTTAAAAAATAATCATGGTTTGTTGTTCTGTCTTGGGCACTGTTGCCCTGAGCTGAGGGGGTCCTTGAAAGTGTGGGAATTTGGTCTTTCCTGAAGCAGAATGCACCTGCATGATGTCCTGTGGCGAGATACTGGGTCAACGTGTTAACCTAAACCTCACTGCAAATGATTGTCACTCACCAAGGGCCTTGTGAGAAATGACCCCACAGAAATGTCATCAGTGGGTGAATGCTGGCAAAGCTAGACATCGGGTTGGAATCATTGCACTACGAGCACTTCCATGTTCACATACAGCACAAACATGGCTATAAATACACTCTCCACCTTTCCAAAACCACTCGTTTCCCAGGAATCAATATTCCGCAGAAGAGAAAGTAGGATACAGGGAAATTAGATTATTTACACAGGGGCAGACTCCAGCCATTCATTCATTTAAACCCGTAGCCACAGGCTGTATCCACAGTTAAGAGGCCTGGTTTCCTTCCTGATTCTTAAATCACATTGGGAGAAAGTGAAAAACAGCAATTCACTGGAAACTCTGATTGCTCCAGTTGTTTCCTTGTTCTGTGCCTTAGGTCCACAAAAGGTCTGTGACCATCTGGTCCTCAATGCTTTGAAAATTGTTATTTTAAAAACAACTTGCCGATCAGTAATATTTACTGGGTGCTCGCTGTGTACTGGAAGTCATGAAATGCTTCATCTCTAGCCTTATATTTATTTTTAAACTGTCCTAGAAAGATGGTAAAAAATATTAACTTTCTTGTAGAGAAACAGAGACTCACAGAGGAAAAACAGCTCTGTCCAAAGTCTCTTAGGACAAGCAGAGTTGTAAGTCAAGCCCAGGTCCCCCTAGTTCATCACCCTGTGTGCTTACAACCACTTCTCACCCTCCTTAAAAGCAGCGTCCTGAACCCATCTCCTATCTATGTGGGTAGGTGACAAAGAGAAACCTTTCTTGCAAGTCAGGGATTACGCCTTGCTTACTTTACCATTGGTATTGTTGTTGTTAGATGCCATCCAGTGAGTTCCCACTCAGTGGCCCTATGCAGAGTAGAACGAAACACTGCTCAGTCCTACGCCAGCCTCAAAATTATTTGTATGTTTGAGCCCATGATTGCCGCCACTGTGGTAATCCATCTCATTGAGGGCTCCTTCTTTGCTGCTCCCTTACCAAGCAAGACCAGTGCTTCTTCACCGACTGGTCTCTCCTGAAACAACATGTCCAAAGTATATAAGATGAAGTCTTGTCCTTGTGTTAAGGAGCACTCTGGCCTTGCTTCTTCCAAAACAGATTTGTTCTTTTAGCAATAGTTGGTACTTCCAATATTCTTCACCCAAATTCAGAGGCATCAAATCTTCATTGGCTTTCTTATTCAGTGTCCAAAGTTTACATGCATATGACCCACTCAAACCTAACTGTCATCAAATCAATGCTGACTCATAGTGACCCTATAGGACAGAATAGAACTGTCCCTGGGAGATTCCAACACTATAAGTCTTTATGGGAGTAGAAACCCCAGCTTTCTCTGAAGAGCGGTTGGTAGTCTTGAACTGCCAACCTTGCATCAAAGCCAGATGTGTAACTAATAGGCCCCTACGGCTCCTCACATGCATATGAGGCAATCAAAAAGAACATGTCTTGGTTAAGGAAACATTAAGTCCTCAAAGTAATTTCCTAGCTTTTCAACACTTTCAATCTACTTATACGGTAGATTTACTCTTTGCAATGTGTCATTTGATTGCTTGACTGCTGCTTCCATGAGCATCGATTGTGAATCCAAGCAAGATGAAATCTTTGACAACTTCAGTCTTTTCTCCATTTATCATGTTACCAATTTAGTCTAGTTGTGAGGATTTTGGTCTTCTTTACACTGAGTTGTCATCCATACTGAAAGCTGCAATCCTGGGTCTTCATCAGCAAGTGCTTCAAGTCCACCTCCTAACTCAAGGTGTGTTATCAGCATACCGAAGCTTGTTAATAAGCCATCCTCCAATCCGGATGCATTCTTCATATACACCAGTTTCTCTGATCAGTTGTTCATTCTTGCTAGTAGTTGCCATCACGTCGATTCTGACTCATAGTGACCCCAGGTGTGCAGAGCAAAACTACTCCATAGGATCTCCAGTACTGTGTGTGACCTTTCAGAAAGAGATGTCAGCCAAGCCTGTCTTCTTTCTGTGGGTCCAAATTGCAAGTCTTTCTGCTGGTACCTGGGAGCAATGTGTTATAGCATGAAACTCTTACAAGCAGGAAATCAATAGCTACAGTGAGATGCCATTTGTAAACAAAATTTTTGTCCTCCCAGGAAGTGCAATCGTTCTCTTGACCATTCCATTCCTTGTGTTGCTGTTGGGTTACGTGTTGGGCGACTAAGTACAAAGTCGGCAGTTCAAAACCACCAGCCATTCCCATAAAGATTAATAATCTCAGAAACCTGAGAAAGGGTCACTGGCAGTCTAAATCCACTCAACGACAGCAGGGTTGGTTATTGCTCTTGTTAAAGCATTTGAGTTACGTTACATAACAAAGACCAGGGATTTTATTTGCTTAAATCATACAATTTAACTGTTTGATTTATGTGGTAGTCACATAATCTGGTGTCAGTTTAAGGAATAAGAGTGTAGGGGTGGAGTCTAGGCTGTCAATCTGGAGATAGCCAATGAGACTTCTGGTTGGGAATGGCCTTCTTCTGAGAATTCTGGGAAATCTCATACTTCCTCCTTGGAGGCCGAAGACACCTCTCTCTCTGCTACTCCCTGGGAGACATTGCAGAAAACAAGCCACATGGACTCAACCAGACCTTGGAAGCCGTAGAAGCCATAGAGAGACCCCTGCCAGCACTGAGATGTTTCCAATGACGCAAGATCCAAAGACTTTCTACCCACTGCCCTGTGATCTTCTGCATTTGGCATCATTGCATGTGTTTCATGAGTCTGGAGAGGACTTTATACATTGATAATGGACACATGGGCTAATATTGGACTTATGGACTTGATCTGGACTGGGTTGGGATGTTTCCTCAATGTTCAATTGCTCTTGTATATAACTCTCTTTCTTATACATATATGTGTGTTTATGAATTTGCTTCTCCAGTCCACCAGGACTAACACAGATCATATGAAGAAACTTTGTGCATTCATCACCTCACAATTTCAGAACATTTTCTTCTCATCCTCATTGTTGTTAGCTCCTCGTTTGCCCCATCTTCCCCTGCCAGTTACTGTCGCTATCGATTTACCTATCCTGGATTTCATATACAGAAAATAACACAAAATACGAATAGGACACAAATAAGCAAAAAACCCAACAATGGCTGGACAAAGCATAGGAAAGCCTCCATCAAAAAACAAATATTAAAAACTGAAACAATTTCAAAATGGGTCAAAAGGGAGATCAAATGCATTTTAACCTTACGTTTGCCATGCTAGACCCAACAATGGTCTCTGGACTATGACCAGAGGAGACTCACTAGAGGCTTACTGCATATATGAACTTTGCAACTGGATTTTCAGCTTCCACTACCATCCGTAGCCTTCTGCAAATTTGGTGTTCACAACTGAAGCGTTGATACCATTCCCCCATCAGATTTGGATTTTATTATTTAAAATCCTTGGATCATATAGGCTGGTGTGCTTCTTTCATGTGGACTCTGGTGCTTCACTTAGATGGCTGTTGGTTTGAAGACAGGCCTTTAAGACCCCAGACGCTATCTTCATGATAGTCAAAGGTAAACTGAGGCATGGAACAAAAGTAGAATTGAGACAACAAACGTGAAATTAAGAATGACTTTATTAAAGAGCTCTCGGGAGGGAAGGGAGAGCAGAGAAAGGGACAGGAGCATCTGAGTTCCAGGGCAGGTTCCTTGACCCAACGAGTTCGGTCAGGGAAATTGCACCTGTCATCAGGGTGTTGGGATATTTGTAGGATACGGGTCAGGGAAATATGCAAATGAGGTGAAGAGAGCTGATGGTGCTTGTGCCGATAAGGAGAAGGGAGGGTTCCTGGTGCTGCAGCTCCAGAGTCTGAGTCTTTCACAGACCAGCTTCTTGGAATGTGGGGGGAGAGGCTGTGCAGTCCAGCTCTGGCCTTGGGAGGTTGGGGGAAGGTACTGCACAGACCAGACCCAGCCCAAACATTCCATACTCTTTGTAATAATGGACGTTGAGTTATTAATGTCCTAACTACCTCCAGCTGAAATGAGGTGATGAGGGGAAGAGTTAAGAGCTGGAAGGTTTGGGGCCAGGGTCTGTTGGCAATGAACTGTAGGGGTGTATTAGGAGCTGGTTGATGGCCAGATTGGAAATGTCTTTCATCTGTTGCTGTAAAATTTTAAACACAGGGAGCTAAAAGTTATAGTAGGCAGATTATTATCAGGGGCCCAACCAGGGGCATAATCCAGGTTACAATGGGGTTCTGAAAACACAAAGAGCTAGTGGCGCTTCATTGGTGCTATTTAATTTCATCGGCCATGGTGTGGAGCACTTTGACATTGTGTTCAACTACTCCCAACTTACTGATATAGTGCACGCTGTCAGCTGTTAACAGATCCAATGCAGGCCAGTTCTGAAGGGTTACCTGTGCCAGGAATGTAAGTTGTTGCTGCAAGGAGGTGAGAGACTCCAAGGTGGAGTCTATGACCAGCTGGAGTTGTTTGTTAAAGTTCTGTGTTTGGAGTACGCTGTGCCCTAATGGGTGAGTGTGTAGACATGGGCGTGTGCAGACATGGGCATGTGGATGCATGAATGCAAGTGAGTGAGTTTTCACCAATGAGTGTGAGTGGGCATATGGGTGTGTGAGTGTGTGCAGGGCATGTGTACAGAATGTGAATGGGTATTAAAAGGTAGTGCATGTGAACGTGGCTACATGATTGAATGTTGTATGAATAAGTATGTGTGAGTCTGAAATTGTGTGAATCAGGGTGAACCTGAGAATGAGTTGCTGTATTTGAATAGGGACAGGATTGTAGTGATTATAGGAGTGTTAGAATGAGCTAGTTTATTAACAGTTATACTATGTCTGCAAACTCTATGCAGAGAAAAGCCATCTTCATCCTGATTTGTGAAGTAACAGACTAGCTGTGGTTGGACATTGGGCAGTGACAAGGGGGGGATGGGAGAGGGTGAGGCTGGTTTGAACTAGTTAGGCTGCAGGTGACCTTGTCTGCTCTGTCACCCTCCTGTGTCCCCAGGGAATTACCAGCTTGATGTCCTGCACATGTCTCATACCGTAATTCCTCTTTTACAATGGACACGTTCACTTCTTTCTCATCGACTTCTCGGCAAACAGCTTTCCATAAACTCAAGTTTCTTTAACATTCTGGCACAGTCAGACATTCTATAATAAATTATTTAACTTTTTTCTGACTATTTGAAACGTATTCTGACGTTCTGAAACTTACTGTTTCCGTCTAAATTTAAACATTCACCGAATATGAAAATTGTATTAACTAAGTGTCAGCAAAGGGTTAAAGGTCTGCTGGGAGTCAGTTTTGCTGCATTGCATGCATAAAGATCGCTGCAATCACCAGCGGGGAGTTTAATGGCTTAGCCATAAGGGAGAAATTGGTCATTTAATGTCTGACAAATCTACACAGTCAAGAAAGCAGAGTATTTGCTCAAAGTCAGTGGTTGGATGTTCTTTATGACCTGGCATCTATTTAGAGTTAAGCCCTGAGTGCTGGGGGTGGTGCACAGGCCTAAACAGATAACAATGGAACGAGATCAGTGCACCTTGGAGGGAGAGAGAGGGTTAAAGGAGTTGGGCTGTTTTTGCCTTAGAACTGTTTTAGGAGGGGTTGCAGGTAAAGGCAAATGAATGCTGACAAGCTGAGTGATTAAAGGCCTGGAGGGATGACCATCAATCCCCATTACCAATACCGGAGAAGGGGAAGTTGGGTCCGAGAAGGAGGGGAGAACGAAAAGGCAGCTCCTGAGTTCACCAAAAAGGAAACCAGCCGACCTGCTGTCTTGATCGTTACTCTGGGCTTGGCGGGGCGAGGGAAGGGTCACTGGGGTCATTGAGTCTGGGTTCCTTCGTCATCAATGGTGGCTGGACTGAGTAGTGTTAATGGCGGTTCAAGGTCTGGAGGGACTGACCCTCCATGGCTGGGCGCCAAGAAGCTACTCCAGTGGCCCTGCTGACCACACGATGGGCAAAGCTTAGTGGATGGTCAGGGAGGTGGGCAATGCTTAGCCCAGTGCCCTTCCTGGTCACATATGAAGCATAGTCCCGGTGGTGGGCAGTCAGAGTCACAGTTGACGTTGCTGCTTCCTGAAGTCTTTCTGACCCCTCCCTCCAGCCGGCCTCAGAGAGGCAGCCAAGACTTGGGCTCGCCAGCTCGCCTTCTGGCAGGCCCAGGATTGGTAAATGCCTCTGCCTATTCCTCTCGGGTGTTAACAACTTTAGATGCCATGTTTACCAGGTCACGGATGGGGCTCTGAGGGCCATCCACTGACATCTTTTTAATGTCAGTGGCTATGTCATAAAACGAGTAGCTAGCACAGTAGTCCCCGCTGGAGAGGTAGGGTCTAGCCTAATGTACTCGGTTAAGGCTCCAGTTAGGCATGTGAGAAAAGCTGCCGGGTTCTCACCCAGATGCTGGGTAATTTCCTGCAGCTGGTCAAACTTTACTGCTTTGTGAGAAATGGCGTGTAAGCTGGCCAGAAAGCACTGCATTATGTGTTCCCGGCAGACCGTGCCTTCCCGTCCAACTTGGGTATCTATTTGATAGGTTCAATTTGACTCTTCCCTAGGAACTGCCTGAGGACCCACGGGCATGGTGGCATCTCTGAGATGGATCTGATCTGCATATTGCTGAGCGGCTGTTAAAACCCATTCTCGCTCATCAGGGCTGAGGGTGGAAGTGAGGACTACATAAAGGTCATGCCAGGTTAAGTCATAAGCCTGGGTGAGATATCAGAACTCCTTGATATATGTAGTGGGGCTATTAGAAAATGTTCCTAAGCACTTTTCTATCTGGGAGAGATTTGTGAGGGAAAATGGTGCATGGACCCTGATGGGGCCCTCCACTCCAGCTATCTCACGGAGAGGACAGATGTGATGTGACCTGGTGTGAGAAGCCATGGGGGAAGGTAGAGGGACCGGGGAAGGTGAAGAGGCAGAGGAGGGTTGAGGAGGAGAAGAAGGTTGAGGAGGAGTCTGACTAGGTTCTGGGCCTGAAAGGGTGGAAGGGAGTATGGTAGAGGATGGGTAGGTGGGAAGGACAATGCTTTCAGGGAGTCAGAAGGGGTAAGATCTGCGTGGGCAGCGGCGGAAAGTGATGGGAGTCTACTAGGAGCTGCCAGGGGTGACTGAGCAAGTAAGACCTGGGCTGGGTGACAGGTGGCACATAAGGAAGGACAGGAGCAGAGGAAAAAGAAAGCTTGAACATTCGGAACCTCGGGCCATTTTTGAGTCCGGTGACAAAAACTGTCAAGGTCGCGGAGAATGTTGGAATCCAAAGTACCATCTGGCTAGCGCTACTCATTGTCCAATCGGTCTTGTGGCCACACTTGGTTACAGATAAAGACTAGATGCTTAGGGCAAATGTCCAGAGTTGGGCCCAGATTGGTGAACTTGGCAAGCAAGCACCTGAAAGGACTGTCCCTAGGGGCCTTAGACTGCGGGCTTCCCATGGTGTCTCAAATTACAGGAAGTAAGGCAGAGGAGAAGGGCATCCCCTGGTCCCTGTCCGCACCCGTCAGTCAGGAAATGGTCCAATAACCCTGAAGGCATCCTGATCAAAGTTAGGGACCCAGGGGAGAGTCCTGGACTCCTCAGAACAGGAAGGTTCCCTGGTGCAGGCCTGCGGCTTTGTCTAGCAGACAGGAACCTTAGATCAGTGAGAAACACAACAGGAGCCAAGAAGGAGAGGGGTCTAACCTTGTGGCTGGTACAATGGAGGTTGGTCAGCGTCCTTTGTTCAGAATGAAAAAGGGAGGAAGTAGATTTTATAGTAGTTCTGGGAGCAGGCACCACAGAGCTGCAAACACAAACCACACAAACAGGTAGAAAACACAGACACACTGTTTGCACTCTAGTCCAGTCAGAAGGTGCAGTGACTGCCAGGCCCAGTGCCAGGAGTCCTGTTAGCAGCAGAAATCCTAGAAAGTAAACACAGAAACAAAGGGCTGGGGACCACATGAGGGAAGATGGACACTAGAAACTGCCCTTACCGTCGCAACCCTTTCGGGGAAAGGCAGTTATTTCCAGCTCCTCTTAGTACTAGGGTAGAAGTATAAACTTCTTCCGTGGCACCCCCAAATGGGGACCCTATGTTCCCATATGGGTTTGCTGGTCCCTGGTATCCAGAATGACAAACAAGACAGAACAAACACACAGAGAGATACTGACCAGAAGTTGCTCATCCAGACAGGCGTCAGAAGCTCAGGAAAGCAGCGGACAGGGCTATGCTCCAACCAGAGGGAGGTCGGGGAGGCACAGAGCCCCCTTTCCCACCTCTTCCGGGTTTTGGAACCAAGATGGGAGGCAAACTGAGGCACGGACAAAGGTAGAATTGAGACAAAGAACGTGGAATTGAGAGTGACTTTATTAAAGATAGAGCTCCTGAGAAGAAGGGAGAGCAGAGAAAGGGACAGGAGCATCTTGAGCTCCAGAGCAGGTTCCTTGACCCAATGAGTTAGGTCAGGGAAAACGTGCCTATCAGCAGGGTGGTGGGATATTTGTAGGATTTGGGTCAGGGAAATACGCAAATGAGGTGAAGAGAGCTGATGGTGCTTGTGCCGATAAGGAGAAGGGAGGGTTCCTGGTGCTGCAGCTGCAGAGTCTGAGTCTTTCACAGACCAGCTTCTTGGAATGTGGGGGGAGAGCCTGTGCAGTCCAGCTCTGGCCTTGGGAGGCTGGGGGAAGGGCCACACAGTCTGGCAGGCTATCTTCCTGGAGAGCTGGGGGAAGGTGCTGCACAGACCAGACCCAGCCCAAACATATATGTCTCGAGTTCACATACAGACACATCATTATCAATTTGTATTAGAGAACCTTATAAATCATCCTCTTTGGGCATAAGGTCATTCTATTGACTGTGTCATTAATTTTCCAGTGGCATCGAATTTAATACACATGGTTGAGGAAAGGAAATTACACAAGGCTGGCTTCAGAGTGCAATACATGAATTGTTGACTCTTGTAGATTAAACTCTAGTGGCTATACAGCATTTGCCCAAACTGTGGAGGTTGGTGATAGGGCAAAGCATTCAATAACACTCATTCACAAATTCAGGACCATGCCTGCCAGATTAACATATAAGACTAGGGACTTAGCCATTTGTGCCACCAACTTCACAGGACCCAAATAGTTAAGTACCCCCACACGGACACACCCATAACTAATAAAGAACACTCTTGATGTTCTTTAATGTGGCATTTTTGTATCCAAGAGACTATGAAGAAGCCTCTATCAAACCACGAGTTGAAAATCATTTGTGCTTCATACACATAAAGGCTTTGTCAGGTTATAGTCATAAAAAGTATACCTTAACTATACCAGAAATACTTACTATTTCATTATCGTGTCCTAATATCACTTTGAACTGTGTTCATTGTGAGAAGGCAGACACCCCAAAAGAAGATTTTTATGTAATTTTTACGCACGTTAGTCCCGACCATATAATGGCCTATTTTGTTTCTAAATGAGAACCCTCAGTTTCAAAGATGCCTCTACCAATCAGAACCCTCCTTGGCCAAACTTAGCCACAAAGACACGCAGGCCCTCCCATCAAATGACAACCAAACATCACCACCAGGAGCCCAGCTCCCAAGGGGTCTAGCTGGTGTCCATTCGTCGGTTCTATGAGAGTCTTCCTGGAATGGGGCTGATCTATTCAACTAAAGCTCATCTTGTGATAAATCACTGGGGTAGTTGCATAATCTGTTAACTTGAGACTATTAAGAGTGAAGGGGTGGAGTTTAGCCTGACAATCAGGTCACAGCTTGATGACCTCATTTGCAGGTGATAAGGAGATAAATAGCTCGCTGGAGGCAGGACACACACTCCCTGGGAGACATTCCTTTGGACAAGCCACATGGAGCTATGCTGATGGCAGCCAGAGCCTTGTAGTTGGAAGGAGCCACGTAGAGATCCCTGCCAGCATTAAGATGCTTCCACTACCACTGGATCCACAAGACTTCAACCCACTGGTCTGTGATCTTCCTACACTCGGTGTCATTGCATGTGTTGTGTGAGTCTAAAGAAGAATTCATGTACTTGATCTGGACTGGGCTGGGATGTGTTCTTAACATACAACTGCTCTTTGATATGTAAAGTTCGCTCTTACACACATATGAGTATCTCTGGATTTGTTTCTCTAGTCGACCCAGACTAACACATGATGGTACCTTGGGAGTGGGGTACCAGAGAAACAAATCATGGAGATGGAGAGTGGATGCTTCTTTGACTTCTGCCTCATGATGGTTTTTCTCGTTGGCTAGCCAGAAGTCATATCTGGCAATGCAGTCCATATACAGGGTTGGTTTCTGGAAAGAATATGGGGAGTTAAAGTTTCGATCATTTTCTTTGGTCATTGTCTTTGGTTATCCCTGTGTGAAATGGCAAAAATGAATGTGACTAATGTATATTTTGAGCTCTGGGGACAAAAAATCACCCCTTGAATTTCTCAGAGCTACTTAGTGAAAATGGCTGACAAAAAGGCTTGCCCTGGTTTGAGGCAATGCAGGCAGAGGCCTAAAGCAATATTTTGTATCAATGGAATAGTTTATTTAGATAAAGATTGAAATGGACTGTTTTAAAATTTGAGTTTAGAACAAGTGATCTAAAATCAATGGTGAGGGGGCATAGGATGCCAGATGGATCTTGATCAAGGGCAATGTAACCGAGAGGACTTACTGAAACCCAAATGAAAGTTGAGCAAGAGGAAAGTAAAAGAAAATAGAGGAAAGAACTAGGAGGCAAAGGGCATTTATAGAGGTCTAAATACAGGCATGTACCTATGTAAATATATTTATATATAATGATAGGGATATGTACACATACTATATGTTAAGTATTATGGTAGCAGACAGACACTGGTACTCTCTCAAGTACTCCTTCAATGCAAGAACACTTTGTTCTACTAACCCAGCATTCTGTGATGCTCAACTTCTCAACATGATCCCTGAAGACCAAATGGGTGTATTAGCAAATGTGGTGAAGAAAGATGATGGTGCCCAGCTATCAAAAGATATAGCTTAAAGGTTTGAAGATAAACAAGCGACCATCTAGCTGAGAAACAACAAAATCCACATGGAAGAAGCACACCAGCCAGGTGATCATGAGATGTCGATGGGATCAGGTATCAGGCATCAAAGACCCAGAACAAAAAAATATATTGATATGAATGAGGGGGAGGGCGGTGTGGAGACTCAAAGCTCATCTGTAGACTATTGGACATCCCCTTACAGAAAGGTCACAAGGAAGAGACATGCCATTCAGGTTATAGTATAGCACTGATGAAATGTACAACTTTCATCTAGTTCTTTGGTGCTTCCTTCCCCACCACTATCATGATCCAATTCTACCTTACAGATCTGATTAGACCACACCATGTACACTGATACAGATAAGAGCTCAAAACACAGGGAATCCAGGACAGATAAACCCCTCAGGACCAATAATGGGAGTAGCGATGCCAGGAGGGTAAGGGTAAGATGTGGGGAGAAAAGGGGAACTAATCACAATGATCTACATATAACCCTCTCCCAGGGGAATGGACAACAGCAAAGTGAGTGAAGGGAGACAGTGGTCAGTGGAAGACATGAAAAATAAATTTTTAAGGGTTTATGAGGAAGGGAGGGTAGGGCAGGGAGGGAATGAACTGATACCAAGGGCTCCAGCAGAAAGAAAATGTTTTGAAAATCATGATGGAAACATATGTACAAATGTGCTTGACACAATGGATGGATGGATAGATGGATTGGGATAAGAGCTATTCACATCCCTGGTTTATATTACAAGGAATTCGCCAAGAAGACTTAATCCAATTTCCCCTTTGCTTCAAAACAAAACAAAAAACTGATACAACTTTTAAATGAGTTGAAAGAGCGATCAAATAAGATGTTACATTCTATCCCAGTTATATCTACTATAATCATCTCTATAATGCACTCTGAGAACAAGGCTGTTCCTATTCCTGGCCTATGGTCAGAGGGATTCCAACAAAGGCGTAATCCATGGGTAGAGTCTACAAATGGATTTTGGACATCTCTACTGTCACTTGTAGCCTCCTGAAAACCAGGTGTCACAATGTAAGCTCTGATATCATTCCTTCCTTGGATTCGGCTTATATTCTTTACAATCCTTGGGTCACACAGACTGGTGTGCTTCTTCCATGTGGACTTAGTTGACACTTCACTTGGATGGCTGCTTGCTTGAAAACAAGCCTTTAAGACCCCAGTAGTATTCTTTCTGAGAGCCGGGCACCATCTAGTTTCTTGGGCACCCATATCTTCAGTAATCTCTTCATGAGGTATCAATCAAAATTATGTCATAAGAAAAAATAACTCTTTGTTCTTATATTGGGTCTAGAATTAAGTGTGAGCCCAAGATCTATTCATGTATCTGTGGTTTATATATGGCTCTGGTTCACCTTAGAGTTAGGTGGCCGGATGTCCCGCTTTGGGCGGGACAGTCCCGGTTTTTAACAATTTGTCCTGTGTCCCGCGGTGTTTTAAAAAAGTCTCGATTTTTGGAAAAATATGCACGACAAGCTAGGGACCGGCGGGAGAACGGGAAGGGAATATATGGTTTTTGGCTGCCATGTGGCTATTTTGCTAGGATATGAGTTTTATATTATTTTTGTTAATTTTATAATGTTAAACTTTAATAATAATAACAAATAATTATTGAAAACTGATTATCAAGCACTGCTTATCAAAGTTTGCACTGTTGATCAAAGTTTGCACTGTTGATCAGTTTTTAGAATTCTTATCAAGATTTTTAATGATTTTTAATCAAGAACAACCCCACCCCCTCTCCAGTCAATGGTGTCCCGCTTTACCAATGTTAAAATCTGGTCACCTTACCTTAGAGGCATCACTGTCATTTTATGTTAGAGAACATTATCAATCATCCCCCTGTGGCTTAAAGTAATTTTACTGATAGTTTCATTAATTTAGCCCAGCAGTTCTCAACCTGTGGTTGCGACCCCTTTGGTGGGTCGAATGACCCTTTCACAGGGGTCACCCGTTTCATAAGAGTAGCAAAATGACAGTTATGAAGTAGCAATGAAAATAATTCTATGGTTGGGGGGTCACCACAACATGAGGGAACTGTATTAAAGGGTCGCAGCATTAGAAAGGTTGAGAACCAGTGATTTAGCCAAAGGTACAGGATTTAAAACAATTGAGAAAAGGCGATTATAAAGTATAAACTGACTATGCATGGCAACACATGGATGATTGCCTTGCACAGATTAAACTCAAGTGGTGGGATAGTATTTACACAAACCTTGTGGGTTGGTGATAAGGCAAACCTTCATTGACAGTGGCATAACCAAGTCTGCCCCATTAGTACAGATCTTAATAAAGCAAGGACAGGGTTACAATAGTAAGTATATGTTCATCCTGGCCTACCATTCATTGGGTACCTTAAAGGCAAGAGATCCAAGCCAAAGTCTGATAGCTATCAGTTCTACACTCTCATATAACAACTAGCTTCTCGCATTGCATAGTTTGGGCCTTAAGTCCAAGGATATAGGTGAGATTGAGGTAGAACCCCATTCGCTCAGTGGGTTTCCACTCCACTTGGTGAGGTGTCCACACCAAGTCCTTCTGGTGTAGCCCATGAAGGATGCGGTACACCTGGTAAAAACAGGGTTTAAAGTCCCTGGCCTGAGTCACCTCGGGCTGGATAGAAACCAGGTCAAAGGTGTCTAATTAGGAACAAAGTACCAGGCATATTCTCCCTTTGGGTTCTATATAAGTATTGTCAAGCATTTTTTTCCCTGATGGAAGGTTGATGAACCTTGTTTTCTACTAATAGAAATGTACTTACTAGATACTCGAGTATAAGCTGACCTGAATATCAGCCGAGGCACCTAATCGTACCACACAAACTGCATTTAAAAATGTGCTGGAAAACTCAGCTTATACACGAGTATATAGGTATTTCTCCAAGACATACATGCTCCCCACCCCCCCACTCCCCATTCTTGACTTAAATTTCCAGTAAGGTTTCCTTATCACTGTGGTAGGAGTGTGTCGATTTGGGGTGACCTTAGCACAAGCTAGTAAGGCAGCAACTACATAGTCATCTCCCTTGCTCCCCCTACCCCCACCCCCCGTTTTTGAAAAGCTGACTCCAGCTGACATGATGAGGGCTCCTCTGTCAGAGTGGTTTCTCAGATGCAGAGGCGGGTGACGTCTGGGTGCGCGGCAGGCTCTCTGCCCCTCGCTCAGCAGATCCGTTAGTGGACTGCCTGACTTGCCAACAAAAGCCTGCCTTCTTCTTGGTGTTTCCCCTGGGGGGAGAGGACTCAGACAACATTGTCCCTTATGGTTTATTAATTTCACACAGCATAATGGTTTCCGGGTCCCTCCATGTCGTGAGATGTTTCATAGGTTTATCTGGTTTTTGGGGCGGGGGGATGCATAGTATTCCACAGTGTGTTTTGTATCAGTTTGTTTGAATCCATTCTTCTTCTGATGGGAATTTTGGCTGTTTCCGGCTTCATACTATTGTGAACTGGGCTTCAGTGAACATGGGAGAGCACACATCTGTTTGCGTGCTAGCTCTTATTTCTTTGGGCTCTCTGCCCAGCAAAGGTCTTGCTGGGTCATATGGTTTTTCTATTGCCAATTGTATTAGATATCACCATATTGCTTTCCACAATTGTTGTACATATTTACAAGCCCACCAGAAGTGTATAAGACATCAGTCTCTCCACCCGCTCTCCAGCATTTGTTGTTCTCAGTGAGAATCTTCATGGAAACTGAATGCGTGCCTTTTCTCAATGAGCAGCTGGTGCGTTTGAACTGCCAGCCTTTCTTGTGAACAGCCAAGCGTTTAACCATTGGCCTATTACGGCTTCTTGTCAGATTTATGACTTGGCTTAATCAAGCTAGACCACAGACAGTAAATGGAAACGCAAAGTTCCTTTTCAATATTTTAAAATTATTGTCTACATTGGGGTGGGTAAACTTTTTTCTGAAGAGGGCCAGATAATAAGTACTTTTGAATTTGTTGACCATATGCATCTATCTCTGTTGCTGTTGTCCCTGCTGCCTTTTACAACTCTTTAATAATGGAAGAGCTAAAGATGAGCTTAGATGGTCAGGCCATAATTTTGCATATGAGCTAAGAGTAGTCATCTTCTTTAAAGGCGTACAAAGCAAGCAAACAAACATAAAGGAAAATATGTCACAGAGACTATATATAGAGAGAGACTATATAGAATATATATGTGTGTGTGTCTGCAAAGCCTAAAATGTTACTAAGTCATCACTCCCAAAACTTATTACAGACAGGAGGGGTCAGGAAGAGTTGGGTGTGGTTAGTGAGGTCTAACCCTAACCCTAACCCTAACCCTAAAACAGTAACCCTAACCCTAACACCTAACCCTAACATTAACCCTAACCCTAGGTCTAACGTTAACCCTAGGTCTAACCTTAACCCTAACCCTAACCCTAACCCTAACCCTAGCCCTAACCCTAGGTCTAACCCAGGAGAAGGTAACTATTTGCTAAGGAGAATCTAGAGCAGCGATTCTCACCCTTCCTAAGGCCACGACCCTTTAATACAGTTCCTCATGTTGTCCTGACTCTCAATCAAAAAATTATTTTCATTGCTACTTCATAACTAATTTTGCTACTGCTATGAATCATAAAGTAAATATCTTATATGCAGGATGTATTTTCATTGTTATAAATTGAACATAATGAAAGCATAGTGATGAATCACAAAAAAACAGTATGCAATTATATATTGTGAAATATTTATTTCTAATGACAAATAAATGAAATTATGTCTTGAAGCATGGTGTAGCATGGGTAACAGTCTTCATGTGGGTGGACCTGCCTGGAAGACAGATAGAGGAGTGGTGTCTCGGTTCCTGAGACTATTGGAAATAGGTGTTTTCTGATGGTCTTAGGCGACCCCTGTAAAAGGGTCGTTTGAGCCCCAAATGGGATGAGACCGGCTGATCTAGAGTGAGCCCAGGCCTGGAAAGCACAGAGCCCAGGGAGAGAGGAGGTGGGCGGGGTCAGGAAGGGACATAGCTGAGTGAGGGCAGGGCCTGGCCCAGGAGTCAGAAGGCACAGCTGTGGTAAGGAGGCGGTGGATGGGCTCTGGAGGCAGCCCAGGTACTGGAAGTGAGGAAGTAAAGTAGGAGTGGCAGGGGTCCAACCAAGGTATAGGAAGGATGAAGGTGGAAGAGGTCAACAGATGCACAGGTCTGGAGAGAAGGTGGAAGTGTGGCCAGTCAGGGGAAGCTGGGCAGGATCCCGAGAGAGCCTCAGTGAAGTCATTGGAAGGGAGGTCATGCTAAAGCCCAGGAGTAGGTAATCCAGAGATCAGAGGATCAGGGGTGCTCTAGATGGACCAATAGAGTGTCCTAACAAGCAAGTGAGGAGATGTGAGGAATGAGGAGCAGGGTTGGCTCTGGGAAACACACGCACACCATCACAAACAGCTGCGACAGGAAACAATTGCTGGCTCTATCTAGAGCAGTGGTTCTCAACCTTCCTAATGCCGCAACCCTTTAATACAGTTCCTCAGGTTGTGACCGCCCCCCAACCATAAAATTATTTTTGTTGCTACTTCGTAACTGAAATTTTGCTACTGTTAGGAATCAGGCAACCCCTGTGAAAGGGTTGTTCAACCCCTAAAGGGGTCACGACCCACAGGTTGAGAACTGCTGATCTAGAGGATTACCACATAGAGTGGGATTATTCAAAAATATTCAACTCCAAGTCCGTGTAGGCGTTTCCCCCCAATTCAAAATGACTTTTCTTTAGAATGCATGGAAATAAGAGGATTTGAGGCATAGTTGGTGCCTCCATAATCTAAGTGAGACTAAAATGATTTCAAATAAGCTTTAGCAGGTTGTCCTTTTCCATTTTCTCCCACCAAAAGTGGAAACAATGTTGGTTTAGAAAATCTATCACTTATCAGGGCCTCAAGTGAGAAGAGAATGCTTTGAAAATGATGGCGGCATATGTGCAAATGTGCTTGACACACTGGAGGGATGTATGGATTGTGATAAGAGATGTAAGATCCCCCAATAAAAGGATAAAAAAATACAAGAAAGTATTATTAAAGAGAGAACCTATCACCAGGTGCATTATCAAATCTTCATCCCTCTCAAAGCAGACATTTTCCTCTTCCTTCCTCACTCTTCTCTAGTGCCCTACTCTCACCCAAGAAGAAAGATACCATTTGTGTGCAGACGGGTTTAATCACAACTTTATTATTTTAAAAAATTTTATTGGGGGCTTGTACAACTCTTATCACAATCCATACATTCATTCATTGTGTGTCAAGCACATTTGTCCATTTGTTACCCTCATCATTCTCAAAACATATGCTTTCTACTTGAGACTTTGGTATCAATTCCTTATTTTTCCCCTCCCTCCTACTCCCTCCCTCCCTCATGAACCCTTGACAATTTACAAATTATTATGTTGTCATTTCTTACACTGTCCAATGTCTCCCTTCACTCACTTTTCTGTTGTCTGTTCCTCAGGGAGGAAGTTGTATGTAGATCCTTGTAATCGGTTTCCCCTTTCTACCCCACCCACCCTCCACCCTCCTGGTATCACCACTCTTGCCACTGGTCCTGAAGGGATCATCTGTCCTGGATTCCCTGTGTTTCCAATTCCTATCTGTACCAGTGTACATCCTCTGGTCTAGCTCTATTTGCAAGGTAGAATTGGGATCGTGATAGTGGAGGGGGATGGGAGAAGCATTTAAGAACTAGAGGAAAGTTGTATGTTTCATCGTTGCTACATCGCACCCTGACTGGGCATTCCATACTGCTCACTTTCCCAACACGATTGCCGAAGACAAATGGGTGCATAAGCAAATGTGGTGAAGAAAGCTGATGGTGCCCGGCTATCTGGGGTCTCAAAGGCTTGAAGGTAAACAAACGACCAGCTAGCTCAGAAGCAACAAATCCCACATGGAAGAAGCACACCAGCCTGCGTGACCACGAGGTGTCAAAGGGATCAGGTATCAGGCATCAAAGAACAAAAAATCAAATCATTGTTAATGAGGGGGAGTGTAGATTCAGGACCCAAAGCCCATCTGTAGGCAACTGGACATCCCCTTACAGAAGGGTCACGGGGAGGAGATGAACCAGTCAGGGTGCAGTGTAACAACTTTATTTTTAAACTGGAAACAATCTAAAGGTCCCCCCCAAGTGAATGGAGGAGCAAACTGTGGAGAGCCGTGCGGTGGACACTCAGTAACTGACCTAGGGAATATGCAGGGCTCCCATGTCGTCTTTTTCCATTTATAGGCAAGTTTGTAGAAGGTTAACTACTCTCTAGTGGTAAGAAATAGCTGGATGGTTGTCTGGGGCAAAGTGCAGAAAGTCCCTTAAGGACAGTTTTACCTTATGCTTGAGGACACTGGTGGGTACTCAGCAATTCTGTGAGTCAGAATGGACTCTGTGGCAGTGAGTTTGGTTTTCACACTGTAGAAAGGATCCTTGGTAGCGCCGTGGGTTAAGCACTGGGCTGCTAACCTGAAGGTCAGCAGTTCCAACCCACCAGCTGCTCCATGGGAGAAATATGAGGCTGCTGGGATCCCTGCAAAGTTTCACAGCCTTGGAAACCCGAAGTGGCAGTTCCACGCTGTCCTAAAGTGTCTCTATTCATCAGAATTGACTCGGTGACAGTGGGGTTGTCACAATGTAGACAATTGGGTATGCTAGTGGCTCCCCATGACCATATGTGTGAGACTGTCAAACCCAATCTCAATGTTCTGTACCGTGCTGAGCTCTGGTTCCAGAGTGTGGGTTTCATCAGATCCTCTGCGAATCTAATCTTTTCCATTTTGTAAGCAGGGCCTCTGCTCATCTAGCACAGGAGTGAGTCAATGTCAAGAGACCCTTTCAACAAGTTGTTTTCAAGTGGAAAATTGGAAGGGGATGATCCATGAAAGATCACAGTGGACATCCCCATGCATAACCCACACCTCTAAAATCAGCAGGGCAGCTCTCCCTGGGGTTTGGTAATGGGTCCTGGGCCATTCCCACCTGCAGGGGATGAGCTTGCTGTGAGCTAGGAAGTGGCTGCTTAAGTGGAGCCTGCTCCCAACAGGCTACTGCTGGGGTGGGGGGGGGAGGCAGGACATTTGCACATGCAGGCCCCTCCCCACCCAGTAACTGTCAGCTGCTGAGCTGAAAGGACTTACTACAGAGGGGCTCCCTGCAGCAAAAACTAGGGAGGAGACCCCTTAAATGCATCCTGAACCTGCCCCCTCCGCCCCACCCCCTCCACTCCTGGCTACCCCCGCCACTGCCCCAGGCCACAGACCTCTGCTCCATTTAAGGATGACAGGATCTCTACAAGAGTGGGTGGGCCCTGACCACCAGAGCAGCTCCAGGCTCACCCCACAGAGCAAGGAGGAAGCCTGAGACACCAGGGGCAACGCCCTGCCCACAGGGAGATCAGGGCCTGACTGAAAAACAAAAATAAACTGAGGTTGCAGAAATACAACAGGGGAGAGAGTGCTAACCAGAGAGGGCTGTGCCCCCTGCCTGCCAGCTGGATTGACTTGGAGCATTTCTTTTGAGTGGCTGTGCCCTCTGGTGGGCAGATTGACCAAGACCTATTCTCTGGGGCTGTTTTTTGAAGATGCTGAGAATGGAAAACTGACATCTGGATTGGAGGCCAGATTCTTCCCAGTTCCCTTCTCCAAGAATTCTCCTCAGGCCCAGTTACCAGAAAAGTATATCGTTTGTTAGGTTTTCAAGAACTTTTGGGGTGCAGGGGGGTAGGTAGTGTCTAGAAACTAAATGCCAATTAAGGGAGTGGGGATTGAGGGGGTGGGGGAGCATCACATCCCAGAGTGGCAAAATACACAGGTATTTTTCACCATATTGTAAATTAGTGGGCCTTTTCTCAAATAACCACTTCAAGTTATTTATAGGGAGCAGCTCTGAAACATCAAATAAGAATTTTTTAAAGATGATTCTATCCAAAGGAAAAGTTGAGAACCAGGGAACAAACTTCCAAACTTTATAAAAGATTAAGGCCCTGGGACAGTTTCTCACTGGCCCTAGGGTAATAGCGGCCGCAGAGTATGAAAACAGCCAGCCAATCCCTAAGCCAGAGATGTCAGAATCCCCCAAAAGTTGCAATATTCTTGCTCACCCTGGACGGACGCCGCCCTTTGGCCAGCCATCTTCACAAAGAATACACAGACCGGGCAGGCCATCCAGTGGCTCTGAGTGCTTGTTCTGAGGAGGCCACGCTGGGCTAGGTCCATGGCGACCATACGCTGTCCAAGTTCTGGGGCATTTAGGTGAACCTGTTTAGCAAATCATAGCAACATGACATTTATTCCATTAAATACTCTAACCACCTAACTCGCAGGCTGTGCACACCAAACACCTTTCAAACTGTTAAGTGATGTGGCCGAGCCCGATGGCCATCACCCATCCTTGTCTCTCATTGTGAGCCAGTGCTTTCGCCCCCAGCTTCTTCTGGGCTCTGCCCGCGCAACCTTGTGTCCCTCCTGATGAGCATCACCAGGAGTGAATACCTTCAGGACAGAGCCTTTGGGAGCCGATTCCAGGACCAAGCTTGCTGTCTCAAAGCTCTGGGTGGCAACTTCCGGTCACTCTTCAGAGTCTGCTTGGTAAAGCCAAACCTAGACATACCACAAACCTTGACGGCCTTAGAAAGTTCACAGCCAGAGAATTCCCTGGTGCCTGCACGCATCAGGGTGTGGTGTGGAAGGTTTTTTTAAAAAAACGTGCACACTAGCATTTACTTTAAAAGGGTAATCCTATGAAGCAGTGAACTCAGGAGGTATGTCTGCCTCCTGCCCAACCTTAGCCAGGACCCTAACTCTCCCATAAACACTGAGCTTTCCTCCTGCACAAGGGTTATTTGTGTTCGGGTGCTGGACTACTTGGGTTGTTGGAGTGACTCCCAAACTGGATACTTGCCTCCCCCTGCCCACCCCACCCCCACCGATCAATTTATTTATTTTGATTATTTTAGTAAAGAGATGTAGCAGTTCTTCCTGATGTACCGTATTTCCCGAGTTTCTCACAACTTCCTTTCACTCCCTAGCATGGTGGCCAAGAGAAAGCCCGTGGAGAGTTGCAGCTGTGCCAATCACAAGAGAGAGAGTAATTCAGGGAGAGACGTGGCGACATCACCCCTTCCCACTCTGCCCAAGAGGCAACCCATCTCTGACTCGCCTCAGAAGTCTACTACCTGCAACACTTCCCAACCTACCCCTCCCCTCTCAAAGGAAAGCCACTACACCGGGACCGCTTCTGGAATAGGGAATGAGTCTTAACCTTCTTTAACTCTCAACAGCCAGCTAGTCCGTGGCATTTGGTAGGACTCCTGCTAGCGCACTGGGTTAAGTGTTCTGGGGCAAAGAGGGCTGCTCTCGGTCAGAATTCACGATGGAGTGTCAAACACCAGGCGCTTTGAGATTTGCAAGAAGGAAAAGGATAGGAGGAGGGCCAAAGGTTTCATCTTCTGGTTTGATCTCTGGTTGACCGTTTCCCCTCTGCTCACCTTTGTCCTTTCCTCGATATACATTTATCTTTTCTTTGCCAAAATATGCAATTTCTACTTACTTCCATCACCTTTTCTCCTATCACCCCGTCTCTGTAACTTTGCCACTTTTGAAAAATTCTTGGTCTAGTTCTTTGGCTTTTGCTTTGCTTACTCTTCTTGTGCCGCCCCTTCTCTGCTCCATTCAGATCGCGTTTGCTTTGTGTAAAAAGAAGGCAGGCCTGGTGGCCTAGTAGTTAGCAGTTTGAAACCATCAGCAGCTCCTCGGGAGAAAGACTGGATTTTCTACTCCCACAAAAAGTTTAGTCTTGGGAATTCACAGGAGCAGTTCCTCTGCCGTGCTCTACAGAGTCACTATGAGTCATAATCGACTGACCGGAGGGCAGTAGAGACAGAGAACATAACTGAAAGGAGGAGTAATAACTCTGAAGAAGATGAGCTGAAATCCACAGAGGCATGGCTGATTGTGGCCCAGTCAATTGTCATTGACTCCCTCCCTTGCCTGAGCCTTCCCCCAAGAATGGGAAGTAACCACCCATGTGGCTTCTAAGCTATTATCTGGTTCCCTCAAAGTCACCCTAGAAGCTCTTCCATCACCATAAACTTAGGAAGTGACACCTTTAGGAGGTTGTGTCCTGGTCTAACAACTGGGACTTCAGCTCGCAGTACCTTGCTCTAAAGAGGAATCTAAGGGTGCTATTTCTCAACAAGTGCCAAGGCACGAAAACTTAGCAGTTTAGGGTGGCAGAGAATTCCTTGTTCAACACTGCTGCCAGAGCCCTTGACTTCCCACTCCATTTTCTGATCATAACCCAGCCTCTCATGGAGCTGTGACCTCTGAGCCCTCTCTGTCTTCCCAGTTCTCACCTCTGAGCTGGAGACTGTTTGGCTCTCCTTGCAAGCCCTCACAGTGCGGAGAAGAAACAGAACGTTGGACACTTTTTAACAGTTCAACCCTGCAGTCCCCACTAGAGTCCAGCCCCTAATCTAGCAGGATAGGGGGCAGATTTAGATGTTCAGAGTGGGGAGGCAAACAGCACATGATAACTTTAGGTACTTCGGCGGTGCGAAGAAGTCTGGGAGCACTAAGAGATCAAAGCAGCAAGTCACGAGAAATGGCTTTGCTCTCCCAAATGCCTGAATGCTTGACTGACTTTACGAAGAAGATGGAGGAGACCATGGAGTTGCCATTAACAGCCAGCACCTACCGAGCAATGACCATGAATCACCCTGAAACTTGGGCCAGCCCCACACCACCAGCAGGCATTTCAACTAAATGTTACCCCCAAATTCTTACTAGCTTTAAAAATTACATCTGGACTGCTGTTTATGCCTGCCCTGTTGTGTTTGTCTTCCGTGACCAATTTTAAAGAGTACTAAATTCAGGAGAAAAGAGGGAGTGGGCTATTTCCTTCGAATTCCAGACCAATCCCTTTGGATCAGCAATGGCTAGCCAGTGAGGCCTGCTCTTTTTCCTATGGATCCCCCACTAATGGTGGTAATCGTCTCTAATTGTGTGACCGCCACAAATGTACGCATCTAAATATAGGTTTAACCTCTTTTAAAATAGATTTGAAGAACGCGTCCCTCCTCACCACCAGCGTCTGAAAGGCAGCCCCTGTCCCCTTTCATCCAGAACCTACCACATTGCCCCAGTCCTTACACTCCACTGTCAAGTGTCCAGCCACTCTGGCCAGCCTCTCTCTCAGATTCGAGTCAATATCAGTTCAGGGTTGTAACTTAGGAGCACCACCAAGGTTTCCCTCGTTCACAGGCAAACCCGGGAGACTGTGCTGCTCAGGTACCCACCCCAGTGACCCGGGCAGACTGCCTCCACCAGGAGACACAGGGGAGGAAACTTCCTGGGGCCGCCTTCTGTTGTTCATTCCCTGCAGCCTAATGCCCCGAGTCAAGTGCTGAGTGACTTCTCCCAGGGCATCATCAACGTGATTTAGGTCATTTGGGGCATTATTTGACCACCTGCCTAGGAAGGAGGAGGCGAGAAAATGCGTCATGGGCGTTTAAGAGATGAGAGGGCGTGGCAGATCTAAGAAAGGACAGAAACATGGCTGTTTCTCAGATGCTTGACACTCGGAGGCTTGTCAGTAACCTGCGAGCAGGTGCCGGGGCTGGGAGGAGGACCCGACCCCAGCTGGACCTCACTCAACAATTCTGCATCAAATCAGATGACATGAGAATGCAGGAGGAGTTTCAATTTCCCTGCTCAGTTAAAAAAAAACGAAACGTTATCTGTCCTCTCCAAGGCTCGAGCTCCTGAGTTACAGTTGTGAGTTCGTATCCACTCCATAGCTTCCTTTCCCAGGGTAAGGTTGGACCAGTTCCTCCGGGCCCTTCAAAGGCCACCACCTGGGTATTCATATCTCTAAGGCCACTGTCACCACAAGAATATATGACTCTGCTACAGTTCAAGACCGCCGGAACAATTTAGGTTTGGGGCTCAGCACCGTTCCAGGTGCTCTCTCTCCGGCATCCTCCCCGCGCTGCCTGGCTGCCCCGCCTCTAACCGCATTGGACCCAACAGACACCCCAAGCGGCCAACGTCTTCCCAACGGCAGCGTGGGAGCTCCCGCGCCCATTTCCAGGGACCGCTGGGGCTGCCGCCGGGTCTCCCGGCCCTGGAGCAGGGGTGCTACCATTGGCTGTCTACCCCGCCGGGTCTCCCGGCCCTGGAGCAGGGGTGCTACCATTGGCTGTCTACCCCTGCCCCCGTGGGTGCTCGACTGAAAAGCGTTGGAAAGCACCTCGTAGGGGCTCTGCCCTTGGCACAGCGTGGGTGTGCCCCCTGGAAGCCCGGCTTGCAGCCGCTTGAGGCTTCCAGCGGTGGCATCCTGCCTCCTTCCCAAGGGACTCCTGGTGGGATGGAGCTTGGACTTTCACTGGGGACCACCAAGAGATTAGCTCCTAAATGCACGCAGGGCAGGAGACTGTTCCAACCTCGCCCCTGCCTCTCCAGCTTTGTTTTCATCCTTTGAATTGGACGGGTTGAAACTCTTGCGGATCGTGGAGACAGGGCAGCGGCCTGTTTGCCACCTCTGAGTCTACGAGGGAAAGGAACAGCGGGCCTCTCGCCTTCCCTTCTCCTCTCTGTTCAGACACCCTTGATCTTCTGGAGCTGCCTGTCATGCCCGGCCCCTCCGGTGGGGATTAAGAAGGCACCTCCCAGAGTGAAGGGGACCCTCGTGCAACCTCCTGAAGTATCTGAAGCATCTATCTCACCCATGTTTCTGGTCCCCAGCGTTTTCCCTTTGCCTCTCCCCACCAAAAACAAAACAAAACCCAAAAACATTTCATTGGGAATTCATACAGGTATCATACCATTCCATAGTTTGATCACATCCAACAGTAAGATATAATTGCTACCACAGTCAGTTTCCAACCATTTTCTTCCTTCTTGAACTCCTAGAGATCAGCCCTTCTACCACTCCCCCCTCCCCCTTATTCTGCTTGTTGTTAATATAGCTCATCAATCCTGGGTTTCAAAATGATACCGAAGAACAGAAAAACACATAACAAAGATTCACAATGACAAACTCCATTAGAGCTAAAGTCCAATATGAAATGTTGAAAACCATATCAAGCCCAAAGTTTATCAGAGGTGTGGGGGTGGGGTGGGGTGGGGTGTGGGATCAAGTGACAAGGTTTTAGCCATTCAAGCCAGGCTTAGTATTTTGGCCACCTATAGTCATCTCTCCAATGCTCTTCCTGGCGACATTCTTTTAGAACCTGTGATTTTGTGCAGAAGTATGACTCGTCACTCTTTGGCTGTGTTTCCTGCTCAGCTTATTAAACTTATCTATGGACTAAAGGTTAGCAACATCTTATTAGAATATTTACCTATTGATTACAGGTAGCATTTGCCCCAAATTGTAGCATCTGCCCAGGGAAAAAATGGTCAAATATCACTTATCTCTTTTAAACTGCAATTGCGAACCTAATATGTTGGAGTCTTTTGAACACTGGCTTACACAACAGACACAGCATGTACAACAAATTTATTAAATTTCTTAGAAACCTTTATAGATTTATTCCTATCATCCCCACACCACCACCACCACTAAAGGCAGCAGTTAGGATAGCTTCTTAAGTTTTCCCAAGGTGGGGGTGGGAGATGCAAAGATTGTGGCCAAACTTTCATCCAAGCTGTAGACAGGTCTAAGAGGCAAACCGCACCAAAGGGGTACTCAAGATCAATCACCCAGAAGGGTAGTGTTTGCCCCAAATTGTAGCATTTTCCAAGGAATGAAACTCAGAAGACAGGATGAGATGGAAGAGGACACATGGAAACAGTGAACTCAGGAAGGCAGGACGCAGAGTGCTGTTACATTGTAGGGATTACAGTCAATGTTGTGAAACAAAATGTGTATAAACTGTTGAATGGAAAACCCATTGTCTGTACATTTTCACACAAATCACAATTTAAAGAAAAACAAAGCAGGGTGTGGGAGCAGGAAGAACAGACAACGACCTGATCAAATGAAGGGTGAGCCTGTTCAAGGTGCTCCCAGCCTTTGCTACCCAATCCAGTTCTAAGGGAAGGAGAAAGCGGTGTGGGGCCCAAGGTGGACAAGGGAATGATGGTAAAGTGAAGGAGAGACTAGTGGGAAAGTTGACCACGATTTGGACCTCTCAACGGTGAAGCCAGTCAGCCCACCTTGGACAGTCGTGTGTGTGTGTGTGTGTGTGTGTGTGTGTGTGTGCAAGAAAAGTGCAGTTGCTGTTGTCGGTGCACAATGGAAGGAAACACTGCTCGGTCCTCACAATCATTGCCATGTTTGAGCCATGTGTCACCTCCTCTTCTTTTCCCAGGGCCTTCTGCTGGTCCAAGCACATTGTCCTGTTTTAGGCACTGGTCTCTCTTAATCACATATCCAGGGACTCACCATCCTCACTTCTAAGGAGCATTTTGGGCATAGTTCTTCCGAGACAGATTTGTTTGTTCAAAGCTGGGAGAGGAGTGGGCTCTTCATACTTCATTTGGGCTGCTTCTGCATTCATTGTTAAGGGCAAAACCTGGCTCCAAATTAAAGGCTTCTCAAATAATCAGAGTAATTTAAGCGAGTCAAAAGGATAACACTTGGGCGTTGAAATCAGAAAGGCCAGCTTTATCTAAGCCCTCCCACGTATTCAGTGTGTAATCTCACCTACATGATGAGACTCTGGTTTGATAAAGGCAATACCCGTTGTAAGCATTACCGTACTACGCATTGCTTGTCATGTAGTCAATGCTCAACTCGTGAGAATTAATCACTCTCTTCCCGCTTTCTCACTATTGTCTAACTGAGGAGCCCGGGGCCTCCTTGAGCAGCTGCCCTAATCTAGTTTCTAAACCCAGCTCTGCGTGGGCTCCGCACAAGTCCATGGAGTTCAGCTGTTTTCCGGAGCAACTACTGTCTCCCGACACTCGTGGAGTGCTGGATGGAAGACTCGGAGTCTCTGGGGGAGTCTGACCAGGGCTGCTGGGGTCTGTCTCTTCATAAAGGGGTAGCGAGGCTCTCTCTGTGTCTCCATCTCATCCTCCCATACGTGGACTGCACACTCCATTCTGATGCAAGCCCTACCTTATTACCCCTGGACCATTTAAGCTGCCTAACAAGAAACCCTTGGACCCCAAGAACCCTTACTCTCCAGTCAAAATTCCTCTTCCTCCACAGTCAGTCTGTCTGGGATCCCTGCTGAAAGGCCTGCCTCCCCAGAAAGCCTTCATCCACCCCCCACGGCTACCATATCACTCACCATCCCTCCCATCCGATAGCACACACTTCTGAATAAAATCCATTGGAGAATTTTTAAAAGAAATTTTAATCTTCTATTTTTATTAGCAAAGACAAAGGCAGAAGCTGAGTGTTCTATAATCAATACTAAAATGTTGTCTATGTTAAGAATAAAAATTAAAATTTATGAAAAGATACAAATATATCAAAGTAAAAAATTATATATATATATATAGAAAATCCACATGGATTTCTAAGCATTAATTTCTAAATTAAATCAGGAGGGGCGAATAAATGGAAAATTAGGAAGTTCTGGAGGTGGAGAGAAGGAAATTATAAGCATAAAGTAAAAGGAAATAAAGTGTAACACTTATTTTATGAAATGTGTGTTTGTTGAATTCTCTTAAATAAGAGACAATTGGGTTGGATTATTTTAAATGAAACGAATAAAACCCTTGCTATATGTTGTTTAACCAGAAAAAGCTTTAAAAAACAATGTGCTTTTTAAAGGGTTCAACATAAAGAGATGGGTCACTGCTAATATCTACCCCACAAGACAGGACTGGTAGTATTGCTAACTGGTTGCGTTGAATAACTTACATACACCACACAAAGTGGTAGCTGGGTGTATCAAGCAAAAAGCTGTCCTACGTGTCAAGAGAAATGATTTTAATAATACAAGTATAGTGGAAGATTTGCAAACATCCTCTAAAGATTTCTTTTCTTTTGACGGTTTCGAAGTTGGATAAAATGACCTTAAGTTTTGTGTAGGAGAGTACATATCTAAAAACGGTGGAGAAAATCATGTGGCAAAAGACTACCAAGACTTCCCTCAGAAGATATTGAATCTTTTCCTGAAGAGAGCTACTCATGGAAGCCAAGTGCTAGGAGCAGTTATTGGGGCGGGGGTGGGGAACAGGGGTGGGAGTGGGGGAGGGGGCTGGCGTAACTGCATTTTCAGTGGCCTGGAAGCAAAACCAGGCACTCCGGAAAATTGATAGTGGAGCAGCGGTGGAAAGCTGCCTCCGGCAAGAGAGAAACCCAGGGCACGGTGGACCGTGCTGGGGCTGCGTGGTGGTAAAGTCAGCCAGAGAAACACTGAAACATTCCCTGGCACCTACGTTTCTTACGAGGCTCGGGGGTGGGGGTGGGGGTGGGGGGAACATACCAAGAAACAAATGTGAATTGTCCAGAAAACGTTCCCATCTACCCAGTCGGCAGGGCATTAGAATATCCCTTTTGCCAGGTGATGCCAAATAGTTCTTTGGCCACAGCTGCTGGAGGAGACAGGACCCCTTGATAACACTATACATAAACTCACAGCTATGGTTTTAAGGGGCTTAGAACAGCTTTGGTTCTCTGGGAACCAGCCCAGGTCTCACTGTCCCAAGTTCTCAAGGAAAAGTACGGTGCAGTGTGTCTCTCCAATGCTCATATCACGTCGCTGAAGGAAGCCTCTCTATGCAGAGACCCACGCAGTCTGCATGTGGACTGTGGGGGCATCTGACCAAGACTAAACCCGCTGTCACTCACGGTGACCCTGTAGAACAGAGTAGAACCACTCCTTAGAGTTTTCTGAAACGGAAATCTTTCTAGCAGCAGGCAGAGTTAGTTTTCTCCCCCAAACAGCTGGGGGTGTTAAGCCACTGACCTCGAGGTTGGTTAGTCTAGTGCTCAGTGAGGTACCCCACCAGGATCCCGTTTTCGTGGAATGACATTCCACCAAATGTGTTTGGAGGGCTGGCTCCGTGCCCTGTTCCAGGGCCTGGAAGAGTGGAGGGAAGCACGAGCTATGGCACCTACTTGTCGGAAGACACAGTGTCGTTATGGAACAGTGGGTTCCTGATAAGTGATTGGTTTTATCTGTGTTTCCTGCCTCCAGGTGGAGGCCATCAAGATGGTCATTGGAAAGACTGACCAAACAGCCCCTAACCTGACTTTCCACCATGATTTCAAACAGTAGAGGCAAACATAAGAAACTGCAGAAGTAACACCCTAGAGGGACTTGAAGAGAAACCATGTCATCTCTAGGCGTGTGGAGTTCTCAGAGTGGGCTGAGGGGAGGCTGATGTGAGGGGAAGACAGTTGGTAGAAACTGATGCTCAGAGAATCCGTCTTAACTGTTCTGTTGGAAGTAAATCCATCTGGTGGGGATGAGAGATGGGGTCCTGCACTGCTGATAGTGTCATTTCCTTGATGGTGGAAGCTTGAGCTACCCACAGAGGCCAATGGAAGACAGGGGCACGGTGTCACATACACAACCATCCCTAAGCCACTAGGAGGAAACGAGGGTGGGGCCAAATGGTCACCACTCCATACAAAATAGATGAGTCACTGAACAAATGCCGTTTGTGAGCCCGCCCTGTGCTGGACACTGCACTGGACATGTAATGATGAACGAGACAGCATTCGTTGTTTTCGGAGAGCAGCGACTAACAGTAGAGACAGACAGGCGCAACACTCGTGCTATTTGCTGCACCAATCAGAATACAGATGGAAACACACATAAAAGAGAAACACCTTATGGGTGGGTGTAAGGGATGGTAGGGGGTGTCAGGGACTGCTTGCTACCCTGGAGGGAGATAATGTCTGAGACTTCGAGGTGGAAGGGGGGAAGGACAAGAGTTGAAGCTAGAGACAGATGTCAAGGCCTTCATAACCTGGTGAAGGAGAATGGGTTTGACCTTAGAGTGCTTCTTTCTTCCTTGTGCTTTGTTTTTGGCTTCTGTGAAGAGTGTGTGTGTGTATTGGGGGGGGGGGGGTGGACACAGAAAAACAATAAGAAACAAATAGACCTTAGCAAGATAACAGAAAGAGTCAACTGGAGAAGGAAAATTTTAAAAACCCAGAGGTAAGTGCATCATTAATCTCTGGATTCAGAGAAGAAGGCAGGGGAAAGCAAGGAGATAGAAACCAAGCATTAGATGGAAGTGGAGTTAGAGGAGAGGTAAGCAGCCTAAGGAACACGAGGGGGGGGGGGTAGAGGATTCAAAGAGCTATGCCACAAGAATCTGCCAGAGACTTAGGCAGAGTCTGACTCTAAGAGCTAGACCCCACTGACCACGTGGGCCTCTGTGGCCTGGAAGGTGGGCTCACTAGCCCAACAGGACCCTCTCCAGGCCCCTTCAGTTCTGGGTCCAAGGCAAAGGGAGAGAAGAAGTTGGGGAGAAGAAGGCTGAGGAAAGGCCAAGTTGGAAGGGGCTGACTGGATGGGCCAAAGATGGCAAAGGGCGGGAAAGGTCTATCCCAAAAAGGCTAAAGGGGTCAAACAATGGCTAACCAATCCTTCACCCCTGACTGGTGCTGACCAAGAATGGCTTCACTAGCTACACAAATGCAAAGGAAGAAAAGTTTCCAGAAAGAAAAAAAAGAAGAAGAAGAGAGAAAGGCTGGAAAATGAAGTCTTGTCGGAGAAGGTCCCAGTCCTCGGGAGAAGTGCCCGTGCAGGAGCTCAGCATCTGCCCCTCGCTGGCAAAGGATGAACGTCCACTTGTGCCTCTGCTTCCTCGCCTGTAAGAGGGGCATGGAATTACCTGGACTGTGTTAGGCATTACATAAAAATGAACTGAAGATATGTGAAGTGGTTAGGGCAGGGCTTGTCAATGAATAAGCACTCTATACATGGAAGCTGCTGCTCTTCCTCTGTTCCAGGGTGGCCTCTGCCAGGCCCTGAGCTCCATTGTGATGTCATATACTCTCAAAGACCCTACCAAGGATTTTCTGGCCTATTGCAAAGAAGAATGGGGGCTACATGTGTCTCCCGAGGATAGCAGGCATCAGATCTTCTTGGATCTTCTCAGCGTTCGCTGAAGGGCCATCTCTGCAGTAGAGAAATCCATTGGGGGTGCTGTGTCACCCCCTACAAGATCCCCTCCTCTTCCTCAAAGGTGCCAGTGCCAACCTGCCCTTTCTCTCCCTTCCATAAGTCAAAACTCTCTCACCCCTCTCTTTTCTGAAGAGATGTCAAAGAAGTCTCAGTGGAATTGGGGGGAATTTTTGTTTTAAGTGGGGCTGGAATTATATTGGCATGTCAGTGGTCAGATTTACAGGTCCGGGCTGAGCAAAGATTTTGAGTATAAGGACAACAGGGGAAACTTTGCTGGGACCCTTAGTCCCACTCCTCCACAGCTGTTGCTGTCTCCAGGACGGAATTTGGGAAAATGAGATGGCAAATGTGGCTAAGATAAGGGGTCTCACAACGTGGACCGGGAAAAGCAAGTGTTTGGGAGGAAATGACCCTTTCCTACTCTCGCTCTTTGAAGATTCCTGCCGTTGCTCAGAGGACAGCCAGGTCCATATGAAGGGGATTAATGAATCGTCGAGGGTGAGGTGACACGGAACGGCCTTCCCCGTGGCTTTCGATAGGAGGGCTCACGAAACTGTCTGGAAGAGTTGGGAACCGAACTGTTGGTCCAAGGGACTGCCCTGTGAGCTGCTTCTGACCATGGACCTGACAGTTTAACCCTGAGCTTTTCAGGCTGGCAAGGAAACAATGCAAGAGAAATTAGTGAGATCAGAGACCAGAGCACCTGGGAGAATCTCTCTCTAGCAGGAGGGCCTTCAGGACAGCTGTCAGTCAGTTCTTTGAGGCTGATGCTATGTGTTCTACAGTTTCACCTAGCTCGGGGCCTGGAAAAGAGGTGATTCTTCTTAAACCTCTGCTGAATGAAAGGAGGTGGCAGATGAAAGTATATGCTGGTAGAAGTCTCTAGAAGCCTCCCTCACTCGTGTAGTTCTCAGTTACTCTCTGACTTCATGAAGAATGTACAGCTCTGAGCTGCTGCCTGCAAGGCCTCTGCCAGTGCGGCCAATGGCCCCCGAGTGGAAGCTTCAGAAACCTTGGCAACAGCTCTGCCGGTTCTTAGAGAGTCTTCGAATCTGAAAGTGGAGACTCCACGAGTGGGAGCCTGGAAGCTCCTATCTAAAAGCCCTGGAAGCCCACCAGGAATGACTGCCTCCGGGGGCCTATCTCAGCAGTCCCTGTGCTGATCTAAAAGTCTCTGCCTTTGTAGGAACACTTCCTAGGGGAAAGAGAGGGAAGGTTGGTCCTTTTTCTTTTTCCTCACATTGGTTGAATCTTGCGGAGACCCAGAGGGTCCAGCCAAGAAGTACAGAGCAGGGGGTCTCCCAGTCTTTGATCAAGTTGGTGGGAAGCAGACTCAGAAGATCTCAAAGAAGCTTCTCTTTGAGAAGGTTGGTCCTTGGTGGTGGTCAGATGTAGCGCTTGAAGCTGCTGCTTAGCATTTCGTTGTTGTTTGCTCTATTGGCAAATTGGAGCCAGATTGTGACTTCCAATAGATACACTTCATGGTTGAAAGAAGACGGTCCAATTGAAACACAGATTTTGTCAGGAGGGACTATCATCTAGGTAGGCATGTCTACCCGCTGGGACCAGGATGAGGAAAAAAAGAAACCAGAGAGATTATCTGTTCCCTCCTCCCACATAAATGATCCATGTAGTCAGATGACCCTCCTCCTCCCTGGAAAAGATTTCTTTTTGTGTGTGTGTGCGCGCGTGTGCATGCGTGCACGCATGTGTGTGTGTGTTTGTCAGAGGAGGACATATACATCTCCAAGTACTAAGGCTGTATCTCAAGGACTGAGCTAGATTGAGAATAAAGAAATGATGCGGATCAGGACTAGACGAGGAAGAGGGAAGTGTCAAAGCCAAGAGGTGAAAGGAAAAGAAGATGGTGAAAACAGAGAAGCTAAGCTTCAATATCAGAGACCAACAAGATTTTGACTGGAAGAGAGCCCCCAGAACCATGTGCCCAGGTGTCAGTGTTGGTAATTGAAGGATAGAATCCACGGCCCTCCGTTGTTTCCCTCAGCACCTCCATTGTGTTTCTACAGCTAAGACCCAACCGAGTGGAGGAAATGAAGAAGAGGAGCGGGCGGGGTCTGGGGGTCCCCAAGGCGTTGACGACTCCCTCGCGGACTCAAGCGAGTGAAGGGGTAATGTTTTCTAGGAGTGAAGGGGTAATTCCACAAACCTACCCCTTCCAGGGAAGTCGCACAGAATGTGCTTAATTCCCCCAGCAATGAGTCCTGGCAGCATGTGTGCAGTGTTGTCTACCGGGGAAGCTCAGTTCCTAGAGGGGCCTGGTTACACACACACACACACACACACACACACACACCTGGGCCAAGTGTCTACCCAGAGCCCATGCTCCCAGAAAGAACGCCGGTGTTCAGCGCAGACCGTATTGTTTGAACAAACAGCAGGCACTGTAAACCCCGCTTCTCTCAGAGAGGGCGGTGGGATCCAAGTTCACAGACACCAACTCAAGGGCAGCCAAGCTTAGAGGTCAGCCCCTGTCAAACCTCCTAGACCAACTGTAGCTATTCCTCCTGGGGGGCGCTAGATGATGTGCTCCCCCCCCCCCCGCCCGAGACTTCTCTAGCCACACTGAAAGGTGGAAATGGGGTCTTGGGTACCCTTTGAGTGACCTAAGATGGTGGATGGAGGGGGAGACTGCTGCGCAGTTCTGCCAGGGGAAAATGAGTCACGGTAACCATCCTGAACAGGGAGAAAGTGCTGCAGCCTGGCCTCTCCCCAGGATGTGCTTGAAAGAGGATTTGGATCGGTTCCTGTGGGGTGGGTTTTCTCTGCAGGAATAGGACTTCCTCCCAGCAGGCCAGTTTATGAAGCAGAGAGGCAGGCTCACCTTTCTGTGCCCGCCCACTGGCTCCTTCAGCGCCTTTTTCTCATGTCTTAGGTCCCTGGGGCCCTCCTCGTCCTCTCAATCTTGCGAAGGGATCAAGTCACAAGTGGGAACTTTTGTCCTTTTTGTTTGGGTTCTGTTCCTCCGGGCAGTAAGTCTATATATATACAATGTGAGGGAGGGATGCCCCCTCCCCCACCCCCACCCCCCGTTAAAGTGTAGAAATCATGCCAGTCCCAGTTTCCCAGGTGCCGGGATGGCTTCCATTTTGTTCCTGTTTCTTTGGCGGGGAGGGGGGAAGGGAGATGTTTGTTTCTCAGAGGACACAGAGACTAGGGAAAGACGGGAGCCTTCCGGGGCTTCTCGTTGAAGTCGTCCTTGGAATCCAATTCCACTAATAGCTCTTAAGACTGGAGAAGAAAAGGCTGTAAATTAGGATCTTGGGAAAGCAATCTGAAAGTAGAGTCTTGCCTAACATGCAGTTAGGGGTCTCAGGAGTGTGAGTCACCTACATAGGCCAATGTTATGAAAAATCAGGACGCTCTATTGAGATCAAGATCAGGTTGGGGTGGGGGCCGGTGGGGGTGGGGGACAGGAAAGGATAAGGTTGAAATAGATGTCTATGGGGTGTGGAGCTGAGATTGTCAGGTGGATGGGATGTGGTGTTAGCCTGGGGCCAGAGACCATTTCCTTAATGGGTTTTATATTGAGAGGCTTAAAACTGGCGGTGCCCCATGAAAGGAGATACCAGCCTCCTGAAAATTGACACACACCCCCTTCTCTGCTGCCGAGAAGTGGGGGAGCCTTAGAGTATCCTCAACTGGAACCTGGATCCTGCACTCAGAAGTCATCCTGGAAAGGTAACTCTCTAGGGACAAAAGATACCCTTGTGCAGTGGGGATCAGGTGACATGCCCTGGACAGGTCTGGGCATGGGCTTTTTAAAAAGGGGAACTTATACTCCAGTTGCGAGAGACAATTCCGCCGACTGTCTGCTTGGATTGTTTTCTGAAGAGCCCTCCCTGGGCCCAGTCTGTGTGCTTTCCTCCCGTCTCCTGGAACGTCTCCCCATGTTCTTCGCTGACCTTCCTGGCAGTTCTCCTGGTTCTCTGAACTCACTTGTCCATGCACCTTTATAAAAGGTATGTTGCAAGACATGGCTCTGGCCAGAGTGCTTAAATTTTAAACCGATCCAGTCCCATCTACTGAAGAAAAGGTTCTCCAATGGAATGCTCGCTGCCATCAGGAGCAGGGTTTAAGCTTTCGAAAAGAGCGAGACGTTCCTCGTGTTCCCCAAAGCCCCCAAGTACTTCCATGTCTATGTTCTCACAAGTCAGAGTCTCTTCATAAGAGACTTCACGGTGCCCTGGCAGACCGTGAAGACGTTTGTTCTCCGCCCCATTGCTGGAGGTGCAGAGCAGAGGATGTGGGACCAGGCCATGATTGTTGGTGGGAATGTGAAACGCTGCAGCCTCTGTGGAAAACAGCTCAATGCGTCTGCAAAAGCTAACCATAAACTTAGCATCAGACCCAAGGCTTGACCCCTAGCTTTGTACCACCTAAGGACTGCACGCAGATGCTTGAACAAAGCCACGGGCCCGGGGCCCACAGCAGTCCTCTGCACACTCACCCGAAGGTGGAAGCAGTAGGTCCACCAGGGACTTCATGACGAAGCGATATTCCTTTAGACGCACAGAGGAATGCTGTCAACCCATAGCAGAGGATTGAAGGACTAGCCTGTGCTGCCGTGCACATGAACTTTAAAAACACGCCAAGTCAGACGCTAAAACGCAAAGGTCGCCTGTTACATGAGTCTGTTCTCATGACTATCCCGAATGGGCCAATCCATGGAGACAGAAATCAGATTAGTGGTTGCCAGGGTGTGTGTGTGTTGTATGTTTCGCGGAGAAATGACTGAGAGATCTCAACAGATACACAATTGTCCTTTGGCAGGATAAAATGTTCTAGTACTAAATAGTGACCACAGCTACATGACATTGTAAATGTATGTAATGTCGATACAGCAACTTTTATGTCAAGGAGCCTTTGACCACAATCTAAAGGGGGACTGTGGAAACCATTACAGGGGGCAGGAAGAAACCAATAGGCAAGATAGGGACCCAGGACTGTTTGAAGGGGGACAAACAGGGCTAGGCGCTATGAGTTGAGGAAGACACAGCGCTGGGAGCCACCTCCGCCGGGAGAAGTCCCCTGGGGCTGCTGTCTGTGACAGCCGTGAGCTCCTTAATTTGGCCCTCTGTGTCCCCCCACAAAAACACAAGGAGAGATGCACAGTGCGGGTCCTTTGATGCAAAGCAGCCGGGTAAACCGGCACAGGTGGTCCTTGCTGAATCAATACATATCGAGAATCCGCCCCAACAGGGCACATTGGTAAGGCCCGGAGGCAATGTCAGGGTGCCTGCCAAGAAGCTCCCAGTGTGCTTGGCCAGAATCAAGCACAAGGACTGAGGACAGGTTGGGGGAAGTGAAGGGACAAGGAAGAAGGAGAGAAGGGAAGAACAGGTGCCCTGTCCGCCCTTTAGGCTGTTCCTCTCGGCAGAGTGGTACACAGACCATGTGTAGGGACATACGGCCATAGCAGGACTGTGACAAGGGCCAGGGATTGTCGCTGGCATCTGCACCATATATACCCCACGGATGGGCACCTTATTCAGACGCAGCAGCATGCGGCACGCCTGCCCGGTACCTCGGGCCGCCTCCCCTGCTGCTCAGGGCGAGAGGTTTCTGTCTCTCCCCTTCACCGGCGCTTCTTGGGAAGGAAAAATTTGCCACACAAAACCATCCCTTCTTGCTGAGACTATTGATTCTCCCCCAATGTTTCTTCTGTGAAAAAGCAGCAGCAGCACTGTACACCCTGATCTCTGACCTTTAAGGAGAACCTCTTCTAGAAGTATCTCTCTGTAACAATGGCATTGGCTTCCGTGGACTTTTAAAGGGTTCCTCTGCTGTGAGAGGGACCTCCGGCCTAGAGACCGTGGTATGGTGGGAAGGCTAAAACGGCCTTGGTAGGTGAGAATATATGAGCTGACCACATCTTCCTGGGTGGAGAATGGCTTGAAAGAGATTCTGACGCTCCCAGGAGAGTGGCTGCTGGCTTCACGGCTCTGTGAAGCTTATTACTCTAGTTCCTGTGTGGGCCCTCGGAATGAAAAGTTATGGGGGGACAAAAGACTTACACGACAGACATTCCATTGGGAAGATGTGTTCAATCCAGTTTCACATGTGTTGCCTGTGGCCCTCGAGGAGGGTAGATGATTTCTCTTTCATTTGATATTGAGATGATCTCACTCCCACCTCGCCTAGTAAATTGCTCTCTTGACTGCAGCGATTGGCGGAAACGTACAGGTCGCTCTTTCCAGGATGCCTCCAGCATTCCGGTCCCAGGTTTCTCCGCTCTAAGAAGCCATTGGCGTCGTCAGAAATGAGCCTCTGTGCCCCACGCATTGGTTCTGTTGCAACCAAGCCCCCCTCCCCCGGGGGGGCATTTTGGGCTCAGACTCCCCTGTTTCCTCCTGCCCTCTCCCTTTCCAACCCAGCCCCCCTCCTCCATGAGTGCTTTTTGGCCCATGCAGCATCCCATATGCTGTCTTCTCTATTCCTTACCAGGCCTTAAGAAATACTACAGAGCTACACGATGCTGTGGGCAAAATGACCTTTGATTTCTTTTTGTTGTTGTTGTTGTTATATTGATGAGTCAGAGAAATCAATCACTCATTATGAAGAGCTTACCATGTGCTGGGCTCATAGTTTTGCCTCAAAGAACTCCCTGTCCGGTGGAGCAGCGCCTTCGGCTTTGTGATGGGGTAAAGGGATTTGGGCATAAAAGGTAGGATTGCCTATTCATGGAGGTCTGCATTTGGCATAGCCTTGGGTCCTTGGAATATTCTATACTGTGCAGCCGTTTTCCATGGAGCCTGGGGTGAGGTGAGCGGACCGGCTGGGGTTTGAAGGGTTCTGAACTGAGATTGGGACAGGTGTTTGTAGATCTGACCATATGAAGAAACCGGCTGTCAGTATCTTGGTCTTGCCCAGCCTTCCAGAGTGGGCCCTGGGCATTCTTTTTCAAGAATGGTAGTGATCATGTCTGAGGCCAGTCGTAGAGCCTTCACGATGATGGGCTATGCAGGAGACGTCCATCAGCGCGGCTTACGCCTGGAAGGAAAAGAGGCGTCCACGTCTGGCTCAAAGGAGCAGTCCACCTGTAAGAAATGACTGCTTTCCTCTTTCTGACCATTGTTCCTATCGGTGTGGGTTGGCACATCTTGGAACACCAAGAAAAAGACTGGCAAGAGAGCCAGAGGAGGAAGTAGGGGTGAGTCAATACAAGGAGACACAAGAGGGCAAGAACAAGACAAACGCAACAGGAAGGAATGTTGGGAAGTACGGAGAGGGCGCTATCTCTGGTGAGGGCTCTGCAGGACCTGGTGGAGCTCCATGCTGTGGTCCATCCGGTTGCTATGGCTCAGAACCGACTGGACAGCACTCACCAGCAACAAACGGGCTCTGTGTCCCCAGTGGGCAGTCAGTGGGCATCATTGCTCCCGAATGAGCTCTTTCGTCACCTGAGGCGGAGGGAAGTCTAGGCCAATGGGGTGATCAGTTTGGTCTCACCCACTGGGAAAACCCTTCCTTGTACTTGCTGTTCTGTGGAATGTGGTTCCCTCTAACGAGGAAAGTGGGAAACAGGAGGCGGACAGCAAGGTAGATGAAGAAGTTGAGGAAGAAGAGGAGGAGGAGGATGAGGAGGTGAGTCAGCAACAGGAAAACAGGCAGCTGGCAATGATCCAGATGCCAACGTTGATACCAGGAGGCAGAAGACCGGGGAGGAGGAGGGCCCAGTGAGGATGGAGAAAGGGGGAGGGGCCACTGTGATCTACTGACCCTCCCCTTTGTCTCCCATCAAAACGGGTCACGTTGGAGCAGAGAGACCCATCTTCCCACCTGGGTAGCCCCCCAAACCACATCCTCACCGCCCCACCAAAATCACAGAGGGAAGAAGAACTCAAACATCCCAGCTCCTCCTTTCTACCCCCAAAAAGTACTTTAAAAAGAAATCTATTTTATTTCCAGTTTATACTTTTGTACATACTGGTAGGAGTCAGCCATTTTTAATGATCTCGGGTGACCACACCAGCCTTCCAAGTGTTCTCGGTCCTGCTTCTGACTCGACTTGTGGTTCATTATAATCTCAAAGTGGGGGTGGGGGGGAGGGGCATAGCTTATTCCAAGCACCCAGATAACTGCTTCGGGGTGTGTACTTAGCTGTTGTATGTAGTCAGTTTGGTTAAAAGGGCCAAAGAGAAAAGATTTAATTTCCTTTTTTTTTAATTTGTCTATAAAATTGATATATTTTTGGCCTGTTTGATGCATGTGTGAAGCAATGTTGTCCAACCATAAACCATGATTTTATTTTGCTGAGTAGTTCTAGCAAAACAAAGAAACAAAAAATATAGGCTGGGACTGTCTCTCTGAAGTAGTTCACTAGCGGGGAGAAAACGGTATCATGACTAAAAGGATTATCTCTTGTTCATAGTAATTGGTGGATCCCAAACTCAAGTCACGACCATGGAGCCAATTCTGACTCAAAGTGACAATCTACAGGACAGGGCAGAACTGCCCTTGTGGGAGTAGAAAGCTTCATTTTTCTCCCCTGCAGTGGCAGGGGATTTCAACTAAGCAACCTTGTGGTTAACAGCCTCATGCATTGCCCACTATTGCCACCAGGACTCTTGGTGGATCCAAAGGGCCGCTCAAAGGGTCCAGAGTAGAATGGGGCCAAGATAACCCTTGAATGGCAATTTCTGTTCCACCAAGACAAAGCAGCAGGAGAGAGAGAGGACGATTGACATCATTTTTCTTAGCAACTCTTCTAAGCTACTGGAGTCCCTATTGAGTCAAATTTTCCAAAAGTGATAAATGATCAAATAGAAAGAAACAGATGAAATAGCCCGAAGAGGAAAGAGAAAAGTAAAAGCCTAGTAAGCACATAAGAGTAGAAATAAGTGCTGGTAAAAATGAAGAGCTAAGTCACTCCCTGGGAGAAAAAGAAGACAGGACCAGAGAGAGATTTCCAAGTGAGAAAAGACACAGCAATCTAGCAGTATGTCCTCCCACCCTCTTGCTGCTTAGGAAACTCCACCCTTCCTCTCCTCTTGCCCTTGGGTTCCTGAATAAATACTGAGCGCCTGCGTGTGCCGTGGACCAGGCCAGGCTAAAAGGGGTGGAATGATGAATGGAAAGCAACTCCTTGCTGTTAAATGCCCTTTCTATTGAAACCCGGCGAAGAGCGGTGGGAATCATCATTTGTTTGCATGCGGGCTGTGGTTGGATGCAAAACTGGATTGGGAAAAGCATTGTGTGTGTCCAATGGGGACGGATTGGCTTCCGCCATCCCAGATTTGGGTTACAGTTGCTTTATTGGTTGAAACTAACAGAGTCTGGTGGTGTGGGTAGTGGCTAAAGGCTAAGACCCCTAAAGTTTCTTTGCCCCGTGAAAGGGTGAATTGGGTATTTTAAGGAGTCCTGGTGGTGTAATGAATCATGTGTGGGCGTGCTAACTACAAGATGCATGGTTTGACGGAGAAAGTGGAGATCTTTCAATTCTGTAATGATTTACAGTCTCGGAAACCCACGGAGGCAGTATTACCCTATTCTACAGGGTCGTCATGAGTCAGAGTCAACTTGATGGCAGTGTGTTTGGATTTGATTGGGGCAGGTGTGGCTGCGGTTGACGCAAGGAGATTGCCGCCCTTTCCTGAGTCTATCTCTAGGAAGAGCACTGAACAACGTGTTCTCTCTCTCTCTCTCTCTCTCTCTCTCTCTCTCTCTCTCTCTCTCTCTCTCTCTCACACACACACACACACACAACTGTGTCGTACCATCATTTGATCAAAAGCTATTTCAGCCTTGGAACTGAGTCTCTTGGGAACTTGTTCTATCTGCTATGGATGACATCACTAGGACCTGCATGTGGAATTTGCCCTAAAATGCGCCCTAGAGTCTGTTAAATGTAAATGTATTCCAGCACTGCCTTTCCCCCTCTTGTTGCCAGCAACAGGCCCCTCTCAGGTGCCCCCAGTCCTGACCTTCACATCACCCCCACTTTCTCCAACCCTTTCTCAGGCCTCCTTGGCAAGAGACCGCATCATTGAGAGTAATGTGAGAGAAAACCTCTTACCTAAGGAGAATGCGAGATGTTGCCTAACGGGACCACACAGGGACACAGCCCCAGGTTTAAGGTTCTTTGCTACCCCCCGTCACACGGGAGGGTGACTGATGTTACTGCTGAGGTCTCTGGTTTGGCACAAGCTCCTGTCTAGGCCTCCGGCTGCCTCCGTCTGCGGCATTTCTCAGAATGCAATACGTTGGAATCGATTCGATGGCAGCTAGTTTGTTGTTGGTTCCTAGTGTAAAGTTCTGAGCGCTTTCTATTCTGACCTTGCCACCTCCCCAATAATTGACCTCTTTGATAGCACCACTCAGGTGCCAAGAGTCTCCATAGTCTGTCTGTCTCCGCCCTCACTCAAACCAGCCCTCCCTCAGGTGGCCTTTGGGAAGCAGTCATACTTTCTACAAAACTGGAAAATCTCAGCGGCTGCTGCTGCTGCTGCTATTGTTCTGAGTGTCTCTAAGTGACTGCCCAGATAAGGCAGTGACCAAGACGGTGGGCTGCCCTCTTTTCTCCTCGCTCAGAAAAAGGACACTGTGCCTCTTCTAGAAGCTATTATTTTATACCTGGCATGGGTGGGGCCAAATTTGAGAATAGCATGGTACAGCGTTGAGTATTCCAAAAGATGTCTTCCTATGTATATGTATGCCTGAGAGGGACAGAGGCTCCAGATGGCATGCACCTCAGACGGAAGCCCAGTTGAATCTAGGAGGATGATAGACATCTTTGGGCAGGATACCAGTGATCTGTGTGGGTTTGAGCTGCAATTCTAGAACTGTAAAGGTACTGACTTGTGGTATGAATTGGGGGTGCCAGCCCCCCACCACTAATCACGGATTCAGTAAGCACAGTTGTACAGTTGAGATGTATATACATTATATTAAAGTCATTGAGAGCATGAGAGATAAAAGAGATCTTGCAATAATGGAGTCAGACACATTTCATGGTAGCATGCTCAGCTCAGCCCCACTTGATGGTCCACGTGGAGAGAGGGGGAAGGGAAGGAGGGCAAAGGGAAAGGGAGGAGAGGGAGCCCAGGAGGTCAAGGGAGGAGCCGAGTGAGAGTGAGTGCTCTCTCGCTCACCCAGGCCTATATACCTTTGGGAGTGTGCAAACCCACTAATTACAGGTCAAGACATACGTCACAGGAAGGGGTTGCACTATAAGTTATACAGCAATGGGGGGGGGACAATCTAGGGATATACGTGACAAGATGGGCGGATCCTAGAGTCAGGATGGCAGCTTAACTTTGGATGTCACTGAGTAGGTTGGATCTGTTCTCAGGATCTCCATAGGAACCATTATCAGTAGGATGTCCTACAGGGACCAAATCAATGACTGCAGGCCTGTCCATTGTCCTTAACAGCAGGGAGCGGGGCCTACTACCAGGTGACTAACTGTAAGCATCTGACCTCCCCCCACACTGACTGTACCTTTGGTGGTAACTCAGGTCATTTGTAGGGTGTCATGCAAGAGCCAGGAGTAAGAGATGGGGTGGTGAAGGTCTCATGCACTCACTCTCATATCCAGACAGATTAGGGAGCGAGGATGAAGCTACCTGATTCTTCGTTGCTGATTATATCCCCCTAAGGCTGAGTGTCCACACACTGTGCCTGAAGTCTGCTCCTTGGTCACTCAAGTGTCTGGCCCTTCTCCGGTGGGGGGCGGGGGGGAGCAATTTTAGAAAGCCTGATGAATGGTGCAAACAGAAAAATTATTTTTAACCCAACGGAATACAATGTGACCAACTATGTACACTCACAGTCCCACTTGCAGACGTATTTCCCTACCGATACGGATTCTTGTTCAAGAGCGCTGCTCCAGTCAGTTCTTACAAAAAGGGTAGAAATGCCCTGCAAAGGTCAACCCTGCGGTGGAGATGGACAATCACCCTTGATTAGTCCTTTCCTGAGGAGACGCTTGAGGGAAAAGTGTACTTTGGGGAAGGGGGGGTCCCTGGAGATTTCCAGGCCATTTTGTGGTTCAGAAGATACAGCCTTCTGAGATGGGCAAATCTGCGCTCTAAGTTTGGGGAGTAGATGCAGAGCATGGCTCAGGGAGCAGGCAGGGAAAGCCCACTGGCACCTCTGAAGGACAGGGTTGTATGGTCAGGCAGGGAGACTGGGAAGTCCTTCCTCATCGTTAGCCTCTTGGCAAACTTGATCCTGTTGATGGTGATTGAAAGTCCCTAGGCCTGACAGGAGTCTCCGTAGAGAGGGACATGGGTCAAGTCATGAGTGGGCACTTCAAACCCTCAGCGAGAAGCAGGGAAGGAAGAAATGAGCTCTACCCTTCCTAGAGATCAAGGAATTCTTCAACATAGTAAACCATGTTTCTAGTTTGTCCTCATGTCAATCTCCACAGTCTCTCATCGCCCCTGGGAAATGATGCACATTTTCCAATGGCACCTTTCTATATCCACATAGCCGCTGTAGATAGGAGAGCAGTGACCATGCAGAAGGTTCGGAGGAATGCCGGAGAAGATGGGAGAGGCTACAATTCGTTGCCATAGTAAGAGCTGATACTTGAGTGGTACCCTAGAAGGCTGAAGGATCAGAAGGCGATACGCTCATTGGCCAGCTGGGAAGAAAATAAGAAGGGAAAGGATGCATGGCAATGCGGGAGAAATTGTCAAATATTCCCCACTTCCTCTCCCCTCTCCGCTTTACACCTGGCAACCAAGCAGAATTTATTCCAGTTATTTAAGGAAGGCTAAAAATTTGGTAGTCCATCGATGTAATTTGTATCATTAACAGAAAAATAGAGGAAAATAGTATCTCCACTCATCAAAAATTAAAAAGCATTTCATAAAAGCCAGTCATTTAGAAGCACACCAGCCTGTCTGACCACGAGATGTGAAAGGGGACAGTTATTAGACATGAAAGAACTAAAAATCATATCAGTGGGTGCCCATCTCCCTGATACAATCAATGAAGACAAACATGTGCATAAGCAAATGTGGTAAAGAAAGCTGATGGTGCCCAGCTATCAAAAGATATAGCATCTGGGGTCTTAAAGGCTTGAAGGTAAACAAGCGGCTATCTAGCTCAGAAGCAACAAAGCCCACATGAAAGAAACACACCAGCCTGTGTGACCACGAGCTGTCAAAGGGATCAGGTATCAAGCATCAAGGAAGAAAAAAATCATATTGAAAATGTGGGTGAGTGCAGAGTGGAGACTCAAAGCCCCTTGGTAGCCAACCGGACACCCCCTTACTGAAGGGTTGTGGGAAGGAGATGAGCCAGTCAGGGTAGCAATGATGAAACATATAACTTTCCTCTAGTTCTTAAATGCTTCCTCCCCACCCCCCCCACACACACACTATCATGATCCCAATTCTACCTTACAAATCTGGCTAGACCAGAGGATGTACATAAGTACAGATAGCAACTGGAAACACAGGGAATCCAGGACAGATGACTCCTTCAGGACCAGTGGTGAGAGTGGTGATGCCTGGAGGGTGGAGGGAATGTGGGGTAGAAAGGCGAAACTGGCTACAAGAATCTACGTGTGGCCTCCTCCCTGGGGGATGGACAGTAGAGAAGAAGTAGGGGGAGACATCGGACAGTGTAACATATGACAAAATAATAATTTATGAATTATGAAGGGTTCATGAAATAGAGGGGAGTGGGGAGGGAGTGGGAAATGAGCAGCAGATATTAAGGGCTCAGGTAGAAGGCAAATGTTTTGAGAATGATGATGGCAACAAATGTACATATTTTCTTAACACAATGGATGTATGTATGGATTGTGATAAGAATTGTATGATCTCCCAATAAAATGATAATAAATAAATTAAAATAATAAAACATTTTAAAAGTCAATAATTTTATTCTTTTCCCATTTTTCTTTTGATGTGATGTTACCAGTTACCAGAGATGTACAACCAAACACCTCATGAGATTTTTGTTCCTTAGTTTAGAGGTTTAATAGTTTCATGAGTCAGCAGGTCGAATATCATGTTTAGCATTTCTCTGCTACCTCCGAGTTCCTTGTCTAATTCTTAGGGTCTTAAAAATCTTATGCACATTCCCTGTCTCAAAACCTACATGCATACAGCCATCGTTGTCAAAACGGCCAGGGACTGGTACATGGATAGACTTGTAAGCCACAAAACAGAATTGAAAACCCATTTGCCTACAGATAGCTAATCTTCGGAGAGGGATTAAAACATATGAAATGGACAAGAGAGGTTCGCTATAATAAATGGTGCTGGCAAATGGAATATCCATTTGCAGAGGAATGAAATAGGACCTCTATCTCACTCCACATAAAAAAATGGACTCAAGATGGATCAAAGACTATAAAATACAGAGGTATTCAGATTATTAATGAGGGAAGAGGGACAAACATAAGGGCCCTGATACATGGCATAAATACACTGTAAAACATAGCTAAAAACACACAAGTAATAGAAAAACTAGATGACTGGGACTCCTTAAGAAGTAGACATTTGTGTGAACCAACAGATTTCACCAAAAGCGTAAACAGGGAATCTAAAGACAGTCAAAAAAATTTTGGCAAAGACAAGTGACTAATTTCCAGATTTTTTTTTTTACAAACTTCATTCAACAACAAAAAGACAATCTGATTTAAAAATGGGCAGAGGGCATGAACAAACACTCCAACAAAGAAGACATCTGGGCATCCGACAAGCACATGACAAAATATTCAACATCTTTGGAGTTTGAGAGCTCTAAATACCACAACAATGAGATGATACCATCTCACCCAGCATTGCTGGCAAGGATGTGGAGAGACTGGAACCCCCCCCCCCCCATACACTGCGGGTAGAACTGTAAAACGGGGCAACCACTATGGAAAACGATATGGTATTTCCTCAAAAAAAGTCAGAAATAGGAACACCATATATCCCTGCAATAAGAGCTATGACATGGATCAATATATGCACAGCCTTGTTCATGGAAGCACTTTTCACCAAAGCCAACAGATGGAAACAACCTCAGTGGCCGTGCATGGGAAAACAAACGATGGTGCCCACATGAAATGGAAGGTGAGGAGACGCATGCCGAATCGGTGACAGAACTCAGAGCGCAAAGTCGTAAAGGAGAGCAGGCTTTCGGCCACGGTGAGATTGCTGGAACCTCCAAGACGATGGCCCTCAGTCACACTTCTGGTCCTGCAATTGAACTCCCCTCCTGGCTCCATTTTCAGCCCAATAACAGGGAAGCCTGTACACGGAGCAATAACATGAGTGAGGTACACACGCCTTAAAATAATCAGCCCTGCGAATCGACAGGGCAGCGTTTGCTCAAGGAGAAAGTTCGGAAGGAGTGGGAAAGAAATACGGAAAGAAGAACTTCAAAACCTAGAGGCATCTCTAGGATCCGGAGCCATGGAGACTGAGCTGCCCAGAGGTAATCTTGACACCTTAAATGTAACCAGTCCCCTGAGATCCACTTTAAAGGAAACAATGGTTTCCCTTTGTTAGTAAGAGACTCCTGTTTGTACTTTATGCTCTTTTAAAGAATTATCACCAAGGGATCAGACTGCAAGACTGACCATCGTAACTGAGAAGGTTAGCTCCGTGCAGGGCGCTGTGAGCTTGTTAACAGCAGGCCAGTAATTCGGAAGGACCTGGAGGATGGCTGCCAGGCCCCTGAGCTGTGCGTTCCAAACCTGCTGTTTACTCAGACCTCCCCAAATAAGTTAAACCTAAAAATTCACCTGCAGATAACGTCAGCTACTAGTAGCCCAAGTGGTTCCTGGAACCAGGTAGAGTTCAAGGGCAAGTAAACCTTTTAAGCTAAAACACAAACGAACAAAAATCCTTTCAAAGACGAGAATGAATGTAGATATGACCCTTTTATTTGGCTTATTTAAGCATTTTCACCAACAGTCACCAAACAAAGCTATTTTGTATTATTGGGCCATTTTATTTTTTTTTAAAAAAACATTTTGACACCCCAAACTCTGAAGCACTGTCCAAATTGAGGAAAGGCACTGCAGTGGATTAAGGGGGCTCCTTTTGCTGGCACCAGTGGAAGCTCTCTTTCTGGGTCTGTGTCAATCCTCTGGGTGGGATTGGGGCTTCCCTCTGCTGATCCAGTTGTAACATAAACATACTCTAAAAGCAAAGACTCCCCCGTCTATCTGTACCACTCAGGCCAAGCCTGTCTATCTTGGTGAAGTCGCTGTTCATTTGGGCGTCTCTGCTACGTACAAGATCCAACTTGTACCTGTGTTATGACCCACAGAAGGTAAGTGGTGGAGCCGATTCCTGAATCCAGGGCTCTGTCCTCTCATGCTTACCAGCCTGCCTCGGGCTGTTGTGGCTGGGTGACTTAGTCCCGCCTGATATGGACCAACGGGTGTCAGGGTGGAATGCCCCAGAGGGGCTTGCAGCTGCAAGCTCTCCTAGGACAGATCACCAGGTCTTGCCCCCGCAAAGCTTCTGGGTGGGTGCAAACCATGAAGCACTTGGTTCGCAGCCTAGCGCTCGACTTTGACTCAGGGAGCTGTAACGTACATATCTACCTAATTGAAAACCCAGATGCATTCTTACTGGGTGATGCCAGCCAACAGGTCACTTGTGAAAGAATCTCATGAACTGCCTTATTAGCTACTGATGTCCATGCTGTTTTCTTCCAACTCAGTTATCCGAGTGCAAGGACCCTTCCGTAAGTGTCTGTCCACCAGGGTGGCTCGTGTGGAGTGAAGATGCCGACCTGGCTGGCTGTCAGTGCTGCGGCTGATCCGTGAGGTGCAGGATGCTTTCCTGTCCGCTTGTCTTTTGTCCCTTTGAATCCATTGTTTACCCAAGAAAGTAACTCTCAAAAGTGACTCAGACATCAATAATCCGAGTCTTGTTCTCTCCTCCCTTTATGAGTTCTGGGGTCCCCGGGGTACTCCAGTTACAGATAGGCGTTGCCTACAGTCTGTCTGATAATGCTGAGCCACGTACACACCCGGTCCTATGAGGTGTTTTGTGTGTTTGTTTTAATACAGGAAAATAGCTCTCCTTTTATGTATTATTTCCCCCTCATGGTTCTAAAGACCCCAAGCCCAGACTCTTGTAGCCCTGGGCCACAGTTCAGACCCAGGCAGATGAGGCAGGTAGTTCTAGCCCCAGACTCATGGCAATGGGGGGAGGGGGGGAAGGAGGGGCGGGGTGGTTGGGCCACAGCTGCTCCTGCTGCTCTGGTGGGTAGGACAGTGGACAGGCTTGGGTGGGCTTCATGCCTACCTCACTGGCTTCCTCTTGCTCTGCCGGCTGCCCCTGAGCTCAAACCCTGCCAGGGTCCTGTCCTCAGGGCCTCCCCGGGCAGCTCCAGGGGCAACAAGGCTACCCGGAAGCAGGCCCCCATACGATTGAATAGGGTGCTCACAGGACATCCAAATCACAGCGTCCCGTTTCACAGCATAACACGGGGTGGGGTGGGGGGGTGCACAAGGCAAAGGTGTCATCTAATGCACCCATTCTGGGGGCTGTTTGAGCTCAAAGATAAGCAACTAGAAGAGGGACCTGCCTTATAAAGGTAGGCGGAAAAGTTGTCAGTGCACTGATTACAGGGATCTACACATAACCTCCTCCCTGGGGGCAGACAACAGAAAAGTGGGTGAAGGGAGACATCGGACAGTGTAAGAGAGGACAAAATCATAATTTATAAATTATCAAGGGTTCATAAGGGAGGGGAAGCGGGGAGGGAGGGGAAAATGAGGAGCTGATGCCAGGGGCTTAAGTGGAGAGCAAATGTTTTGAGACTGATGAGGGCAATGAATGTACAAATGTGCTTTACACAATTGATGTATGTATGTATTGTGATTAGAGTTGTGTGAGCCCCTAATAAAGTGATTAAAAAAAGAAATTAACTAGAGGACACATTCACAACATTAAACAAATTTTTATTATCAAATTACACCTTACTTTTAATAGATCAATAATGATCAATTTTATATTAAAAAAGAAAAACTGGCGGAGACCTGTGTTGGCGTTATCTGTGGACCTTCTGTCCTGGACCGGCAGGACTCTAGGAGCACTTTTAAGTGGGGAAGTGGGGGGAGAAGGGAAGGGGGGGCACAGCGCTGATCTCCGTCAGCAGAGGGCTGGAGAAGGACGTTGCAGGAGCAATGTCTCCCTAGGTCCTGTGCTGGCATCTGACTCTCTTTGCTCCAGCTGTGGGCTCTGAGCGGTGGGGGAACCCAGTGGCAGCCACCACTCAGAGCCCAGTCACCACTTCCACAGCCTTCCTAACGCAGACCCACACGCTCCAAGGCCTCACCGGGAGAGCTGCATCCGGACTCCTGCGCTCTCCACCCACCAGCCCCTGCTTCCCTGCGACCCAGAGCGTGGATGCCCATGGAGACGCCATGCAGCACGAGCGCTCTCACCTTCTGGACTTCCTTAGCCCCTCTGAGCACCCCAGCCTCTGCTCCAGAGGGGAGCTAACTGCTGCCAGGCAACTGGACCAGCTCCGATGTGGAAAGCACCGCTAACCTCGCTGCCACCCAGCAGGCTGCAACCACATGGTGCCCCGGAGAGGAGCTCAGCGGTGGGGAGGAGGCTCCCTCGAAGGTGGTTCTTCCTTGACAGGTGGTGACGGTAGTTAGGTGGCATCCCGTCCATTCTGATTGATGAAACCTTGTGTACACTGCCCGGTAGGGCCTCCTCTTCCCAATTCTGGTGATGCTCAGTCCATCACTTCAAGATCCCTCCTCCTTATTGCTGACCGGGCCCCACTTCACCTTCCGCAACCTCCACCCATCTGTCACATCTGGGTAGTTATAGTCTCACTGCTGAATCATCCTTTATATAAGTTATTTTCTATTCAAATTATTGCGTGGCTTTTGTCTGCTGCTTGTTTTGTTCCCCGGAGCTGTTGAGTTGTCTCTGACGCATAGCAACCCCACATACAACAGGAAGAAACACCTTCTGGTCTTGCCCCACGTCGCAATGGCTGTGTTTGAGTCCATTGTTGCAGCCGCCATGTCGCTCCATCTCGTTAAGGCCCTTCCTCTGTCTCTTGCTGCCCCGCGACTTTGCCACGCAAGGGCTCTTTTACCAGGCACTGGTCTCTCTGAACAAATTGTCCAAACTACAGAATGCGTGTATGGAGCATTCTGGCTGTCCTTCTTCCTAGGTAGATGGGCAGTAGAGAAATTGCATACTTAAAATGGGTGGGGTGGGGGTGGGAGGAGGCATGAAGTGGCTGGCTTATAAATTTTCATGGGTGGGGAACATGTTGATAGGATTATAGGACTGTGGTGTGGGTGTTCATATAACTGCAATTGTTACATATAGAATACTTTTGTTTTGTGCACTTAGAGAGTATTATGTTTAAATGAGGCTGGTCCATTTTGAGTTGTAGGCATTTTAATTCGATCCTCTTAGAAACAAATATGATTTTAACATTGTCCTTGTTTTCAAATTAGATATGGCTAAAGAATTGTGTACAAGTGCCAAGTTGGCAAGAGGTGGACTGTGATAGGTTTTTTGGTGCCAACGTGGCACCGGGAAGAAGACATGGGTGGAGTCTAGCTTGACCAGAACAAATGGCTCCTGGAGGCTGCTCCCTCTCCCCTCTGCTTTTGCTTTCCTGCTGGCAAGTATGCCATGCAGTGACCCATGCACCCCTGTGATGCGGCCACCACCACGATCCACGCGGCTCTGCACCCTTTGGCCCGTGGTCTTGCTGCATTCTGCATCATGCAGGTGGCTGCGTGAGGCTGAAGAGGGATTTATGGATTCGTATCAGGCTTCTGTTCTTGATCTGGACTGTGCTGGGATGTTTTCTTGATTTAAAAGATATATATTTCTTGATAGAAAGCTTACACATATCTGTCACTGGATTTGTTTCCCTAGTCAACCTGGCCTAACACAGACGATAAACACACACAGCATTGTGGGAAGCATATGGCTCTCCCTTGAAGAGCTGGGATGAGAAATTCCATACCATGTAGCAATCCTTCTGCTGGGGGCTTTCCCAAAGCTGTAAGAGCCACGGCACGAGCAGCCGCATGAGCACCCAAGCTCAGCGCAGCATTGTCCACAAGAGCAAGAAGAGGCAAACAACCCAAATGCCCATCAACAGAGAATGGATAAAGAAGCGCTGGTACATGGAATACATACCATGCATCACTAACAATCACGAAACTATAAAGTACCTCACGGCACGCATGGATCAGCCTGGAGATCATGATGCTAAGTGAAACTAGTCAAGCGCAAAAGGACAACCATGGCATGAGACCATTGTTATAAGAGGGGGGAAAGACACACACTTGCAATCCAAAGGGAACCAATTTTGGAAGTTACCGAGGGAGAGAGGATGGAGCAATAGACTAGAGACGGGCTGGAAGGAGTGAAGGAGTTTTGCAATCCACATGAGGGAGAAGTGAAGGAGTTTTGCAATCCACATGAGGGAGAAGGGAGAAGGACATGGTTGTAATCAACTGTTGAACACAAAATTAAGGGTCAGAAATGTACATCCCTTCCCGAACCTAATTCACAAAGAAAAAAATTTTTTAAATAAAAACACACAGTCCTGCTGCAACGATCTCAGCAGAGGGAGGAGGAAACTCACGCGCTTGGCTACCTCTAGCTCATTTCTCCAGAGGATGCCCAGGTAGCCCTGTGGGGAATGAACCCTTGTGGTTATCCTGGGGTCCCTCTGAAATTCCACTAGAACTATGACAAAAGAACTCAAGGGCACAAAGCCAAAGCTGGGGTGGGAATATCAGAGGAAGGCTGTCAGGAGGCTGCAGAATGAATGACAGTGGACCTGAATATATTGAAAATGGAGGCACAAAAGACCCACAAGAAATTAGGCAAATGTTGTCAGAGACCCCAAAAATGAGAGGCCCTGGGGATCTTTGACGACAGGGTTGCAGGATGGTGGGTAGAGATAGATTGGTTGGATTATTTTTCTTTCTATTAAGGTAAAATTTATATATAAAATACAATACTTTAAAAAGATGTGCCGTGTTACGGTACACTGGTTTTAATTTACATCAGTTTCTTCTTTGTGTGAAGGTATCAAGAGCAGTTGTCTACTAGCACCCCAGAGATGCTTTGTTTCGTATACTTGACTGCAGCCCTCACAATGGAACATCACTCAGCCCACTTCCTCCCCGGCTGTCCGGTTTCCATTCCTCCTCCTTCCTGACCCTTCTGAACTGTGTCCTTGGGACCATCCTACCTACCCTCCCACCCCAAGTGGTGGACTCCTTTATGGTGCGCACACAGCCACAGTCCTGCTGTCCCCCTTGTGGTAGAACCATCTATTTTGAAATAGGGTTGAAGGGCCATCGTCCCAGAGGTTCCATCCAGCCTCTCTCAGACCAGTAAGCATAACTCGCCATTTTATGTGCAAAATTAAATATTTTTAATCAAGTTATACAACCACTACCATAATCCACATTCAGAACCTTTTCACCGTCCCAGTTAGATCCCTCGTGCTCATGTGCAGCTATGACCTACTTCCACTCCTAGCTCCCGGCACCAATAATGTGCCTCTGTCTCCGGACGCACCACCACCAAGTCCATTCTGATGCCCCTTTGGGTTGCTGAGACTTTAACTCCTTGTGGAGCTAGACAGCCTCTTCTTTCTCCCTCCGAGTCCCCAGGGCTCCTTCCTTTCCCTCTAGATTTGCGTATTCTGGGCATTTCCTGTAAACAATCATTTGTGTTTAAGCTCTTCTACTTGGCATAATGTTGTGAAGTTTCTTCAGATTGTAGCATGGATTAATACTTGATTCATTTAATTGCCGAGGGCTATGCCATTATTTCGGTTCCAGGTCATGCACTCCCTCACTGGTGGTTGGTCCTTTAGGTGGATCCTGTCTCAGGGATGATGGCCGCTGTGTGGTACTTCTCTTGGGTAGACGGATGCTTCCGGGTGAAAGTTCTGAGTCAGATGGTAAATGTCCTGGTTGCTCTTTAAGATACAGTCACACAATTTTGCATGTAAGGTCTTTTACATACCCCCATCCCAAGCTGTTTTACATTTACAAGGATCTCTCTGGATCCTTGCTAATATATATATATGATTGTCTTACCTTTTTTATTGTTACTGATTGTAAAGTCTTTTTAAGGAGTAAGGCAAATTCCCCAAACCCCACTCTCCCTGTTAACAGGCAGAAGACTGACAATTTATTCTTAAATCTCCCTGGGAGAGCAGAGGGGACAGTCACAGGTCTCACCTGGCCCTGGGAATGCCCTCCTCACCAGCTTATACCTCAAGTAGTGCACCTGGAACAGAGAGAGGGAGGGAAGGATGGAAGGGCTGATGATTCTCCCCACAGCCCAGGAAGCCCCATGCTTAGACCAGAAGGGCCCTGTTCTCAGGGTATCTATCTTTAGCCTTAACTTTGCAGTTGATAAGAAATAAAAGAGGAACCGGTTTTTAAGAGATCAAGAGGAAACCATCTGATTAATGCAGAATGTGGAACATTTTGCAAGACAAAACTGGTACGGTCTCTTCAAAAGGTCAACACTATTTTTGTAAAAAAGAAAGGTACTGTCCTAGATTTAAAGAGACGATGGAGACCTAACAGCCAAGGGCGAGGACTGGGCCCTAACCGGATCCTCATTTGAAGGGAAAGATCTTTAAAAAGCATATCAGGAACACACACAGAGAGAAAGCAAATGTACCATAAATGTTAGCAATTGTTGAATCTTGGTTTTAGGGAACATGGACGCTCATTATACACTTCCTGTTTGTTTGAGCATCTTAAAAATCTGTGGAATGACAAAAGCCCCATTTGTAAGAGGACAAAAAGTATTTAGAGCAAATCTCACATCCCACTGGGCAGGAACACGGAAGATTCTCCGTCCTGGCAGAGGGTGAGATCTGTGGTCAGTCAGTGGAATAGCCCTCACTTCTGTCACTTGAATTGCCAAAGACCTGTCGGTATCATATGACCCTGTCACATGCTTCCTGGGGCCCAGGGGACACATAGTGACACAACCACTGACCCTCTTTTCCTTTTCTAGTTATCTGAGAAATGTAGACAGTTTAAAAGGCGTCCAAGCATAGATAAGCCCCTGGGGGAGGGCTGTTGTACAGGGCCCTTGCATATCAGAATGCACATTCTCAGTTAGAACCTGTAGGTTGGACATTGCAGATGCGGCATCTGGCTCTCTGTCCTGTTGAATTTGGGCTCTAAATATCCTACATTTTGTGCATTTGCATCTTGCCTCTCTCCAAGTTCAGTGGCAGATGTTGTAGCCAGTGCCCTTAAACCTTTCACTCACTCACCACCTTGGAATGATACACTGGAATGACAAGAGGACTAACCGGAGGAGGAGAAACGTGGAGGGGAAGGTTGCTTAGGTCGTATCTGAGGGTATGGCCTAGCTCAGAGCTGGCATCCAGTAGCTAGAGAACCCTTGGTAGTGGGTACCTTCCCCTGTGCGCGCGTGGAACTCAGTGGGAAAGACGTGCGCTGTTTGGTTCCGACAGTGGTATGGCACGGGGCGTTGGGGACAGGACAGCGCAGTGCTGTTGGTGACTGAAAGAAATTGCTCAGCTCTGAGGGCGAGGCCCGAGGTAGGCACGCGGGGCCTTGCTGCCACCGGCTCTGGTTCCCCACTGTGTCGAAGCAACCCCGAAGGAGACCACAGGTTGCAAGTCTCTTCTCAGGTTGCAAGTATCTCACAGGCTCGGAAGGAAAGAGTCCCGCTTATGAACGCCAAGAGAACGGCCGACAATAGCTGTCAGTTAAATTGTGCACACAGAGTAACCCCCACGGTGTGCAGAGTGTGCCACTGTGGTCCCAGGCCCAAAAGGCAGAAACGCGAGCCCTGCAGCCGTGCTCTCCGTGCGACGCGCAGGCCACCTGGTGGGCGCATCCGGAACACCGCACTGGAGGCGGCCTGCATGAGGGGGACACCCGACAGGGACTGAGAAATTCCAGGAGGAGCCCTTTGGTCTGACTCAAAGCTGGATGTTCCTTCTAACACACCTGTAAGCTGGTAGATACCCCAGCCGGAACGTGGCCAGGACAGCAGCTCTCCTGTGTGAAACTCATGCCCTTTTTGTTCAAGTAGGTTAGAAAGTGTTTTCCGGGACTGGGTGGAGTTAAACTCTCTGTTGTTGTCCCTGATTCCGTTCCTACTCATAGTGATCCTGCGGACAAAGGAAGGAAACACTGGCTGGCCCTCTGCCAACCTCAAAAGGGCGCCTGTCTCTGAGCCCACTGTTGAAGACGCTGTGTCAAAACCACAGGCTCTAAATCTTAAGCAAATGGGTCTTGGTTCTATTATAGGGAGCTCAGCACAATGACTAAGACGTTTTTCCTTCAGTAATCCGACTTCCACAAGTTTGAAGACTGTTGTTATTTGATCTCAGAATCTTCTCCAAGAGAAACTTCTCCAGTATCCAGAATTCTGGTGGCATTCAGAGCCCAAGTTGCCCAAAACATACACACAAACACACACACCACCTTCTAGGGAACAGCTTCAAATCATATATATATATATACCACCTTCTAGGGAACAGCCTCAAACCACACTGGGTAAGGCCCTTGTGTGCCTACAAACTTTACAATGTATCACCACCCCTCTTAGAAAGTATCGGCCTAGAATTGGTCACGGCTCTGCTCGGGTGGTCTGACCAGAGCAGTGGCAGTGGAACTACTGGGCCAGTGTACAAATACAGAAAATATTCATTTTAATTAAATCAAAAAATGGGTTGGGGTGTTGAGCCTTTTCAGCACCAACACCATAAAGCAACGAATTCTCTTGGATCCTTGACACCCAGCGGTTCTCAACCTGTGGGTCAAGACCCCTTTTGGGGGGGTGTCAAACAACCCTTTCACAGGGGTCACCCGATTCATAACAGTACCAAAATTACAGTTAGGAAGTAGCAACGATGGGGGGCAGGGTCCCCACCACATGAGGAACTGCATGAGGAAATTGAGAACCACTGCTTTGCACTGAGAAGTCAGGACTCCCACATTTCTGTTTGTAAAAGAGTTGCTTTGCCTCTCAGATCAAATACCACACTGCATTCAGTGCTGCTGAGTGTTGCTCGTGTTTGCTTGTTGAGACCTTTCCATTCACCTATTGATTCCTTTTTCCATTCAGTCAATAACTATTTATTGAGTGACTTTTATGTGTTGGTCCTTATGTTCTGAGGATGCAGAGAGATTGCATCTGCCCCCAAGAGAGTTCCCATGCAGTGGTAGGGGGCTGACAACTGTCTTTTGATGCCGCTGGACCCAGGTGGCACCACGAGAAGCCTTCCTTCTGAATCAGACTGAGCACACACCAACGCTATTGGGCTCACACAGGCAAAACCGTCTCTAAAGTCACTATAAGAGATTTCCCGGGCTTTTTTTTAATTTTTGAAATTCATTAGATCTAATTCATAAACCAAGTAAGTGGCATCCACGTTCAGAAATAAATGACAAACGTGAATGGATTAAGCACTAAAATTAAATGCAAAGAGATACAAATCAACTTAAGCATGTGCCAAACTGGTAAGATAATACCAATGAGGGAAAATATTGATGGATTCAAATAATCTAAAGTAGTATAATCTAACTTAGTGGGAAACATTTTGACAATGCCAGAACAATTGGGAAAAAGAAATATTTATTTAGTAGGTTAAGTTACCAGTATAGTGATTCTAAAAGTATTTTGCATATGTTGTAGAAGGGAGCAAATCAATATATTGCTATTTTCTGGAACTGAAGTTTTCACTTTAGGAACATTTGAAATAGCGAAAGGTTATCAAGAAACCTGGAGTATTGGATTTGAATTGGAATTGTCGATGTGCATTATATACATATAATTATACACACATATATTTATATATACATATATAAAACTAGGTTCTAGATGGTCCCACTAAAATAACTTAGGGAAAAAATCATATCCCAGTAGCGGAGGTGCCCGGTCTTGTTTTTTAAATACTATTCTTCATGGAAAGGGACCCGAGCTCCTCAGGGAAGTGGAGTCGCAGGGAACTGCAGATGAGCGTGCAGAGTGTAACTGTGGAGAAAACAAGGCCGTGTTCCCAGACTGACAGACACACACCACAAGGGCACAAGAGCCAGCTTGAAGCGGCTCCAAATCCAGGGCAATCCGATCATCGGACTGGATAACGGCAATAAAGGGTTAGAATGGACTATTTCAAAGGAACCCATGAAAACCAGATGGAAGGTAGAGCGGGAAGCAACAACAGAAAATGGCCATTAATAAATTTAAGGGGAAAATGTAACTTTTAAAACACCATTGGCAACCACCAATGTCATAACCCAGACAAAGACCATCAAGAGAAGCCCCAAGTCCCTGAATAAACAGCTGCGAGAAAACAGGGTGAGTGCAGGATCCCACCCCACGGCCCTTGGGCCCATTCTGATGCACACTGACCCTGTAGCCCTCCGTGGGGGTCCGAGGTCGTAAGTCCTTATGCGAGTAGAACATCTCATCTCCTCACCCCTCCCGGAGTTACCTGGGCCCAAAGCATCATCCCTCCACCACCAGGGCGGCACGATGTCACAGGACCATCCACACATTGGCAACGAACTACGGCGAGCACCCCGTTGCCGGGTGACCAGAGCCCATCTACAAGGAGATGCCACCGCAGGTCTGCTGGGTCGGCCAAAACGTAGAGCAACCCTCGGTGCTTCCCGGGTCGGGCAACACCTAGATCTCTCCTTCACAGCTGATGAGCATGCCCATTGGCACAGCCCACCTGAAACACAGCGTGGCAGAATCTCATAAAATTCTCTGCCATGCAGTCGAGACTGACTCTTAGTGATCCTCCGGGACAGGGAGAACTGCCCTGTGACTTTCAGAGACTGTGACGCTTTACCGGAGTAGAAAGCCTGTTCTTTTTCTGAGAAGCGGCTGGTAGGGTTGAACTGCTGACTTTGTGGATGGCAACTCGTAACGATGCCACCAGCGCTCCCATAGAATCCCTTCTAGAGACTGAGGGCTCATGGCCAGGGTGGCGCTGTGCCCAGCCCTTTTCCCTCCATAGTTTCTCTCCACTCCGCTGGATAATTTGACTGCTGAGGCTCCCTCCTCCTGCCTACCTGCTCCCACACTGCTAGCCTCGAGGCAAGCAGACTCCACATCCCTAGCTACCAAGGCCAAGGCATATCCCTACTCCCTACCCACTTCCCGTTTAAGTTTGCAGAGGGGGCAAGAGGGGAACATGAAGAGAAGGATCCACCTGGCGCTCAGGTGGATTAAACTTTTTAAAATTGTAAATTGTAAAAAAAAAATTTAATTAGCTGTGATTCAAACCCCAGGATCCTTGCTCCTCCCCTCCCCACAGCCTCAAAGAAGCAAATAATAGTCCCTGAGACATCCCACCCTCCTCTCTAGTCCTTCCTGGAACTCCACCACCAAGCCTGGAGTCTTCATGCCAACAAAGTTGTAAGCGTTGTTGGGTGTCCGTGTGAGACTCGGTGAGTCTGAACCATTCACGGCTGCCAGTTACACGGAGATTGTAACCACATTCTTACTTTTCTTTCTTTCTTTTATTTTGAGTTTTCCTTTTTTTTTTTTTTACATTTTATTAGGGGCTCATACAACTCTTATCACAATCCACACATATACATACATCAGTTGTATAAAGCACATCTGTATATTCTTTGCCCTAATCATTCTCAAAGCATTTGCTCTCCACTTAAGCCCTCTGCATCAGGTCCTCTTTTTTTTTTCCCTCCCTCCCCGCTCCTCCTCCCTCATGAGCCCTTGATAATCCACAGATTGTTATTTTGTCATATCTTGCCCTATCCAGAGTCTCCCTTCCCCCCCCTTCTCTACCGTCCATCTCCCAGGGAGGAGGTCACTTGTGGATCCTTGTAATCCGTTCCCCCTTTCCAACCCATTCTTACTTTTCAAATGACACAGAAGCTTTGTCAATAAAGCCTTAACATTTGGGATCTGTTTTTCATTCTTTCCTGTGTGTGCGTGTGTGTGTGTGTGTGTGTGCATTTTAAATCATGTTAATGGGCCTCTTACATACATTGTGTCAAGCACATTTGTACATAGGTTGCCATCATCATTTTCAAAACATTTTCTTTCTACCTTGGTATCAGTTCATTCCCCCCCCCCTCCCTCATGAACCCTTGATAATTTATACATTTTTTTATATCCTAGACTGACTGGTGTCTCCCTTCACATGCTTTTCTGTTGTCTGTCCCCTGGGGAGGGCTTATATATAGATCCTTGTGATCGGTCCCTCCTTTCTCCCCCTACCTTCCCCTTCCCCTCCTGGTATCTCTCTTCTCATTATTGGTCCTGAGGGGTTTATCTGTCCTGGATTCCCTGTGTTTCCAGCTCTTATCTGTACCAGTGTACATACTCTGGTCTACGCGGATTTGTAAGGTAGAATTGGGGTCATGATGGGGGGGGGACATAGGAAGCATTAAAGAACTAGAGGAAAATTGTATGTTTTATCGGAGTTATGCTGCACTCTGACTGGCTCATCTCAATGATATGATTTTTGTTCTGGGTCTTTTATGCCTGAGACCTGATCCCATCGGCACCTCATGATCACACAGGCTGGTGTGCTTCTTACATGTGGATTTTGTTGCTTTTCAGCTAGATAGCCACTTGTTTATCTTCAAGCCTTTAAGATCTCAGATGCTCTTATCTTTGGATAGCTGGGCACCATCAGTTTTCTTCACCACATTTGCTTATGCACCCATTTGTTTTCAGTGAGCTTGTCAGGAAGGTGAGCATCACAGAATGCGGGGTTATTAGGACAAAGTGTTCTTGTGTTGAGGGAGTACTTGAGTAGAGGCCCAATGTCCATCCGCTACCTTAATACTTAACATATGAATATATGTACATAGATCTATTTCCCTATCATTATATATAAATATATTTACATATGTACATGCCTATATTTAGACCTCTATAAATGCCCTTTGCCTCCTAGTTCTTTCCTCTATTTCCTTTTACTTTCCTCTTGTCCCACTATCATGTTCAACCTTCATTTCGGTTTCAGTAATTCCTCTCAGCTACATTGCCCTTGATCAAGCCCCAACAGGCATCCTATGCCCTCCTTGCCATAGATTTTAGATCACTTGTTGTTCCCTTGTCCCTGAGTTGGTTGATACCCCCTTCTTTTCCTTTGCCTCCCCTGCTCCCGAGTCCCCCCAGAACCATAGTTCCCATTGTTTTCTCCGGATTGCTTATCCCACCTATTTTATCTAGATAGACATGCAGAGACAGTAATAAGCACAAAAACAAGACAGAACAAAACAACAAAAGGAACAAAAACCAAAACAACAACAACAAAAGAAAAGCCTATAAATAGTTCAAGGTCTGTTTGTTGACCTTGGGGAGTGTTTTCTGGTTGAGTCTGATGGAATGCCACACCCTGCCCCAAAGTCTATTTTTGGTACTCCCCAGGGACTTCATTCCTTTGTTCCCTTGCTGTTGTAAGGACTCTGTTGCACACCCTGAGTGTTTTGCCCTGGTGTGGTGGGGTCAGATCAGGCACAATTCCTGCACTGTGTCTCCCGTGTGGTCCCCCGGAGCAATATGGGTCAGCAACGGATGGCATGTCTCATGGTGGGACCGGCCATATGGTCCACTCTGTGCATTGGCTACTCTGAGCAGGAATTTCATCCTTAGGTTTGGTGAGCCAGGATGTGTTCCACTCTCTCTCCCTCCCTCTACTTTTGCTCCTGTGTGCTCTGAACAGACGGCCCCTCTCCCAGAGCTGTAGCTTCAGTGCTGTCCTTTGAAGTGCATTCTTCTTGGGGGAGGTGGGGAGGGTGTCCACATAGTTGTGACTGGGGCTGGCACTCAGACCTCTCTGTCGGTTCCCTGCTTCATGCCAGTATGTGGCATTCATGTCTTGGCATACCGGGTTGAGGTTTGGTCCCTCTCTCACTCTCCTATGAAGATATAAAGAGTACCCTCCCTTTGGGTGAGTTAGTGCCCTGTTCCCCTGCTACCCATGTTTTTCTTTCTTTCTTTCTTTCTTTCTTTCTTTGCCCCTCCTATTTGGTTGGCTGCCACATGTATCCATGGATTGGGTCTGGCCCCTGGCATAGTACCTGGACCTCACCCCAGGAATGTTTGTGTACAATAGTTTTCCCCCTCTGCCCCTTGTTTTGTTCTCTAATATCAGGACATTTTATGTGACAAATGCAAAAATAAAGTCATTTAAATGAAATGAATATGTTTATCTTTGGTTAAAAAAAGAAAAAAGAATCTTATAAAGAAAGGCAACTATTTACCATACACACTAGCGGTACCACCCCTAAGCACTTACTGAAGAGAGCTGAAAGCAATGACCATAAATATTCATAGCAACTTTATTCATGATAGCTAAAACTAGACATAACTGACATGCCCATCAATTGGTAATGACTAGATCATCTTTTCAGTATCCATCTAACACAACACAAAAGGAGCAAACTCCCGACACAGGCAAGAACATGGATAAACCCCAGAAGCACTAAGGTCAATGAAAGAAGCCAGGCACTAAAGGCTGGCCACATTACATGATTCTGCTTATTTTACATTCATAAAAAGGCAAACCTGTAATGACAGGAATCAGATCCAGGGTTGGGACTAGAAGAAGTGATTGAGTACAAAGACAAGAAAACTTTGGGGAGTTCTGGAAGGAGAGTTATTATCCCTGGTACTTAGGCTCCATCGTGTCACGGCAAACACCGAATTAGTGAATATTGATCAATGAGGAAATGCAAAATCAGGTTACTGCGAGCCTCTGGTCACAATGTTGTTGTTGTTGCTGTTGTTTTCTATCAACTGTGCTTCTCTGTTTGAAGACATGTGATCTAATGCAGATGTGTGATTTGTGAACATTTAACTCATGACCAGCGCCACAGCTCATGCCAGAAGGCTTGTCTCACACGTGCACACTCTCTGCACGGGCCAGCACTGCCTTCCTGTGCTTAGCCTCACTAGGCAGCATTTCAACACTTCACGCGAGGGACGTTTTCTACAGCAAAAACACCAAAATAAGACCACAAACATGAAAACACAGCCCCAAGTAGATTTCCAAAGAACGGCAGGTATTTACCACGTGAGAGCTGAAGTGCGGCAGAGAACGAATGAGTGGCCTTGTTTGACCTCGGCTGGAGACATGCACGGCACGTGGCTCAAAGTTGTCACTAGTTCACATGTGTGTGAATGATCCTAAAATAGCTGTAAGTATTCGTTTTGGAATTACCAATAAATGTTCGTAAGTCGATGAATTTTCAAATATGAAACCCATAAGTAATGAAGACCAGCTCCACGCTGTGTATCTAGATTGCAGTGGTGGTTATACAGGTGCCCCCGACAAGTCGGAATTGTGCTGGGCAGAGTGGAGCTTTCTTAGTACACCTTTCCCCCTCCCCCGCCCCCCCGCCCCCCCCCCCCCACAGCTAGGTAAGCATCAAGCAACTCACTCTGAATTAATGGGCCCAGTGGCATTGCCTGGGAAGGTATTTCTGGTCACAGTGAATTTTTTTTCAAACAAAAGCAGTTTCACTGGAACCTCATTTTTTGTGTGATGGCTAATTTAACAGAATGGTGTGAGGCTTTTATTTCCTACACAGTAAAAAATGCCGCAGAAGCAATTGTGATGTTGAACATGGCTTACAAGGAGTGCACTATGGGAAAGTGTACGAGTGGTCTTCTCGTTTCAAAAAGGAGAAATGTCAATTGATGACAAACCTCGTTCTGGATGGCCATCAACTTCCCAAATGGATGAAAATGTCGGCTCCTGGTGCATTTAGAGTTTGTTCCACCAGATCAGACTGTTAATCAAGCCTTCTATTTAGGGGTTCTGAAAAGATGGCATGAAAGTGTGCAACAAAAAAGGCCTGATGTGTGGCAGACCAGGGACTGGTTTTGCCACCATGCCAATGCACCTGCTCACGCAGCCATCTCAGTGTGCCAGTTTTGGGCAAAACAAACAAACAGCATGCCTCTCTTGCCCCATGCACCTTAGTCACCTGACCTCACTACCTGTGACTTCTTTTTGTTTCTGCGAATGAAGAGGGACATAAAAGGACAGCGAATTGGTGATGTAGACGAGGTGAAGAAGAAAAGGAGGGAGGTGCTGCCAACCATCCAAAGACATAAGTTTGAAAAATGTTTCCAAGGATGGAATTGCAGATTTTAGAAATGTATCAAGTGTCATGACGAGTACTTTGAAGGTGATAAGATTGTTCTGTAAAAGATATTTAAATACATAACTTTGAAAAATGTCAGGCTTTGTTGTACAACTGTACACCTATATACAAAACTTATTGGATTATTACTAAAAGGGTGAACTTTGTCTTTATAAATTATATCTTAATAAATCTAACCAAAAGTTTAGCATCACAGCAGTGGGGTAAGGGATGACACAATGTTCTTCCTGATGTGATATGAGGTGAGATATATAACATCACCTCTGCAGTGTGCTTGCCAAAAATGACCCAAGTTTAATATGGGAAACAAATTCAGAAACCAAGGAAACAAATCTAGTTATTGGACTCTTTTAAAATGTTAGTATCCTAACGATTTAAAGAAAAAAGGTAGAAGAAAGTGGCATAGCAACCAAATGGAATGGGAACCTAATTGAATACTGGATTTAAAAAATAAAACAAAAAGGCAGGATAATTTGGAATTTTATTTGGGAACTTTGAATATTATGTGGTCTCACTAAATCAATACCAAATTCTTATATATCATAAAAGTATGATGGTTCTTTAGGTTCTGATTTTTAATTTATTAACATCTAAATACTATAAAGTACATTGCCAGCTCACAGCAGTATGAAATTAGAAATCGATCATAGGAAGATCAAAGGGAAAAATGAAAATTGAATAACATCTGCTTTTTTTAAAAAAGCACTGGAAAATAGAAGGGGAAAATGAATGCAGTGAGAAGACAATGTCTAGAATTAAATGAGAATGAAGACACTGCACGGCAAAACCTTCGAGACACAGCAAAAGCAGCGCTCAGTGGGCAATTTTTAACAATAAACGCACACATGAAAAGAGAAGAAAAAAATCAACCACGTAACCCACATTTCCAACACTTTGAAAAAGAGCCGCAGAATATGCTTACATTCACCAGAAGAAAGGAAATAACAAGGATTAGAGCAGAAATAAACAGGAAACAAAACCGAAAAAGAGAATCAGCAACACTAAAAGCTGGTTCTGAGATTAGTAAAATCAATAAACCACTGGTAAGTCTAACAAAAGAAAAGAATGATAAGGAGCAAGTAGCATGAATAAGAATGAAATGGTCAAAATCACAAGAGAACTGGCAAATAAAATGGATAACAATACAATGAAGAACTGAATTCCAACCAATTGAAAAACTAGAAAAGATGGACAGATTACCTCACCCCACACAGACTGAAGCAGACAACTTGACCAGACCCATAGCAAAGGGAGAATTTGATCTGGTCGCTAAAAGGCTCCCACCAACAACGACGACAAAACATCCAGTCCCCAGTGGTTTCACTGGTGAGTTCTATCCGACCTTCAGAGGACGGACAGAAATGCGACACTGTTGCAGAGTATAGAGGAGGATCGAATACTCTTGAATTCTTTTTTTTGAAGCAACATAACCCTAATAACAAACATAGTCGAAGACACCACTAAAGAAGAAAACACATTCATAAACATAGATGCAAAAATCCTCAACAAACTCCTCGCCAGTGCAACATTAGAAAACCAGTCACCCCCAACTATCATGATCCTAATTCTACCTTGCAAATCTGGTTAGACCAGAGGATGCAGATGGGATCTGGAAGTACAGGGAATCTAGGACAGATGAACCCCTCAGGACCAAGGGTGAGAGTGACGATACCGGGAGGGAAGGGGGGGGTAGAAAGGGGGAACCGATCTTGGGGATCTACATATAACCTCCTCTCTGGGGGAAGGACAACAGGAAAGTGGGTGAAGGGAAACGCCGGGCAGTGTAAGATATGATAAAATAATAATTTATAAATTATTAAGGGTTCATGAGGGAGGGGGGTGGGGAGGGAGGGGGAGGGAAAAAATGAAAATGGGCTGATTCCAGAAACCCAAGTGGAAGGCGAATTTTGAGAATGATGAGGGCAACAAATATATAAGGATGCTTTACTCAATTGATGTATGTATTGTGATAAGAGTTGCATGCGCCCCAATAAAATGATTACAACGAAAAAAGAAAACCAGTCAACATAGTTCACCACATGAATAAAACAAACGAAAAGAATCGCACAATCATACTGATCATTGCAGAAAAGGCACTTGATGAAATCCAACACCAACTCCTGTTTTTAAAAAAAAACGGTCGACAAAATAGGAATACAAGAGAAATTCTTCCTCATAGTTAAGGGCATATACACAAAACCAAAGGCAAGATCAGTCACGATGGTGACAAACTGAAAACATTCCCTGTGCAATTGGGAAACAGACAATGATATCTTTGATCGCCACTCCTATTCAACATTGCGCTAGCCGGAGCTGTAAGACAAGAGGGGGCGGGAAAGGCACCCAAATTGTAAAAATAAAAGAGTAAATCTCTAAAGATGTTATGATCTTATAAATTGAAAATCCCACAGACTGAGCAAGAAAATTATTGGAACTCATTGAAAGATAAAGCAAAGTGAAAGGATACAAGATCAACATACACAAATCAGTTGGATTCCTTCACACTAATGAAAGAGAACTCTGACAAGGAAATCATGAGCACAACACACCACTTACAATCTCCAGACACTCCAACCACTGCCCTTGAGTCAATTACAACTCACGGTGACCTGGTGACCTTGTCCGATGGAGCAGAGCAGCCTCTGTGGGTCTCTGGGGCTGTGAATCTGACAGGAATAGAAAGCCTCAGCTTTGTCCTGGGACGCAGCTGGTGGGTGACCCACTATGCCACCAAGGGTCTGCCCAATAAATTAAATATAATCAGAGAAATAAGAGATTCACATAAAAATTTAAATCAAAACCAAAAAAATAAAAATAAAAACACACTACTACAACAAACCAGAAAGGACCTTTTCATATGTGGGGGAACATATTCACAGGATTATATGATTAAGGTGTAGACATTATTTATTTGCAATTATTAGGCTAAAGAATTATGTACATGTGCCAAGTTGGCAAGGGGTGGACTGAGGTAGTTTATTGTGCCAACGTGGCCGATAAACACACATGGGGTCAATTGAAGGGCAGAGGGATGAATGACTCAGTGAGCCTCGCCTTTCTAGTTCTCAGGTCTCTTGCTTTGTGATGGTCGGACCAGGGTACAGCTGCCTTAGCCAGTTCCCTGCTTCAGTCGGCAAGGCTCACTTCCAAGATATCCCCAAGGAGAACCTACATGGACCTACCATGATGTGACCTGGGCCCAGGAGCAGCTGCATGGAGACCCCAGCCAGCGCTGAGATGCTTACACGTTCACTGATTTGGCTTTCCTCCTGCAGTCAGCATCACTGCATCTGTTTTGTGAGATGGAGGAGGACTTTGTGGACTGATGTTGGACATATGGGTTAATGTTGGACTTGTGGGCTTGGGCAGCACTGGGTTAGGGTGTTTTCTTGATGTGCACTTAACCCTTTATATAAAACTCTTATACATGAGTTTCTGTGGATTTGTTTCTCTAAAGTATCCAGACTAACGCAGACCTATATCAATAAACGAACATATTATGCACCAGGGTAAGAAGACAACATTGTAAAGATGTCAACACTACCCAAAGCCATCTAAGATATTAGGCAATCTCAATCCAGATTCCTGCATATGTAGTTCTTTAAAGAGATGAAAAATTATAATATATATAATGACCCATCAATCCTTCAAGTAGAAACTTGATCTATGTCTTAGAGAAATAAGAACTCTTACAAAAATAGAAAAATGCACACCCATGTTCATCAAACTACCGATTGCAAGGATGTACATAACACCCGCTCCCTGGGGGACGGACAACAGAAAAGTGGGTGAAGGGAGACATCGGAGAGTGTAAGATGACAAAATAATATTTATAAATTATCAAGGCTTCATGAGGGAGGGGGAGTGGAGAGGGAGGGGAGAAATGATCTGATACCAAGGATTCAAGTAGAAAGCAAATGTTTTGAGAATGATGAGGGCAATAAATGTATAAATGTGCTCAACACAATGGATGGATGGATGGATTGTGATAAGAGTTGTATGAGCCCACAATAAAATGATTTTTTTTAAGAAAAGAAAAATGCACACCCATGTTCATCAACCCACTGTTCATGATAGCAGGAAGATTGGAACAGCCTAAATATCCCTCCAAAGAACAATGGAAGGGCAAACCATGGTACATACACACATGAAAGAACAAAAAAGACGTGAAACACTTCAAAACATAATAAATGAACCTGCAAGAAATTATTCTGACTGAAATTAGTCAATCACTAAAGGACAAATAATGTATGAGACCACTACTGCAAAAAGTCAAGATAAGGTTTTCACACTTAAAAAGACAAAAACAAAATCTTTGATTATTTTGGGAAGGGGGAGTGGCAAGGAAAGGGAAGTAAATTACTAGCTAGAAGTGAGACAGTGAGACACATACTACCTGGGTGAAGGGGAACACAATGTCTGAGGGGGCTTCGAAAAGTTTGTGGGAATTTTTCATTGTCTTTTCCCTCCATTTTCCTACAAACTTTCTGAAGGTCTGTCTGCAAAAAGAAGAAGTAACAAGTCTTTATATAAAATATTTTCTTGTTTTTGGTGAAAGTATACCTAGCCGGTTGGGTGCCTGTGCGTCGACACTCTCTCTGACTGCATTCCGGCTGTTCCCTTTCCAGTATTCTGCACTCCATGAAATTGTATCCTTTCATCTTTGTTTTAGAGTTGAGCTTTCAGTCCCAGGTTTTTAAAAATATTATCACAGTATTATTATTTTATTTGTCAATCTTTTATTTTGCTAAAAGGTGACACGGTGATCATTTCGGTTCTAGGTTTAAAGAGTTATCTGTTGGCAATAATCCCAGTGAGTCCTCTAATCTCACCTGGCCTGCTAGGTCTGGAGTTTTTAAGAATTTGAGTCTTGTCCTGTGTTTTTCTGCCTATCTAGCTGGGTGCCTTCATCCTATCAGTTGGTAGTGTTTGGCACACACCGTCCAGTTCTTCCGGACTCTGCATAGATGAAGGCTGAAGACTAGTGTGTTAGTGCAGGTACTTGAGAGAAACAAATCCACAGAAACTCATATATAAGAGAGAGTTTTATATAAAGATGGGCATCAAGAAAACATCCCAACCCAGTGCTGCCCAAGCCCATAACTCAAATATTAACCCATTAACCCATACGTCCAACACCAATCCACAAAGTCCTCCTCCATCTTACAAAACAGACGCAATGATGCCGACTGCGCAAGGAAAGCTGAGTCATTGAATGTGTAAGCATCTCAGCACTGGCAGGGGTCTCCACATAGCTGCTCCAGCATCCAGGGCTGCATCAGGGTAGGTTCATGAGGCTTCTCACTGAGCCATTTGTCCCTCTGCCCTTCAATTAACCCCACGCGTGTTTATCAGCCACCTTGGCACAATAAAGTAACTACCTCAACTAGTTTCTTCTCTGAGACTTTGGTTCCCATCGCTCACATTTACTCCTAATGAGTAGAGAGCAATAGTTGTGTCTTCAATGGCTGCTCACAGAGTGCTTTGGCTTCTTGATGCTCATCTGCAAAACTGTATGAATTGTAAATGGAGTGGACAAAGGAGAGAAGTATTTATTCATAGATTTCTTTCACCATTGGTCAAAGTTTTGCACCCAAGGTTGCTAGCCTTTTACTTTTCTGGATTGCTCATTGACGAGACCAACATAAGACTACCTTGCAAGACGCGGAACTGCCTTGCAGATGAGGAATGATGAACACAGGAGACAGAAAATAAAAGCCTCACAGAGCCCAACAAAAATGCTGAATCACCACAGTGAAGTGAACAAGTAGACTAGAGACCGCCCCAGAAACTCTGAGGAACCCCAATAAAACTCTGGCTGACTTCAAATGGCCAGCTGAACTGCCTACATAAACCCGGGTAGAGAGGCTGGAAATTCAGAGCTGGGAGCCAAGGAGACATCACTCCTGCTCTCTCCAACTCTACCCGAGGTGAGTCCACCGATGAAGGCAATGGTTATCGGGACTATGATGCTGAATTAATTGTTACCCCTATAGTTAATAACGAGTGAATTTTAGAATTGTGAGATGGTTTGATGTGTGTTTGAAGGGAATAAATCAAGCATTCGAAAATGTCAGAGTGTTAAGTAATTATTGATCACATCACTAGTGACACTCATCCAGGACACAAGGATGAGGTCAGCGCCACAGGCCTTTTAGAAAGCACTGTCAGGTCACACTCAGGTGAGGCTGATCCACACTCATGCAGTGGGGGCCACTTCACCTGTCCCTAAAATGAGAACAAATCAAACCAGGCTCACTGCCATCAAGACCATGTAACTCACAGAGACCCTAATCATACAGGATCGACCTGCTCCTGTGAGTTTCTGAGACTAGCTCTTTATGGTGGTTGAATGCCCGTCTTTCTCCCGCTGAGCAGCTGGTGGTCTCAACCTGCTGATCTTGAAGTTAGCAGGCCAATTTGTTATCACTATACTACTACCAGGTGCCTTAGGATGAGACAAGTGGAGAACAATAAGAGAGGGTGAAAGTGGGGGAGCTGAACATCCAATGGTGTCCTGGGTGTAAGAAGGGGAAAACCGGACTCAGGAGGGGGTCCTCAAACAAAACCATAAGGTTTTGTCCAAAGCTATGTATTGAAATTTCTTTTACAAAACAACCTTATCACCTTCAGAGTACTCTCCGTTACACTTAATCCATTTGTCAAATCTGAAATTCCATTCTTGGAAACATTTTTTAAATTCACCTGTTTGGATGGTTGACAGCACCTCCCTCATTTTTAGGTCTTTTATTCACCTCTTCTATGTCATCAAATCGCTGTCCATTCATGACCCTCTTCATTTGTAGAAACAAAAGGAAGTTGCATGGAGTGAGGTCTGGTGAGTCAGGTGCATGGGGGCAAGAGAGGCATGCTGGTTTTGCCAAAAACTGGCACACGAGATGGCTGCGTGAGCAGGTACATTGTCCTTGTGGCAAAACCAGTCCCTGGTCTGCCACAAATCAGGAGTTTTTTGCTGCACACTGTTATGCAATCTTTTCAGAACCTCTAAATAGAAAGCTTGGTTAACAGTCTGACCTGCTGGAATGAACTCCAAATGGACATTTTCGTCCATTCAGGAAGTTGACTGACATCCAGGATGTTTGTCATCAATCAATATTTCACCATTAAACCACTCTACAGTTGAGGTTTTTCCCATAGCACTGTACCTTATAAGCTGTGTTCAACATCACAGCAGTTTCTGTGGCATTTTTCCCCAAGCAGGAAACAAAATCTCACAACCTCACATGTTCTCTTAAATTGGCCATCACAAAAACTGAGTTTTGAGCTAAACTGCTTTCATGAAAAAATTCACTGTGACCAGAGAGAACCTTCCCAGGTGATGCCACTGGGTGCACTGACTCAGAGCAAGTTGCTTGATGCTCACCTAACTGGAGGGCAGTGGGGGCACAGGGCAGGGGATGTTTAGTGGAGCTTTTTTCCATTTTTTTTAATAACCCCATGTATAGCATTGGCCAAATACTGCCACTGTGACCATTTCAAGCTATCCACTCTTGGATAGCTAGCTCTCAAAATTCCTGATCTTTCACAGTTGGGTCTCACAAGTGAAGGCCAACTCCAGCATAGCTCTATGACAGCCAGCATTAGAATTTAGAAAAAAAACTAGAAAATAAACATGAAGAAAATAGAAGCAGAGAAATAATCAAGATCAGAGTAAACATCAGTGATATAAAAAAAACCACAAAAAGTGATTCAACAAAACTAAATTTAGCTCTTTGTGGGGGGAGCAGATAAGAGAAAAAAGATGACCAATACGACCCACTGCCATTGAGTTGATTCTGATTCAGAATGACTCTTCAGGCTAGAGAAGAACTTCTCTTTGAAGACTTCAAAACTGTTAAGTCCTTATGCTCTCATGAAGCCTCATCTTTCTCCCTCAGGGCACCCAGTGGCTTCAAACTGCTGACCTGGAAGGTAGCAGCTTAATGGTGAGCCCACTGCACCACCAGGACTCCTCTGAGCCCTGTTTTTTTAAGCTGCTGCTTTTTTAAAAAAAAATCATTTTATTGGGGTCTCATATAATTCTTATCACAATCCATACATCCATCCACTGTGTCAAGCATATTTGTACATGTGTTGCCATCATCATTCTCAAAACATGTGCCTTCTACTTGAGCCCTTAATATCGGCTCCTCATTTTTCCGAACACTATTAAAGTATAGAGAACGGAATTGTTACAAATACAGCAGGAATCAAATTACTATGAAGAGCACTTCGTGCCTAAGATGGAGGGTTGAGCAAACACACAGAAGGTCACCATCTCTGAAGTCTATGATGAAACTACAGCGAAAGGGGTTTTAAACAGGAATAAATGGTGTATGGTCTGAAAAATCAGAAAAGGAGAAAACGACAAAATGCCAAGTTAGAAAGGGAACGGGGGAAAGCCCAGCCTGAAAAGCCGCCGTGAAGACACCTGAGCACTTGCCCTGGGTCCCAGGGACATGCTCGTCGAAGGAACTGGGTGGTTCTCACGCCCCTCTGGAAGTGGCAGTGAAGACAGGGAGCTACAAGAAGTAGGCCCGCCCACAAGTGGTATAACAAGCAGCTGGGTACCTGGACTTTCTCCTCCTCTCCAGGTCATTGAAGGTTTATTCTCTGGTCACTTGAAAAGTGAGGGACTCAGAACCGAGGCATCTGTCACAGTGAAAGACAGGGAGCCTTGTAGAAAACAAAAGGATTTCATGGACTGCAAGAACACTACAGTCTTACTTTCCAGTCTGTTTCCTTGCTTGGCAGTGAAAGGCTGTCAGCTAAGCCTTTTCCCCCAGGCAGGACGCTTGAAGGTTCTTCTAGGGCATCTGACCAGGCCGAAGAAGAAATTCAGAGAGTGTGACTTCGAGGTCTCCCTAGAAAATCCCTCTAGGAAATTCCGTGGTCGTACCTGCATGTTTAAAAGTGGTGCAACCTAGAGCCCTGGTGGTGTGGTGGTGACTCAATGCTCTGCTAACCATAAGGACAGGAGTTCAAAACCACCATCCGCCCCTCGGGAGAAAGACGAGGCTTTCTGCTCTCGTGAAAGTGGTGCAGATGGTTAAGAACTTGACTCCTAACAGAATGGTGGGTGGTTCAAACCCACCTAGACCTGCCTTTGCAGAAAGACCTGGTGGTCTGCTTCCCCATAACAACTGCCCAGGAAAGCCTTTGGAGCAGATAGCATTGTGCACACCTGTCGAGTGAGAATCAACTGGACAGGAACTGGTTTGGGTTTTTAGCCACGTGTTTACAACTTCCAATCAGTTATTTAGTACCTTTTCCTTAAATATAAACAAGCAACCAAGCATTGCCTGACATTATGAAAAATAGATGTCAAAACAAACACCCAAACTGAAAACAGGCAAACAGAAGAAACAGAAAGAGAGGTGGGAGAAAGAAACATTTTTTAAAATCCCATTCCTAATGTCCTCATCAATGATGTAAAAAAAAACCAAAAAACTATTCTATCCACAAAGCAGGAACAGAATCCTGTTAAAAAGTAACTTCTGGAGGGAAACAGCACTTTGGGACAACAATCATCTGATACACGTAGGCAAGACTCAATAGGAGGATTGCCCAATTAAGTTGAGGAAATGTTGCAGAGAGTAGAGCACAATAATAAGGAGAGAGAAGTGGATGAGAAAAGACACACAGCAGAGGCTAAGACAGAATCTAGAATAGCTGAGACATAGACATTCTAGAAAGGAAAAATAGAAAACAGCAAGCAGGACGTCACCAATGAACATCTAAAAGAGTTCCCAAATGGGAAGGTGTGAGTTCTAGATTAGAAAGATCCAGCAAGACAGATGAAAGAGCACATTAAGGCACCACATCATAAAGTTTCATCCCACGGGGATGAAGAGAAGCTTCTAGAAGCTTCCAAACAGGAAAGCAACAGACCACACACAGAAAAGCAGAAACCAGGACACGGTTGTGCTTCTGGCCGTAATTGAAGACAATGGAGCAAAGCCTTCACAACTATTTCCACCTTAAAAGGCTGTGTCCAACTCGATGATCGGTCATATGGGAACCTGGAATAACTCTCCCAAGAAGCAGCTGCGGGTGTACTCCACATATAGGAAGTAATCCAGGAAAAGTGATCGGATGGTCAGACAGGGGAGCCACTGGGAAGGTACACACAGGAGAAATAATTTGTGTTTTGTGGAGTCTGAAGCTGACACAATTTTAAGAACAAGCAAAACAAAATGGCAAATGCAATTCTCTTTAAGAAGTAAGCATAACAGTTAAGTTGTAAATACAAATTTAGATCAAGTCCTTAGAAAGAGGGTATTATGCTGTCATTGTTCCCAGGAAAGCCACCTTCCAGGGCACGCATTGCACAGCGGCCAGTCATTTACAGAAGATGTACAACCTCATTAGTGATTAGGAAAATGCAAGCAAACCCTGACGGGGAACATTTCACACACAACCCTTATTTGTCAACCTTTTAAAGTCGGGTATGGAATTGCCAAGGACACAAAGAAATAGGTCCCCTGCTGGTGGGAGCATCAAGCTGCCCTAGTTCAGAAGACCATTTGGAGCCCTGGGGTGAGGATTTGGGCTGAGCTCTGCATAACTGACAATTAGCAACTACCAGCAGCTCTGTGGGAGAGAGACTGAGCTTTCTACTCCCATGAACAGTTGAAGTCTCCAAAACCCATGGTCAGCATGCGGGGGCTGGCTCCTGGTGATGCCCTGTATGTCAGAGCAGAAGTTTGCTTCAGAGGGTTTTCAATGGTGGATCATTCAGAACTCATCTCCAGGCTTTTGTTCTGAGAATACCTCTGGGTGGACTTAAATCTCCACCCTTGCTGTGAGCAGCCTAGTACAGTAACAGTGTGCGCTGTCCAGGGATGCTAGGGCCCAGCATTGTACTCTAAAGGAGCTCTGAAATATGTGTACCAGGTGAAAGTGTGTGTGTGTGTGTGTGTACATTGTAACTTCACAAAATCAGAAACAACCAAACTCCATTAGGAATTGAAGAGTACAGTCACACAATAGAATAAAGCAACCCAATGGACATGGACAGACTGTGGTTCACACATCTCAAAAGCAACATTAAAAGGGAAAAAAAAGTCAGAAAACACACACAGTGTGATGCCATTTATAAAAAGTCTAACACTTGCAAAGCCAAACACTATCTTGAACTCTGCACGCCTATGTGCAGAGCTAGAAAGAAAAGCAAAGGAAAGATGGGCGCAAATTGTATATCTGCTCTCTCCAGCAAGAAGAAAAGAGACAAGGGAGACTAAGTTAAGCAGGAGGTCTTCAAAACGTTGACTATATTCTATTTTCTAAAGCAGAATCCTGAGCACATGGACACGGGTTTCTTATTTTTCAAACTCTGCTCAGGCATTAAGAATCCTCAGGCGAAAGGCTGAGCCGAGGGCCAGTGCACAGTTCCTGGGTGGTGTGAGCAGCGAATGTACTACACTGCTAACAGAAAGCTGGGAGTTTGAGTCCCCGGGGGTGCCCTGAAAGAAAGGCCTGGTGATCTATTGCACAACAACAACAACAAAAGTATTTTTTAAAGATTCATGCATTATCAGCCACCTTTACCTTTCCCCAACCTCATGCTGAACAAAATATATGAGAACAATCGCATTTATCTAGGATTTTGGAATTAATTTTCTGAGTAGATATCTTCACAGGAAAAAAACACAAAAGCCTGTGTTTTCAGGCCTACATACTTACTTAAACTAAATAAATGCCACCTTTACTGTGCTTTGGTTCCAAACTATTTAACATGAATGTGAATTGAGTCCATGTATTAAGACTCTTGTATTTCAACTGTACCTCCTCACTGGTGCCTGAAGGGATAAATTGTTTACATTGCTTGCCCTTCTCGAATCAAATGGCTTCTCTCTGTATTCAGACCATCAAAGCTGTTCATGCATAACCTTAAAAACTGAAGAGCAATCTCCTATAGTTAAGAACACAGCGTCTGTATGCCTAGAAGAACAGATCAATTACTAAAAGGCTCCTCTTGTCTCTCTTTTTTGTGAGGGGTAGAGTGGGGCGGTGAGGAGTCATGGCTGCTCTGGTCTATGTTTTTAGTGAAAACATTGGTAAAATCATTAAAATAATACAGCTCCAAACCTCTCCTAATTTGCAATCGCATTGTACAGAGAATTGGAGGAGGGATAAAAAATTACCAGAAAGGCAGGCCTCCTTTGTGCTCTGAAAACCCTAGAACCTGATGGGCCAACAACCTCTGGTCTCTGACATTGAAGACTGACACTGATGACCAGGGGCTGCGTTCCTACTGACGACAGATAAAACCCCAAACAAGGGCCCTTAACTCCCACCAGGCCTTGGACTCTGAGCCAATTCCAACTCAGAGTGACCACGGGGTTTCTCGTGGGACAGTGGTTCTCAATGACCCTTTCACAGGGGTCACCTAAGATCATCAGAAAACACATATTTCCAAAGGTCTTAGAAACCAAGACACCACTCCTCTATCCATCTCCAGGCAGGTCCGCCCACATGCAGATATGCCCACATCCAAGTACCCAGTGTGAAGACTGTTACCCATGCTAAACCATGCTTCAAGACAAAATGACACTTATTTGTCATTAGAAATAAATATTTCACAATGTAGAAGTACATGCTTTTGTGATTATCACTATGCTTTCATTATGTTCAATTTGTAACAATGAAAATACATCCTGCATATCAGACATTTACATGACTATTCATAACAGTAGCAAAATGACAGTCATGAAGCAGCAACGACAATAATTTCATGGTTGGGGGTCACGGCAACATGAGGAGCGTGTGAAAGGGAGGCGGCCTTAGGAAGAGTGAGAACCACTGCCATAGGGTTTCCCAGGCTGTTCTCTTTAAGGAAGAAGCCCCGGTGAATGTGTGCCTGAGGCATCGGGCTGCTAACTCTAAGGAGTCCAATTCACACCCACCAGTGGGAGAAAGATGTCTGTCTGCGTCCGTATAGATGTATAGCCTTGGAAAGCCTATCTGTGGTTTCTGTGACTTGGGATCAACTGGGTGAATGGCTGTGCTGTGGGTTTTGTGTAATCTTCATGGGGGTAGATTGCCAGTTCTTTTTCCTCCAGGAGCTGCTGGTGGGTCAAACTGTGGCCAGCAGCTGGGATCCTGTGTCCCTTTGATGTTGTCTTTGTTCCTGGGCCCTGCAGCTTCTCGTTCAAGGTCTTTGGCATGCAAACCTGAACACTGGAGGTCTTTGGTTTCAGCCCCTTGAGAACTCATCCCCAAGCCTGGGAATGCATGTGGTCTGTAGTAAGTTATACGTTGGTCTGCCAACCCCAAGGTCAGCAGTTTGAAGCCATCAGCCACTCCTCAAGAGAAAAATGAGGCTATTTCTGTAAAGAGTTACACTCCCCAAAACCCACAGTCTCTACGCTGTCCTACAGGGTCACTATGAGTCAGAATTGACTCAATGGCAGTGTGGGGTGTTTTTTGTTTGTTTGTTATGGAATGAATTGTCCCTGCCCCAAATATGGGTCCACTTGGGTAGGCCACGATTTTTCACTATTATGTAATTATCCTTCCTTTTTTGTGATACAATGTAATTACCTTCAACACAAAAACAAACTCACCACCATGCAGTTGATGGTGACTCATGGTAACCCTACCGGACAGGGCAGAACTCCCCCCTGTGAATGTCCAAGATTATAAATCTTCACGAGAGTAGAACATCCCATCTTTCTCCTTTGAATCAACTGGTGGTTTCACACTGCTGACCTTGCAGTTCGTGGGCCCAATGGGTAACCATTCCACCACCAGGGCTCCTATGTTGTAAATCCCAGCTCTGTGATGGTAATGACAGTATTGGAGGCTGTCACGTGAAGAAGGCCAGAAGCAATTGATCGGGTCAGGCTGTATCTTGAGTCAGTCTCTTGGGATATTAAAATCCATACCCTTCAAGCTGATCCAACTCTCAGCGACCTATAGGAGAGAATAGAACTCTTCCAGAGGGTTTCCAAGGCTGAAAGCCTTTTCTCATTTCCTTTTTTAAAATGGTGAATTATGTGGAGACTTACATTTCAGAGTATGCATTTTGTCTGTACCAGCTTAAGCGACTTATCAATCCCCCTCCCCAATAGTTTACCCTACACCCTTTGATTTCTCTTTTCTCTCTTGTAGCTTACTGTCTTCCCTTTCCCCCAAGTGAGTACCTGTCAACCTTCTAACCTATTACTTCATCTCCCCCTCCGTTACCCTCCCCCACCTCCAAAGTCTGTCTCACAACATCTGTCACTTTGTGATTTACCTATTTTACTCAGCGTACCATTCCCCAGGTTGGTCCATGCCACGAGGTGCTTCGTGGTCTCATCACTGTTTTTCAGGGATGCTCAGGGTTCCAGTGTGGGTGTGTACCAGAGTGTCTTTAGCCCTTCTCCTCCTGCTGGGCATGGGGGTTGTTTTCATCTCACGCTATTGTACACAGTGCTGCAAGGAGCACGGATGTGTACATGTCAGTACCTACTACGGCTCTCACTTCTGTAGGGTAGCTGTCAAGCAGAGGGATTGCCGAGTGGTGTGGAAGTTCCAGTCCCTGTTGTCAGAGGCAGAGCCACATGGCTTTCTACCATAGTTCCAAACGTGACAGTCCCCATCGAAGCATAGGATGGCTCCAACTTCGCCAACATGCCCTCCGGGTTTTGTTGTTTGCTTGTTTGTTTGTTTTTTAACTTGGCTATCATCTGTGTAAGGTGATATCTCATCAACGCTTGGTGCTAGTGCGTGTGAGTGTTTCTTCAGAAGTTTGTGGTCCATTTACATGGCAACTTCAGTGAACTGTCTGCTCATGTCCTTTGTCCATTTTTTAAAAATCATTTTATTAGGGACTCATACAACTCTTATCACAATCCATACATACATCAATTGTGTCAGGCACATTTGTACGTCCATTGCCCTCGTCATTCTCAAAACATTTGCTCTCCACTGAAGCCCCTGGCATCAGCTCCTCATTTTTCCCCCTCCCTCATGAACCTTTGATAATTTATAAATTATTATTTTGTCATATCTTTCACTGTCCGACGTCTCCCTTCACCCACTTTTCTGTTATCCGTCCCCCAGGGGGGAGGTCACATGTAGATCCTTGTTATTGCTTCTCCCTTTACACCCTACGCTTCCTCCACCCTCCCGGTATCCCCACCCTCACCACTGGTCCTGAAGGGATCATCTGTCCTGGATTCCCTGTGTTTCCAGTTCCTATCTGCACCACTGTACATCCTCTGGTCTAGCCAGATTTGTAAGGTGGAATTGGGATCATGATAGGGGGGTGGGAGGAAGCATTTAGGAACTAGAGGAAAGTTTTATGTCTCATCGTTGCTATACTGTACCCTGCCTGGCTCGTCTCTTCCCCACGACCATTCCGTAAGATGTACAATTGTCTACAGATGGGCTTTGGGTCCCCACTCGGCACTCCCCCTCATTCACAGTGATATGATTTTTTGTTCTGATGATGCCTGATTCCTGATCTCTTCGACGCCTCATGATCACACAGGTTGGTGTGCTTCTTCCATCTGCCTTTGCCCATTTTAAAATTAGGTGATTAGCCTTTTTGATTAGGATTGTTGAAGCGCTGTGCTTTCCGGTAGATGTTAGGGTTCCGTCCCTTGTCCATGTGTCCCTGTCAAAGACTGTTCCCTCTCCATGGGTTCTCTCTTTATCTTTTGATGAACATAGACATCTTCTTGTTAGTAAGTCCCGGTCATCTCTTGTCTTCTACTGCATGTGCTTCTGTCACTGTGTTTGCTAGTGTGTCTATTACCTGAAATAGGGCCCTTAAGTTTGCCTCTTATTTCCCATTGAGGCTTCTCATCGTACTGGGATTTACATTTACGCCTTTGATCCCTCTTGAGTGTGTGTGTATGGGGTGAGGTGTGTTTCATCCCTCTACAGAGGGGGATTCAATTTTGCCAGCGTCTTTTGTGAAGAGGTACCCTCGTCCCCATTTAGTGGTTTGGGGTCCTTTGTCTGTAGGTGAATGGATCTATTTCACAATTTTAAATAAACCCATAACTAGAGAAATGAAAGAATTGTACTAGCAAGAGGCTGTTTTAACTACTGTGACTGTGTAGTAGATTTTGCAGGAAAAGCAAAAGATCTACTGTCTTCTTCTTAAGATGTTCTTTACTTACCTGTTCGTTCCTCTCATATATTATAATTATTTTTCCATTTCTTTAACGAATGAAGTTGGAGTCTGGATTGGGACTACATAGTATTTACAGATAGTGTGGGGTAGTATTAACATTTTCATAATATTAAACCTTCCTATCCAAGAACATGGAATATTCTTCTATTTATGTAGGTCCCTTCTGGTTTGTTACTTTAGCGTTTTGTAGTTTTCTTTATACAATTCTTTTTTTTCTCTGGTTCTGTTTATTTCAAAGTTTTTCATGTTTTGTGTGGGCATTGTAAATGGTATTGCTTTCTTGATTTCTTTTTCAGAGCTCTCTTTGCTAATTTACAGGGATCTTGTTGATTTTTGTCTGCTAATCTTGTTTCTTGCCACATTGCTGAGTATTTCCATTGTTTGCAATGATTTTTTCGTCAAGTTTTCAGAATTTTCTGAGTGAAAAATCATATCCTTTACAAATAGAGAAAGTTTCACTGGGTCTTTCCCACTTTGGAGTCTTTTGGTTTCTTTTTGTTGTCTAGTAGCTCTGGGTAAGACTTCCAGCAGACATCCTGTCTGACTGCCTTTCACAAAGGGAAATGCTTTGTTGCTCCCTACTGAACGAGATGTGGGCCACCGCTTTTGCATATATGGCCTTTGTTGTGTTGAGAAATTTCCCTTTTATCAGGAATGGGTATTCAAAATAGTCAAATGCCTTTACTGCACAGTTGAGATGATCATGTAGTACTTATCTTTTATTTTGTTTATATGGTGGATTACATTATTTTTCTTATGTTGAACCATCCTTGAGTTCGTGGCATAAATCTCACTTGATAATGCATATGTTTACATATTACATTTGACTATATATATAGTTGAATAGGCCAGGGTTTGTTGAGAACTTTTGCATCCGTGTTCATCCGGCCTGGAGTTTTCTGTGTTGATACTGTCTTTGCCTGATTTGGGTGTCAGGCTTATGCTCAGTTCATAACGTGCGCTCTGGAGTTTGCTGTCCTTTTCTACATTCTGAAATAATTTGTGTAGAATTTGTATCAATTTCTATGGTAATTCCCTGGTAAAGCCATCTGACCCTGAAACATTTTTGCTGTTATTGAAGGTTTTTATTAACGTGCTCTATTTCTTCTTTTGTTATGGGTTTGTCCTGTTGTGTCAATTAGGGTATATCGTGCATGTCTAGAAATGGGTCCATTTCATCTACGTTTCCACATTTAGTGGAGGACAGTCTTTCACGGTAATGTGTTATTACTATTTTGATTCACGTTGTTCTGTTAGGATGGGTCACCCCTGTCATCTCTTATGTTTCATGTTTGCACCTTCTTTTTCTTTTCCTTAGCTATAAGTCTTCATGGCAGCAGACTGCCCAACATCTTTCTCCCAAGGAGCAGCAAGTAAGTTTTGGTTAGCAGGGAAATGCTTAACCCACCGCATCACAAGATATAAAAGAGATTAAACAAACTAGCAACAACTGGAGACCTTACGATCACCAAGAGACAAGAGGTAGGAGCTGATCATGTCCTTTGGACTAAGAACCTCCTAGACTCAAGGAAAGGTTAATGCCAAGACACATGAAGGTCTGATATCCAAGGTCAGGCCCATGGATATAGAAAAGATACAAAGTCCTTCTCCCAAATCCAACAGTGATAGAAATTCCCCTAGAGCTGCCACCCTCAATTTGCACTTCAGACTCCTAAACTGTGATAGAATAAATTTCTGTTTGCTAAATCCATCCTCTTGTGCTATTTTATTTTATTTTGATATCACAGTGCTAGATAACTAAGAAAGAGGGCCAGTATCATTTTATCAGGTCTTAAACTCTGTTTGAAATTACAGGATCAAAGGACCCGAGAAAACGTAATAGGTAGCCACATTTTTATAATGAGAATGATTGGCCATTTTACCTGCTTGCAAGCTCTCCTCATTCACCAGCGCTGGATAACGCAGGACAGCCCCCCTGAAGAGTCAAGGTTCCATATGCAATCCTGAGCAGGCGTTGCCCCTCCGTAGCCCTCTCTCCTGCCTCTGGCTCCCACACCTCTCACCTCAGCCCCATATTTGTCTCTCTAATTCCATTTCCATTCTCCCGAGGGGTGACCAGCCATTACCATTGGCACCACTGGGGCACAGGTGGGGCCACCTGTTGGCAGGCTTTTCGGCCCCACCCCCAGCAGCTGTTGACTCATGGAGCCTTCAAAGGCAAGCAAACAGGAGGAGAGGGTGTGATGGGTTCCGCCAGGTCAGGCCTGAGTTCTGGTCAGCAGCTGTCAGCAGCCTGGCCTGGGAAATCAGATGGCGAATTTTCAGCTAAATCACAACCGTGGCTTTGATTAGGGTTCATCCAGATGCCAGTTCTGGGTTGGTTTGCACCTCTGGGCTAGCAGTAGGATGTGCACATGAACAAATAGAAATGATAAAACACACCCCCACCCCACCCTACCCCCAGGCCCACCCCCACCTGCTTGTTTTACGTTTACACTGAAAACAGAGGGCTGCCTTTCCTGTGGCTATGCTGTGGCTCTGAACTTTGCACTGGAAATCAGACGGGGGTCCTGAGAGCTGATGGAAGCTGGCTCTGCTTACTCTATGCTGTCACATTTGTTGGAGGCCATTTGGTACACAGGATATTGTACTTCAGCCACCAGGTGTGACCCTGCAGCTCAAAGCCAAAGGAGCCTGGTGGTGCAGGGATTAAAGCACTCAGCACTTTGAACCCACCAGCCAGCCAATCTATAGGAGAAACAGCTATTTCTGGAAATAATTACAGCTTGGAAACCCTATGGGGCAGTTCTACACTGTCCTATAGTCAGAATGTGGCTATGTCAGTGGGTTTGATTTTATTTGAGGACTTTTTTCTTCTTAACTTCAAAGCATGAAGACACTGGGCTGTGGTTTTCTTTTATTTCCTTGGGGACTGTGGTTATTTATACTTAACACAGTCGGCTGCGAGCGGTGTTTCACTACAAACGTGGAAAGTACGGAGGAACACTGTATGTCCTTCTGGTGCCAGCGGATGGCGAAGGAAGACCATCCCGTGGGCAGGGAGGCTACTGCACCACACAAGAAAATGTTTGTAATTAAAATCCTGAAAGTCCACGTTGCCTAGAGGGCAGAAGCACAAGAAGATAAGCACAATATAAGATGAGATGCTGATATTTTTAACCCGATGTGGCTGTTTAGGGCTGTGACAGAAATAGTGTTTGTGTCGATGTGTGCAGGTTTTCATTATTTAAAAAGTAATTCTTGCAAAATTCCTTACCTGTTGCTTGCTCTTGATAAGCAGGAGGACAGGAAATTGGGCGGACCCATTGGTTAGTTAAATTTCAGAAAAACTTTAACATCAGAATTAAGTAAATACACGCACTCTAGTGTGTCTCAGGCCCGTGAGCATTGAGTTGCTCTGGTTCATAACAACCCAGGATAGGACAGAGCAGAACTGCCCAGAGGTGTAAGCGGTTGTGAATCTAACACCAGAGTGGGACAGAGCACACAGGTGTAAGAAGTTGGGAATCTAACAGAAGCAGACTGTCTTGTCTTTATCAGTCCCACAAGCTGATAGGCTTGAACCACCGACCTTTCACTGTACCCCCGGGGCTCTGCCATCTGTCGCAGAGCTGTTTATAGTCCAATTGCATTGAGAATCTCCAAGGAGTCATCTAATATGCTCTACCTGAACTTATATTAACTAATATTTTAGAAATTAGTACTTATTACTGTGTATATTATAAAATATTAATTTGCCCACTTACACTATCCAGCAACTTTTCGCTAGTGGTTTTGAACTGCAGACCTTGTAAAGAGCAGTGCAACTTGTAACGGACTATGTCACCAGGGCTCACGTCCAACTGCCTTATTGTTGTTAGATGGAATTGGATTGGTTCTGACCATAGTGACCCTGTGCACAACAGGACAACACACTGACCTCCTGCAACACTCCTGCACCAGCCTCATAATTATTCCGACGATGGAGCCCATTGTTGCAGCCACCGCGTCCATACACCTCTTCCAGGGCCTTCCTCTCTCTCACCGCCCCTCCACGCTTCCAAGCATGACGTCCTTCTCCAGGGACTGCTCTCTCCTGGTCACATGTCCATGCGCAGGAGATGAAGTCTGGCCATCCCTGCCTCTGAGGAGCCCTCGGGCCGTCCTTCTTCTAAGACAGATTTGTTTGTCCTCTTGGCAGTCCATAGCATTTGGAGTCCCTCTGATGGGCCACGAATATCCCACCTTTGCACAGTCTCATCCAGCCATTTGGTAAGAATTACAAATACGATAGCTCATCGAGCCATGTGTCTTTTCAAACAGCAGAGATTTGATACCAGCAATCAGTTACTGAAGGGTTAGAGGGTCTGAAATGCAAGGGAGGAAGGGCACAGCACCCACGGAGCCCCAGGTGGGAGACCAGGTAAGTGCTTGGCCGCAAACAGAAACATTGGTGGTTCAAAGAAGTTCACCCACAGGTGCATCTGATGAAAGACCTGGCAATCTACTTTGCACATCAGCTCTGGACAATGCTCTGCTCACACCCTGCCAGAAATCACAGCCAACTGGATGCTCACCGGGGTCTCCTAGCTGCTCTAGGTAACCTGAGGAGCTGTCGTTTTAGGACAGGCGACCATTCCTGGTGGCTCCTCAGGAGGAAGGTGGGTCTTTCAGATCTGTTAAAGAGTTACCGTCTCAGAGTCCCACAGACACTCAGAATCCCACTCTGCGTCGGCATTGACTCAATGGCAATGAGTGAGATCATTGCTGGACTGGTCAGTCACAGTGGTGGGGAATAGCGGTCCTCTCTGCTATCCTGCCAGCTTGTCGTGTAGAGTGTGGGGACACCAAAGGGAGCCCATCAGGCCAGTACCGACGCCGTGAAGGAGGTGGGGGCTGACTGGTAGCAGTGCCCTGGGAAGAGCTGGGTTCGGGGGCTGGGCGGAGAAGGAGCTCCTGCTTTGTACTGTAGAGCCCAGCCCTCTCCTTCCCGTCCTCCCCTGCCCCTTCGCCTGCCTGGCTGCCAGCCGCTTGTCAGGGCTAACAGAGAGGTAACGGACAAGTGCCCCTAGGAAGTGAGCTTCGTGAGGACCCGGCCTGCCGCCATCCACAGCGGTAAACAGAAGGGAAGGAACCTGGGCAGAGGGCAGACACATGACCAGCACCTTGTCAGAGAGAAATAAAGGCAGCAATCATTTGGGCCCTTGTAAACAAAAAGCCATCTCTTTTTCTCCCATGATCTGCAAAAAGACAGATCTCTTAAACTTTACAACTGCGGATGGTTGTATTGTTAAGCAAGTAAAGCGAGCAGTATGTTTTGTTGGCTTTTGTCCTGTTTCCCAGCATCCCTTTCCCATGCCCAATGGTATTTTTGTTCACACACCATACTGATATTTCTACACCCTTATCTTTAAAATTACCAAGGGAAGTATTTTTAGCATACGCGATTTGCATACAATACAGTAATAATGAAGATTTTCAATTAGCTCTAAGCTAAATAAGGAGGGAGAAATATGGGGGTTTCTATAAAAGAGAAAATCTTTTCAATTCAGGATTGAGGGAATGATAAAATTTTCATAGCTTATATTAGAGTCTTAAATTTCTTTAGCATGCAAGCACTCGATTTGACTAAGCATAAAATTTTAATTAGCACAAAGTGCATCATCTCATCTCACCTTCCTTTACACTTCTCATTTTGCAAACTTCCTCGCCCCACCCCTTGCTCTGCAACGGGGGCTAAGCATCCTCATCACCCCAGGCTCTTCTGCAATAAACGCTGTCACCTAGGCAGCTCTGTCGTGCAGAAACCCCAAATTCATTGCCACCAAGCCGATTCTGACTCCCAGTGGCCCTACAGGACAGAGTAGAACTGCCCCAGTGGGTTCTGAGACTCTGGGCGGATGTAGAAAACCTCGGCTCTCTCGCGTTGGGCTCTGTAACCTAGAAGTTAGCAGCGCCACCAGTAACCCACTCCACCCTCAGGGGTGACACGGGGTTGGGCTTTGGTGACAGCCCAGCTGCTGCAGCGTCTATGAACTTGAAGCCCTTCAAATCCCTAGACGTGTTTGATAATTTTTAAAGGAGGATTTTGGATTCCGTCGGGTTAGATGGTTTCATGGCGTATCCCAGCATGCAGTGCGCAAGCCTCCTAGTTCCAAAAGGCAGCCTCTGTACACAGGGGGCTCTGGAGTGAAATACTTCTGAGGAAAGTGGCTTTAAGTTTAATGCTGCTGCTGCTGCTGCTGCTGCTGCTGCTAGGTTTTTCTTCTTAACATCATTTTATTGGGGGCTCGCACAACTCATCACAATACGTCCATTGTGTCAAGCACATTTGTACATTTGTTGCCCTTTAAAAAAAACAGTGCTTAAGCCCAGATGGTGAAGGGCCAATTTTTAAATTTTCCACTATGTCTCGGGCCAATTCTTTTGTATAATGTAGCTGAAGTAAAGTCCCTCCCCAAAATGAATTTAAAAGAAGGGCCATACAGAACATTACCCATTTTCCTTTTTCTAATTCTTAGGGTTCATAAACTGTTCACCCTCACCCCCTGGCCAATCACAAGATTTTAGCTGAGAAATATGTAAGGACATGTGATCTTTTTAAAGACTGGATTCTTGTCACCTTAGCCATCTCTGATTGAAATTACATATTGTCTTCAAAATGTACAGCTGTCTCAGGGCCCGAATCACAACTGGGCTCTGGGAGGAGACAGAAGTGGCTGGCAGATGGGATAGCAATACCATTAGCTAATGCAACTGTATTATTTCCTACACTTAGCCAAGGTGGATGTTTATAAAAGCACTGAGAGGAACGACATCCAAATATGGGCAGGCATTACTGGGTGGGAAGGATTCTAGATTATTTTTATGTACTTTGGACTTCTTAGTATTTCCATATTTTCATAAATCAGGACACATTTTTTTATAGTACTGAAAAAAAGGGGGAGTTTGCTTTGTGTTTGGGGGAGATTGGTTGTTTTGGGGGTTTGTTTCTTTGTTTTAAAACACATAAAGGACTGAGACACTGTGACTGGAGTTGGAAATTACACCCAGTCCTGGAATTGCGGGTGCAAGACCTGTGGGGCCCTGTTCAGGGAGACTTTGCACCACTGCGTCCCCTTGAGCACCTTGTCCTTGTGCATGTGTTTTCTACTTTCATCACTCATCTGTAAACGTTCACGTGGCTAGAGGCAAACCGCTCTGCCTTCTCCTGTGCACCCCATCCTACCCCATCTGTGGGTCTTGGGAGTGTCCTCTTGTAGCCACCTGTCTGAGGAGCAGGTGCCCCAATTCCATCTGTAGAAGATGTCACCCCTGTCATCTGAGAGAGTGGCACTGCCGAGCTTGCTTGTTGCCATCAGGGTGGCAGACCATGGATCAAAATAAAGATCGCCCCTACCGTGATCCGAAGTCTGCCTCGCAGGGCTGGATGGGGCAGAGGCTGTGCACTGGTGCACATGGGGGCTGGAGGCACAGGGAATCCAGGGCAGATGATACCTTCAGGACCAGGGGTGTGAGGGACCATGCTGGGAGAGTGGAGGGAGAGTGGGTTGGAAAAAGGGAACCGATTACAAGGATCTACATGTGACCTCCTCCCTGGGGGATGGACAACAGAAAAGGGGGAGAAGGGAGACATCAGACAGGGCAAGATAGGACAAAATAATAATTTATAAATTATCAAGGGCTCATGAGGGAGGGGGGTGGGAGGAGGGCGGGAAAAAAGAGGACCTGACGCAAAGGGCTTAAATGGAGAGCTAATGCTTTGAAAATGATTAGGGCAATGAATGTACAGATGTGCTTTACACAATTGATGTATGTATGGATTGTGATTAAGAGTTATATGAGCCCCTAATAAAACGTTTTAAAAAAAAGTCCAGTGCTGACCCAGAACATGTCATATAGGAGAAATTTAGATGAAAAGACAAAGAAGAGCTTTGTGGACACAGACCACAAATGAATTTTGGTGGGCAGAACTCTGGAATCTTCCCAAGACTGTCTTGGGTCTTTGAGAGAAGTTGAACATTCCTACTCAGTAGTGAATATTTGAGATGAAAGCTTGCCTTTTTTTTTTTCTCGAGCACACCTCCTAATTCTCATTTTTCCAAAGCATATGCTCCTGGGAGAAGATTAATTAGTTGACTATTCCTAGAGGATGGCTCTGAGGAGATCAAAAGGCCCTCAAAATGCAATGGAGAGAACATGGAATTGTGGGAGAGTTTCTTCTTTGGATGACTAAACGTCAGAAACTGGAGATTGTCACAGTAAACTAAATTCGTTCTGTATTTCTTCTCTTTCAAGAAATGAAAGACTCCTGTCAGGATGCAAATGTTTACCTTATACTGCACTTTATTAATTTCTCTTTATAAGACTTCTACTTGTCCCCAGAGGGTTTCTGGCTATGAGGGTGGGACATCTGGCAGCAACGGTGGGTGACGGTTACCACACCATAATTAATGTAGTTGATGCCACAACCTTGTAGACCTGTGAACTGGCAAATCGCGTGATATGATGTCTTCCAGTTTCAAGTTTTCTTTCTCTTCCCTATTGGTAAATACATTGAAGACGTCTCTGAGAGTGCTCACAGAGGTGGATGGATGCCGTGGCTGTAACAGAACCGTTGTGAGGAGGGCGTGGGCGCGGGAAAGGTCTTGTTCTGTGGTACTTCGGGTCGCTATGAGTTGCAACGGACTTGACATCACCTACCAACAACACACAGAGACCAGGGGAGAACTTTGCAGTGAAAAATAGAGCCCAAGGCCCAACGATGGTGCCCACCTGTGTCCCTCAGCTCTGTCATCATCCCGCATCACCAGAACATGCCTGCATGGGTTCCAGCCAGTCCATCAACACAGCAATCGATCAATGGGGCAAGTTGACCTTCTATCAGCCACCAAATCAAGTCACTACATTTTTGGCCCCACGTCACCAAGGCATCTGTGTCTCCTAAACATCTCCACATCTTTTCTTTTCCTTAAAAAAAAAATAGCTTATATATTTTAGTTTTTTAACTGTAGAGTTGATAAAAATCTTAGAAAACGTCAATTAAAGGAAAATGTAATTATTCATTAATCCAATACTCAAAGATAACTGTTGTTAGTTTTTTAATGCTCAAACTATTCTCCCAACCTTTTTTCAGTCCTAAAACTACTTGTCTATGAAATAAAATCTACTATTCTCTTTGTCTGTCCCCTCCCCCTCTTAATTCCCCTCGTGACACACACACACACAAACTCATCAGTTTGTAATACAGAAAAGACAATAACTGTGTTCTGACTGAGGGAGATGTTAAAATGGCTCTAGTTACACAAGTGTGTCATGTTTCATAAAAAAAAAAAACTGTTCTATTCCCTACACTGAATTTGCTCTGCAAAAATGACCAGGTGGTTTCTATTTTCCTGAGAAATAAAGAAGTTACGTGGTTTGCTCAGGGACACATGGCAAGAAAGGCCATAACTGGGAGTTAAGTGTAGCTCCATTTGACATGCTTGCTCGCCCTTCTCTGCCACCCTCCGGGGCTGCCGTGTGGCTGGTTCAGCACCTCGGGGGAGGGCGGGGGAGGGGGGGAGTCTGCAGTACACACCTGACATTAGCTTTTTGCCAAAGAGGCTTGTGTGCATGTGTGTGTGTGTGTGTGTGATCTTTGTAGTCATTAAAGACAAGCAGCTTTAAAGAATCAATGTCTCATGGCATGCAGAATGATAAAAAGTCTTAATGCATCCCCAAAGTGCTTCAGAGTGGTTACTTTTAATGCTATTTCAGTTCTGAATGCTTGAAATAGAAGCAATGCACATAGGCCAATGCAGGCATTAGAATGAGGTGAAGCTTCGAATCGTGCTCAATATCTTAAAGGACAAGTCACAACGGCACGTATGCATAGTGTGCTCCCGCCCGGAGTTGGCTGCCTGAAGGGGAAATGGGGAAATGTGCAATGGCTATCATGTGGCATATCTAGTCTATACCTCGTTCATATTCTTCCAAATATGAGGAGCCTGGTGCTGCCTGTTGTCGTGGGGAAAATCTCAAGCTTTTGTGTCACCCGGATGTGGACTAGCATCCTGGTTCCTTGTCCTGAGAAGGCCTGGCTATCTCTGCAGGATCTCCACTAAGAGAGGGAAGGAGAGCACTGGCCGTCGAGGCGCTGCTGGCTTGCACTGACCCCAGGTGTTGCAGAGCCTAGCTGGCCCCAGGAGGGCTTCGTGGCTGTGGTCTTTGGGAAGGCAATCACCAGGCCTTTCTTCGGAGGCACTTTTGGGTACATTTGAACCACTGAGTTTTGGGTGCGTGCGTGTCTGTGCAGGGACTGTTGGGTACTTAATCATTGTGGAAATGCATCGTCCATAGTTTTAACAGTGAAGCGTATAAATGAGCAGTGGCTTGCACAGAGAAGATACTTGATACGTCGCGAAGTTACTCTGGTCTTAGAACACACACACAGGCATACATACCAGATAAGCAAATGCTGCTGGAGAACGTGAAAGCAATATTGGCTACATGAAACTCAACATGTAAAAGAAAGAGATTGTAATTTTACACAAATAACACACACCTTCTACAACCACTCCCTTCCTTTGTCTGGGTGGTGGGGGATAAGATTTTAGAAGTATCACCCTGCCAATTTTTTTAGGTGTTTAGATATTAAAATAATAACACATTTACAAAAATACCTCCCCAGGTAAGCAAACAGAGATTATAAGCAATGCATGATCAGTGTAAAAAAACACAGTCATTATTCTAGAGATAAGAGTTTTTATCCGGGGAGGGAGGGGAAAAAAAAAAAGAGGACCTGATGCAAAGGGCTTAAGTGGAGAGTAAATGCTTTGAGAATGATTGGGGCAGGGAATGGGCGGATGTGCTTTATACAATTGATGTATGTATATGTATGAATTGTGATAAGAGTTGTATGAGCCCCTAATAAAATGTAAAAAAAAGAAGAGGAGAGAGAAAAAAGAAAATGATTAGGGCAAAGAATGTACATATGTGCCTTATACAATTGATGTATGTATATGTATGGACTGTGATAAGAGTTGTATGAGCCCCTAATAAAATGTTTAAAAAAAATAAAAGATTTTATCAAGTTAATGTATGGGTTTAATGCCATCCAAATCAAAATTTCAAAGTATTTTAATAATACTCAAAAATGATACTTTATTGTCGGGAGCCATGAGGCCCGGCCATAACCTTGCCTGTCCCGAGCCATGAGGCCCGGCCATTATCTTGATCTTTATTGCCTGAGCTCTGTAACTTTCCACAGGAACTGTTTTATCTGCGGTCATTGTTCTCAGGGAAACACCTGCGGCTTGTTTCCCTTTCCCTGGCCTATATAAGCTGTAGCCTTTTACTCAAGAAATGAGATTTGATCAGGCTACTTGTCTTGTTTCCATTTCTCTAGTCTCTTGTCCCCGCAATTCCCACTCCCTCCTCCAGGGTCCGCATGGAAGTTCCCGCGGGTCGGGACACTTTATAATTATAGAAAAGAGTGTAAGAAGTTTACAAAGGCAGTGGCCAAGATGGAATATCAACAAATAAACTCACAGCCATCGAGTCGATGCCGACTCACAGCGACCCTGCAGGGCAGGGTGGAACTGCCCCTGTGAGTTTCTGAGACTGTCACTCTTTACATGACCAGAAAGCCTCATCTTTCTCACGCAGAGAGACTGGTGGTTTCAAACTGCTGACCTTGCGGATCAGAGCCCAGGCTCCAAGATGGAATATACAAAGTAGCAAGTAAAATTCTTCTCTGGTCCCATCTGCCAGAGGTAACCACTGCTAACGGATTGGCACATGCTCGTTCAGACTTTCCTTTAGTTATGTTTTTGAACAGGAGAAACGAAGAACTCTATTGTAGGAAAGCTAAGCTGGCAGAGTCTGCCAGCAACAGGCTGCTTAACCCGTTTACTGACGAGTGCGGAGCTGCGCTTGCCCATCCCCACCTGTGTCCTTCCTCTGGCCCTGGGCCGGCCACTGGCCGCAGAACCGCCTCCACTGTCCGGGGAGGCATGGTGCCCGGTGCACAGCCTCCCCTTTGCAGTCTGCTGCAGCTCCTAGGGAGCACCGTGGGGTCCCTCCTGCTCTGTGGAGGCAGCTTCGGCCTGAGCTGGTGGAGGTGAGGGGCATTGGGGGTAGGGGCACTCTCTTCTTGGAGATGGCCCTGGCAGAGCCAGGGGAGGCGGCACAGCTGTCTCTCTGGAGGCTGTTGCCCGGTGTACCACGGGTTCCAGGATGGGGACGAGTGGAGTACCACTCTCAGCTCAGTGAGAAGGACTGAACTCAAGGTCACGGGGGTCAGCATGAGGACTGTGGAAATGGAGGAGACCATGATCCCTGGCTTTCTGGATGGATCCCTGGGTCAACTTCTTGTGTTGTTTCGGGCCAGACCCCTGCGTATGGTGTACGGAAAACGATACCCATGTGGGCACAAACCAACTGTTAGCTCCAAGAGCTTCACGTTCCTAAAGTCAGCATGCGCTCTGTGATCCTGAACACGGGGCAACGGTTCCCAACAACTTTGTTCCCAGGCTTATATTTCCCTCGAGTCCTCTGTGAGGCTATGCCACCGTGGTGCAGGGGAGGGGGGGGTGGTCAGCCAGGCAGGACCAGCTCTAGCGTTCTTCTGAGTCCAGGTATCTCCGGGCTTCGTTCACACTGGTGGCAAGGAAGCTTCCTTGGGGAGGGCTTTGGCAGAGTCTGAAGGGAAATGAAAATCCAGAGGCACGTCGGAGGGTGGAAAGCTAGGACACCGCCTCAGCAGCTTATTCAGGAAGGAGGCCGCTGTCTTCCAGACTTTCCTTTAGACAGGGCTTTCAACTGGTTCTCTGGAATTCACCAATGGCCGACAAAGCAAAACTGGAAAGGACGCACATTTGTAAAATGTGGGTGAATCAGAACAATTACCAGAATGGGGGGAAATTGGAAAAGTTGGAAATTCGGAAAAATGTTTCCCAACTCCAGTCTAGAAATTTAATCTCCTTCATAGAACACAGCACATAGAACACAGTAAACATATCACTTGTCTTAGAAACAAAACCAGTGATGCTTGTGTGTGTATGTGTGTGCATAAATTTATTTCAAGAAAATGGCTCATATTGTTGTGAAATCAAGCAAGTCCAAGCGTAGGCAGCTTCTAAGACCATGAATCAGGTGTGAGACTGGAGGCTTCTCCTGGCTTGAGTAGCTGCAAAGGCCAGTGAACCCCAAGACCAGCAGAGAGCCCACAGGCTGGTGGCTGCAGAGGAAATGAATGCGAGTTTGGCAAGTCAGGTGGCAAGCAGCTGAGGACTTCCGAGATCAACAAGCAATATGACAAGCCATCGACCCATCCAAAGAAAGAGATGTTGATGAGCCAGACACAGTATCCAGACCTAACAAAAAGTAAAGACGTTTTCCTACGCTTCCTACTTATACAGGAAAAAGGCCACACTCCCAAGGAAATGTCCTTTTAATTGCTTCAGGGCTGGGACCCGAGTAAGGGTATTGCTTTCCACCCTAATCATTCCAATTGATTGACGTCCTAGAAGATCCCATTATGGAGTTGATGACATTGTGTCCGGCCACGTCCTAGGGGCTTACTAGGTCTAACCTGCTAAACCTCTGAGAGTCCTGGTCCAGCCAATTTGACACAAAATCTAACCTAGCAGCCACAGCTCTTGATCAGCAGAGTTGGAAACAATGGTGCCCTACTCAAACGTGGCAACCTCCTGCATCAGGTTCCTGGAAGGGCCCACTGTGCCTCAACTGAGTCTCCCATTCTAGGGATTTAATCTGTGATTCTTCCCATCCCAGTGACAAATTCAGGGCGTCCCAATTTCACTTTATATGTCATGACTGATCCAGTTGGACCCGTTCAATACCTTGTCTCTAGGCCGGTACCTTTACGGCTCTGTGGCTTGTGTTATGGGAAGAAGACATTGTCTATCACCATAGGCTTATGGATAAGTATTAAGCACAAACACAGCACCCAGCACTATGTATAAAGGGTCCTGAATCTGAGCAGAGGAAGCATAACTATAGACTGATTAACACCCACATGGGTCATAGTGACTACTTTCTGGCCCTACAGGAAGATACTTGTATAGAGTCATGTGCTCAGTCACCCGTGCGGAGCTGAGGGTTGGGCTTTCCTACTTAATTCAAGCCAGTGTGAAACCAGGGGTTCATTCGGATGCACGGTCTCCAGTTAAGCCATTTGGAGGGGTGATCACTCACTCACTGCCATCCAGTCAATGCTGACTCATAGGGACCTCATAGTACACGGTCGAACTGCCCCTGTGAGATTCTGAATTCGTGACTATGCACAAGAAGAGAAAACTCAGTACCTCTCCCTTCGAACAGCTGGTGGTTTTGAACTGCTGACCTTGTGGATCACAACCCAACCCTTAACCACTCTGCCACCAGGGCTCCTTCACTGAGGGTGGGGAAGGGGCAGAGATATATTCTTCTTAATGCTGGGTACCAGAGTCACATTTGAGCTGGATAACCTTGCCATTGTCTACCACAGAGTCTCTGTAAGAAACGAAAGAACCAGGCAATGGTAAGTAAATAGAGCCCTATGAAAATGCTATTTTTCAAAGATGTGGGCAGGGCAGAGGAACGACCGCAAGGGGCAGCGAGCCACCCACAAAGCCTTGCTTCTTTCTCACTCCGGTTCTTGCCCTCACCCTTTTCCTGCTCTCATTGCTATGCCTTTCCTGCCACCGCTCACAAAGACAATTCCATGGTGGAGTTGATGCCCACCTGTGGTAGTTACCTAATCTTCTGTCAATTTGAGGACAAGAATGTCGGGGTGGAGTCTAGGCTGTTAATCGGGATAGAGCCAATGAAGCCTCTGTGAGGGCATGGCCTTCTCCTGAGGATTCTGGGAACTCCAGTATTTCCTCCTTGGAGGTGGGAGACACTCTGTGTACACTGACTCCCTGAGAGACACTCTACTGACAAGACGCATGGAACCTCGCAGCTGGAGAAGCTACATGGAGACCCCTGCCAGTACTGAGATGCTTACAACACTATTGGATCTGCAAGACTTTCCACCCACTGGCTTGTGATCTTCCTTCATTCGGTGCCGTTGCGTGTGTTTCATGAGTCTGAAGAAGACTTTATAGATTGGTATCAGTCAGACTTATGGACTTGATCTGGATTGGGCTGAGACGTTTTCTCAATATCCAATTGCTCTTGTATACAAAGCTCTTTCTTATACACATGTGAGTGTCCATAAAGTTTGTTTCTCTGGTCTACCCAGGCCAACACAACACCTGATCTAACTCCACCACACCTTAGAGCAAGCTATCATATAGCTTTCCCTTTAACCTCTCCTTGGGTCCTAGGAAGCTGTGTATTTGAAGTTGTAAATTCAGCTCCCTGGGCTCTCCCCAGGGGAGATGATTAGAGAGATCCAAAGCAGCCTCTCTTCTTAGCTTCCCAGATCCCATCTGCCTGATCATCCTAGCATCATTATGCACGGAGACTCTCAGTCCCCTGGACACAGAGATGAGCTGGCCCTTGGATAGCCCTTGGAAGCACAGGTTCCCAGGTTGGGCACCTGGAGTGGCCCCTTAGGGATTGAATTCAGTGAAACCCATGGGCCCTAAGCCCTTGTCTCACCTTTCCTTTGCACGCTTGCCTCTTGCCTAACGCCGAAGAGTATTTCCTGAGGAAGGACCTGCCCATCCTTCCCACATAAATGGAGATGTTTGGAATCATTTCCACGAGGAAAACTGAGTGCGGCTTGGATCTCCATGGCCCTTGGTGCCCTCGTCTGCAGCCAAAGCTGCATGTCACGTTTCAGCCTTTTCTGGTTGGGTTTCAATATGTGAGCAGAGGTCCAAGAGCGGCGAGGCTGCCTTTAAGCAGCCTTGATGCCCCAACTCACCTGTCCTCCGTCTTGGGTACCTGCCTTAGCAGGAGGGATTTCATCAGGGGGGTGTGGAGGGTGAGGCAGCTGAACCAAGGCTTCTGCCAATACTTGATCCGACTGCATGCCAGCTAGCACGCCATCGCCCTCTTGGTCACGGCCATTGCTCGAACTTCTGCAACTCTCCTAATTCCACAAGGGTTTGCCTATGGTGTGCCAGGCACTCGAGAATTTGGGATCCTCTCTCCTCCCAAAGATGCCACGCAAAGACAACTCCAACCCATGGCAGGACAAGTGATCCTCAGCTGTTGACCCACACGTGACCCCGCGCTCTCCAGCGTCCTTCAATGCATTTCCTCGCCGTGCCTTTTCCTTGGTGGAATCAGCCTTGTCCCTTCTGGGGCCAACTTCAGATCCCCTGGAAAAGCCTCCACGCTTCGTTGCTGAAAGCACCTCTCCTGGGCCCCATCACCTGCTCCGTATCCCATCCGGAAGTCTGGAGGCTCCACTGAGCAGCTCTTGTCTCTGTTGGTCCTCTGACCAGTTCTGACGCATGCCACAGACCTGTCTGTCTGCAAGAGAACAATGCAGACGTCCCCGGGGGAAATAGTTGACACATGCAGACATCCCCTGGGGAAGCAGTTGACGCATGGTGTGTCCTTGTGCTTGCTTTCCCTGTCTCTCTGTGTAGGTGGGGGTGGGGGTGGGGGGGGGACATGCATGCCTATGCTGTGTGTGGGAACAGGAATGCACTGCTGAACGTCCATTTGGGCAGCATCCAACCACACACATGCCCACGGTCCCATACGTCACTCGGTTTTAAGATTAAGCCATGTTCCCTTTGCTTGTATTTATTTATTTATTGTTATGGTCGGGATGAAAGGTTAGAGGACATTGGTTTTCAGGTCAACAATTCAAACACATTTTGTTTGGAAACATTGCTTGCAATCTCCACACAGTATAACAGCGTCCTTCCTACTCTCTCTCTCTGCTGACCATGTTCCTCCAGCCTTCCCCCTAAATCCTTCAAGTCCAGACTCTTGAAGTTTTGCCACATCAGTGGGGTACAGGCAGGTTGGGCAGAGAACATGGCTCTGCCCATGTTGAGCATGGTGAGCTCCCAGGTTGTCAGGGGAGGGTTGCAGGTTGTCAGGGGCGGGGCGGGGGGCGGGGCATGTGCCACTCCTTCCTCCTCATTCTCTTCCTCTCACTGCTCTCCCATTCCCACCCTCCCCGGGCCGCCATTGCGCTGCCCCTCTCAGCAGCCCCAGCAGCCGTGGCAGCAGTCACAGCAACTTAGCTGGGTCCTCGAGCTCTGGGCCTCGAACAAGGCTGCGATCATCTCCAGCCTCAGCACAGAAACCATCTGATTCCAAGTTCACGCGCATCACTAACGGCAGGACTCAGTTTCTCAAAGGCTGTTGGCTTAAGTCGACCTTGAAGTCCTCCCCATGTGGACCTCTCCAGAATGCCGCTCACGGCAGGGCATGGTCAAAACAAGCCAGAAAGACAGCACACTAGCAAGACAGAAGTCAGTGTTTGTACCTAGTCTTAGACGTGACCTTGGTAATATGCTATTTATTAGAAGCAAGTCACTGGGTCCAGCTTAATGGCAGAAACAGTGAGAATGCAAAGAAAGGGGTCCTGTACTACAATAACTGATGCAATGGATTATTGAGAGCAGGGTGGGTAGAAGGGTGAGGGAATGGGGAGCAGTCAATAAATACAGGAGGGAGGAGAGAGGATTAGAACTGATTGTGATGGTGTTCATACAACTCTTTCCAAAAGTGATTTAACTCTGGAAGTGTATCATATGTGAACATTAGATCAAGAAATCTACTAAAATGAGAACAGAAAAGAAATAAACCAACATTGACCTACAGTTACCATGGTGAAGGAGGAAGAGTGTTTGCTTAGGGGACATTGTGTTCATTTAATGGTGGTGGAAGAATGTGGAGAGGGATATCAATACTGATTGTACAACACAAAGGATAATCAATGGCACTGAATTATACATGTAGACGTTGTTGAATTGGAGAATGTTTTGTTGTGTATACTTTTGCCAAAGTTGGAAAAAACAAACCTACATGAATACCAATGAGGACAAGGAAGAAGAGAGTGTTCTGCATGAACAAAATTGAGGTGGTGGTGATTGTACAACCCTTCTCGCCACGATTGAACTATTGAATTGCATGATATGTGGATGAAGTGCCAATAAAACTGTTTTACAAAAAGAAAAGGTTCTCAATTAGTGTAACATCACACTCAAAGCCCAAACAAAAATGAAAGATTTTAAGTCTCATAGAAACAACCTTCAGTAGAATGTGTCTCTTAAGCTGTAGTCTGAAATCCAACTTTCTCATCATCTCTCTATAGCCTCAGGGACCAACAGTGAAATGGTCAAATGTTTCTTTGGGAAGTTGGTCTCCCCCTTGCTTCTCAGGGGGCCCCTCTATGTCCTCTCCAGTTCTTCCTCCTCCCCCGGCGCCCCAACCTCTTCGGGAGAAAGGCTCTCATAGACTCATTACCTTGGGCAATAACCAAACACCCCACAAGGCTTCTTGCGTTCATTCATTGGCACACGGCAACCTAAGAAGACTTGTGAAGGTGACTGCCCTCCTGGTCCCACACTCCTGTCTGCTGTACTTTCTCATTCCTCTGCCCTGCTTGGGCCATGGCATCCAGGTTTGGGACCACTTAGCATGGGCATTTGTATCAGGGAAACAGGCGCATTCTGCATCATTTGTGCAGAGGAGGACTTAAGGCAGAGTCCCAGTTCCAAGGACTGAAGAAGCCAGCCTGCACTCAGCCCTGAACTGCTGGGGGCTTTGACCATTGTCACAGCCACCCTCCCTGACAGGGCTGCTCTGACACCTTGTGGGAGCCAGGAGTCCACATGCCTGCTGCTGCAGCCACACCCAGAGGTTTTATCAAGGACCGGTGAAAATGTGGTCCTATTTCTTATCCCTGCTCTCCTGAATCCTGCCAGTGCCTCTCCAAGGCAGAGTCTCACCTGCGGCAACTAGAAGAGCTGGCTGGGAAGTAGAGTCTAGACACTACCCTGCTGTACCTGCCTCACCCCTGCTGTGCAGGGACCACATAGAAGGGCAGCATTACAGCTACTGGTTCTCAGACAAAACTCACACCATGCCTTCTGGACACAGCAGCTGGCACCTCTTCCCTGCCCCTTAGCCTTGGCCAGCCACTAGGAGGCCACCCACCTCTTCAGTGGAGGGTTTCCATGGTAGCGCCATCCAAGGCTCCCAAGAGAAAGCAGTGGCACTAGAGGCCACACCTGCAGAAGTTCAGGGCAGGTGCTGGGCTTATGCAGGGCTCTGGAACATCTGGCCTTGCCCTGCCACCTCGACACCCACTGGGGCCCACATTTACCAAAACGGAATGCTGGATCTTAGGTTCTTTCACAGCCCTCCAGGATGGCTTCCTTCCATCTTTCCCTTCGGGTCTATGCTCTACTTCCTAGGAGATGGGATAAGAAACCCTGGGCTCTGGCATCACACAAAACAGGAAATTGCATTTCACAGGCCTTATTATATCGGGTGCCCCTTTGCTCCTGGTGCACTTTGAAGTCAAGCGTCCGCCTTTAAGCAGCGGCAAATTTAGCCATGATTCAGAGATATTGATTCAAGTTTGCAACTGGGCTCACCCTGAAGAAAGAATTGGGGAGGAAAAGTGACACGGTCCTCCTCTTTAAGCAGCTGCCAGTTTTAAGGAGCAAGGCTTAGATGCCCAAACTTCAGAAAACAATAGATGGAATGTGTTCTACAGGGTCTATCACATGGATTCCAGGGGTTACAGTTCAGAGACGTGGCGATCCTTTCTAAAGAAGGACTTCTATTTAGAAGGAGGGTCCCTAACATGGAGAACGGAGTCAGTTTATCATTAATATTTTCCCAAGATTTATGTACTGTGCTGGGGTTGGGAATGTCCACAGAATAGCCGCACGGTTTCTGTACGTGCCATCAGTGACATCGAGTACAGGCTTCAAGTGGTGTGGCCATTGTCACCCTCATGTCTGGCTTTTTCTTCCTCCCGCAACATAAACTCACCGCCAGGCACGTGCAAACACACTCTCACGTACATGCCTAACCTTGAGAAGCATCTCTCCTCCAGTGGCCCACTCATGCAACACCTTGAGCAAGCGGATACCAATGGAGGGTCGATCTCTGAGCTGGGCCAGGCAGCGACAAAGGAAAGGCATGGCGGGCCAAGGGTAGAGGTACCCTGTGCCTGGGGAGTTCTGGGAGTGGTGGGCAGCTAGATCAGAGCCGTTGGTGCCTCAGTTTACTGAGTGAGAGTGCTACGGGATGGCGTCAGAGAGGTTGGCTTGAGCCAGACAATGGATGGACTCTGTGGCCTAACCAGGGACGTAAATTAACTTTCACTGTAAAAATCCTTAAAGACAAAGCTCACTACCCTCGACTGGACACTGACATAGTGACCCTCTAGAGCAGGGTAGAGCTGCCCCTGTGGGTTTCTGAGACCGTAACTCTTTACGGGAGCAGAAAGCCCGTCTTTCTGCTGAGGAACCATTGGTCGTTTTGAACTGTCGACCTTGCCGTTAGCAGACCAACATGCAACCCCTACTGTGGGGTACAAGCAATATTCCAATGTTTTAAAGCAGGGAGCAAAAGGGGGCTTTCGTTCTTCATATTTAAAGGGCCATGCTTGCCTCCAGTACAAGAATAATTATCAGAAGATAAATGATGATCACAAAGATAGTCAACTTAGGGGGAAAAAATCACAAAAGAAATGAAAGCTTCTCACTGTGGGTTGAAGCAGCCGTGGGACAGTGTGCGCGCACGCGGCTGTTACCCAGGAGACACGATGGGAACCCCGCATCAGCAGGTCAGTCCGCCCCGGAAAGCCGAGAGTCGCTCTGTTGGACTCGGCTGCTGTAACTAGGACTAAGACATCTGGAGACCGGGTCCTACAGGCCACGCTTGTCCTTAGGATCTGAACAGCTGCAGAGCGGGTTGAAAGTCCTAGACGTGCCAGTCAAGTTCAAGGTCCATCATGAAAGTCTATTTTCACAGGCGCCCTGGGTAGGCTCAGGCGAAGCGCCTGGACGCTGAACTAGGAAAGACCACAGAGCCTGCACCGCTGGATGGCACGGCTCTGGGGGCTTTTCGCTCAGGTGGCAAGACCTTAGGTTTCCATTTAAATACATCGTTGTTGGTTCCAACACTCTGCACGATGGAACCAAACCCTGCCTGGTCCTGTGTCATCCATGCACGTGTTCTCTTGTTTGATCAGAGAACCAAACTCACCGCCATTGAGTCCATTCTGACTCCCAGCGACCCTATAGCGCACAGTAAAACTAACTGTCCCTTTGGGCTTCTGAGGCGGTAAAACTTTATGGGACCAGGAAGCCTCGTCTTGCCCCTCAGAATGAGTTTCCAACAGCTGACCTTGCAGTTAGCAGCCCAATGCATAAATCTCACGGTCCCCAGGGCTCCTATAGTAACTAAAACACCTTTCATACTCAACCGTCCAAAGGTGAGTGTCTTTACCTAACATATGTATCCCTACACTCAAGCTACTCTTTGGACATGATTATTTTAAAACTAGCAATATTATTCTGAATACTTAACCGTTTAAACACACAGGGAACCAAACGCATCACTTGTAAACATTTCATCATTTCAATTTCTTTATAAGTCTTACCTCTGTACCTGTAAATGGAATCCCTTTGGGAGATAGGAATTTTCTTCTTGCTATATTAATGAGTTCGTACTATCACAGGCTGGATCTGAAACTTAATCCTTCCTGAGTTATAAAGAGCTCAAGCTGCCAGGGGACTTCACAACGTTCCCTGAAAAAATAGAATTGAAAGTGAGTGGAATTTTCCCACAAACTTTTTGAAGGGCCCTTTGTAGACACCAAGATGCACATGGGAAGAAAGATGACATCTAAGGGCCCATGTAAGAAAAGGGAAAAAATAGCCAGGGATCGCTTGTAGACAGCAGACGCTAGGAGTGAGGCTCATTAGAGGAACCAGCGTAACTGAGACCCTGGGATGAAATTGTATTTCCCAGAAGTGTGAGAAGATAAATTTCTGTTCTTTACAGCCAGCCATTTGCGGTGTTTGTGTTAGGACATCACTAGGTAAGGAGATCCCAGCTGTCAGGTTCACCAACAACCCATTGCTGGGAGTCAGGTCCCATTCAGGGAGACTGCAGGGCAGAGTAGAACTGCCCATTGGGCTTGCCAGCCTGTACTTCTGATGGAGACAGACTGCCACGTCTTTCTCTCACAGAGTAGCTGATGGGTTGTTCCCGGGGCTCCTCCCCGTTCAGGTCTTTCTGAGGATGACACTGGGCACAGCCTGTGAGGCCGTTGCAGCCCCAGCAGCACCCACGGTCCGTCTGTGAGAGACTGCCCTGACGTGCATGGTGTGGCAGAGGCCTGGGGAACAGCCGTCGGAGGCGGTGTGTGAATGGTGGATGCTGCAGAATCTTCCAGCATGACTGATTGACCCGCTGCAGGGAGAGGGAAAAGGGAGAAGGGAGAAGCAAAGCCTCTCCCTGACTTTCTATTTGGGGAAACTGGGGGATTATAATTTCACGGCCTAACGGTGAATAAACGAAATGCAGATCTGGGGGCGGGGGCAGGGCAGGAATCAGCTCTGTTTGGGAAAAGCAGCATTTATGTCTTGGCAGAGGGCCGTGCCTGCCGTGAACATGACAATGTGCTGGACCTCACTCACTGCTCACAGAAGAGCGGCAGCAGCTGCGAGCAAGATCAAGCTCACCCAAAAAGTGAAAACGAGGTGATTTAACTAAAAGTCAGTGACAACGATCTAAGAAATTGGAATTATCCATATTGGTAAGTATTAGAACAGGAGTTCTCACACATATAATGTGTACAAACATTTTTGGTGAGCAATATGAGTAGATGCATTCAAATGTCTGAGGTACCCCATCCCTTCCTTTCCTCGAGTTTAATCTCCAGCTCGGGAGAGAGACGGGGCTTTCTACTTCTGTAAAGATTTACCAGCTCTGAACCCCCTGGAGCCATTTTACCCTGTCCTGTAGGAGTCTTGGTAGCACAGTGGTTATACATTGGGCTGCTAATCATAAGGACAGCAGTTCAAAACCGCCAACCAGGCGTCTGGAGAAACACGGGGTTTCTATTTCCATAAAGAGCTACAGTCTCTGGAAATCACAGGGGCCTTTCTACCCTATGCTAGGGGGTCACTGCGTCCGCCTTGATTTGACACCCGTGAGTTTGATTTGGTTTGGGTTTTGCAAAGACTGGTTGTTGCCTCAAACAGTACTGACATTCACAAGAACATCTTAGCTCCTTCACTTCCAACTACATGACCTTGGGGAAATTACTTAAATTGCCCATGCATCAGTTTCCTTGCTGGTAAATTTGGTGATAATAGTACTGTGCATATTACTGAGCCATTAGCTTGCTGTGGGGACTGAATGAGATAACACAGACTGTCCAACAACAACAAACATTTTTTTTTTTTGGTGTCTTAGTTGTTAGACCTGTTTCTGGGGTTTTTTAGGGTGCTCATTCAGAAATTTGCCTTGAGTAGATCCCATCAATTCTAGTTTCTAAGACATGATATTCCATTGTATTTTAAGTTAGTACGTTATACTAATTTGTTAATATATTGTCCTAGTTTTAAATATGAGAAGAATTCAGCTCCACGAACTACAGGACAAAAAAAGGTCAGAAATAGTTGAAAAATAATTAGGTATTGAGACTTCCAAGGGAAGCATTAGATGGACCTATGGTGGCTAATTGGTTAAGCATTGATCTGCCAATCATAAGGTCAGTGGTTCGAACCCACCAGTTGCTCTGCAGCCTTTCAACGATTTAAAGGTTTAGAAACCCCTAAGGGCAGGCCATCTCTGTTCTATCAGGTCACTATGAATTAGAACCCATTCGATGGCACCTGTTTTTCTTTATGTCCGAGGAGGCTGTGCAATACACACAGTCAGATACTGCAAGGCCAGACACAAGCTGAGGAGAGGGAAAAAGAAAAAAGAAAATCGAAAAGACACATGCATGGAAGGAGGGAGGACCAGGTTGATTGTCAAAAATGTAAGTTTTTATAATGTTTTGAAGATCTAAGGTTTTCTTCTTAAAATTACGCAGCAAACATTTCAGAACACATTCTCATATAAAAATCAATGGATGATTTATGTTCAATGTGGCAGAGGTGAGGTGGACTCCAAGCTTTTTTACAAGAAAAAGTCGAAGTTTCCTTTGACGAGTTTCTTTGAACAGGTAGAGAAGTTGTGCTGCTTTAGAACAAGGCCAGGACAGTTTGGTTTTAATAAAGAAGCTTAAACAGCCAAACACATACGCACTATGCCATCAAGGCTCCTTATTTATTGTGCAGTAACTCACATATCTGGCCCCTTTTTAAGGTAACAATTCAAACTGACTGCTCTTCGGTTTCTGATAAAGGTGAAGTGATACTGACCTACATATTGTGCACAACGCAGACTGCTTTAAGTAAAGCCAGGGGTACTCCCTGTGTCTCGGACTAGCTAACACGGCATTAAAACATGCTGACTTATTTTATGGGCGAACAAATGATGAAGAGTGGTATAAGGCATAGGCTTTGTATCTCAGAAACTAGAGCTGAAAGCAGGAAATAGGTACCATTTTAAAAATCCACAGGCCAAAGCTACCCAGAAACAAGTCCAACATTTGAGGCAACAAAATGTGTGTTGGCCAGTGTAATCCACGCTAAGCACTTCGCAGGGTGTCTGACTGTGGTCAGTGTTCAGTTAAGGCTAATGGTCCCATTCCAATGGGTAGCAGATGTTTCTGGTAGCACATTCTGGAAGCAGGGAGTGTCTGTGCTCCTGGGCGGAGCTGAAATCCAGGGCAGACAGTAAAAAAGAGGAGTCTGTTTGTGAAGAGCACATTTCCTTCCAAAGAGGAAAGGAAGCAGGAGGCTGAGAGATGGACTGGATTACCATGGCGGCCCTTTGACTGATGAGGGTGGGAATATACGAACTAACAGACCTGGAGATCCCACTGAAGAGTGTGGTGCAGACCCCACTGAGGAGGACGTGAAGGAAAGATGTGCAGCTCGGTCTGGCCAGGGTAGTCGCCGACCGGGAGGGACACCGGCTCTTCCAAAGGGTTCAGTTTCATGCACTTCATCAGTGAGGACGATGCAGTTTGATTAACTCTTCCGTCCCTGCTTCTCCTGCTTCTGTGTGAAAGAAAGGCCTCTGGGTTTTACTGTCACTGGATCATGACCGAGCCTTTCGCAGATATTCCAAGTAGAGAGCCTGTGAAGATGCCCTTTCATCCTGTGCATAAAAGTGTGTTTTTCCTAAAGATAGTCGCTGTTGTCCCCCGGGCCCCACAGTGATGCTGCTGGTGTGTGTGTGTGTGTGTGTGTGTGTGTGTGTGTGTGTGTGATTTTGCTACTTTGGGACACACTTTTAAAGTCCTAAACTGAAGAAGAAGAAGAAGAAGAAGAAGAAGAAGAAGAAGAAGAAGGAGGAGGAGGAGGAGGAGGAGGAGGAGGAGGAGGAGGAGGAGGAGGAGGAGGAGGAGGAGGAGAGGAGCCTGGTGTGAGGCCCCTCAGGATTCCCCACTGCAGCCATGCAGTTGATGTGTGTTTCTGAGCTGCCAGGGACGAGCAGGGATGTGGATCAAGGAAGGTGGAGGAAGGACCACTCAGGAACCTTATCACTTCACCTTGGCTGGCCCAGTGCTAGGACCAGCAGATAGATAGTTCTAGAATGATTAGCAACATGCAGAGCACAAAGGAAACTTATCTTAAGTGTTGTAAACCTAATTACTTGCAGCTGGTTTAACTAAGGAACTCTGGTGGCATGGTGGTTACTTGTTGGGCTGTTAACCTCAAGGTCAGCAGTTCAAAACCACCAGCCATTCCTCAGAAGCAAGATGAAAGGCTCTGTGCTCCTGAAAAGAGTTACTGTCTCTGAAACCCCCAGGGGGTTCTACCTGTCCTATAAGGCTGCTGTCTCCCCATTTGTTCCAGTGTCCCTGCTTAAATTAGTGACAGCGTTGTGTGTGTGTTCCATACACTCACTTTTTGTACTGTCGTGGCTCCCGGGCTCTGAACCGAAATGAGACCCTGGGTCTAAGAACATCTTCCCAGCTCCATCAGGCATCTGTGCTTTAGAGCATCTAGAAAAGAGCTGAAAGAGTAAGCTGTCCCCTACCATCCTGTGTCCAGAAATGGCTCTCGCAACTCCACATGGAGAGAGTCAGGAATTCCACAGGTACCCGGACAAGCTCATTAAATAATCATGCACGAGTCTGCATCTATATGAAGAGGAATTTCATCCCTTTGAACTATCTTGTTGGCGAAGAATATTGGAAGTACCGTGGACTGCCGAAAGAACAAGCATGTCGTGGGAAAAGTACAGCCACTTCCTCTCGATAGATAGTTCTGGAAGAACTAACAGCCCAACCAGTAGCCACCATGCCTCCAGAGTTCCTGAGTTAAGCCAGCTGCAAGTAATTAGGTTTATAAGGCTTAAGACCAATTAAGACCAGCTCCCGTTGTGTTCTGCATGTAGCCAAGTCATTCCAGAACTATCTATCTAGAAGTACAGCCACCAAGAATGCTTCTTAGAGGCAAGGAGGGCAAGACTTTG